>NC_066581.1:87452152-88053121 GCF_024323335.1 Lathyrus oleraceus
TTTAATTAATTCTTAAAAAATTCATTAACATGTTTAATAATTCATAAAAAATAGTAGAAAATTCAGAAAAATATGGAAATTTTTGTGTTGACTTTGTGGTTGAGTGTAGAATTTTTTTGACCTATTGGTCAAAGTTGTGCATGGTATATTTTTGGTTTGACCTAAGGTTCTTTCACATGTATGACATTTCGACACACTTTACCATTTTAATTGTGAAATGCACATGCTTGCAAATAAATTCTTGAAAATTTTTGTGATGATTGTGGACTCATTGATGTTCATTTATATGTAAATTTCATGCATTTTTGATACCTGGTCAATGAGCAGCAAATTTTGGAACTTAGGTGTGACAATTTGTGTCATACCTCATTATGTCAACTTGCTGGATTTTTTTGAGTGACCTATACTTGTTGGATTAATGTGAAATTTTGCATGATGGTTGATTAACATGTTAAGATGCTATGTGAATTTTTGTGGAATTTTACATTGCAGTTTCAAATTGTTTGGTATTTTTCATCTCTGGTGGTTGAAATTGCAAGTTCATGTGACATAGGTTGGCAAATCTTTTGTGAAATGCTCATATAGTATTGAATGATCATGAAATTTGATATGCTTGAAATAGACACATGACGGAACATCCCTGTTTTGGTCCCATCCATTTCTTTTTTGTTTTCATTGAGTTATGAATTTTTGAAGTGGAAGCATGTATTGATGTTGTGATTTGGAGCCCATGATTGTGTCTGTTTTTGTTGATTTTCATTGACATGGTTCCATTTGCCCAAATGAGCTCAAATTTGACATGGTAGACCTTGAATGCCCCCTGTTTAGGTGTAAATAATTTGAGAATTTTTAGATTTGTTTTGGTATGGATTTGAGTGCAATAATTCTGTTTGCATGTTTGGTGCTTCATTTGAACTAGTTTGCCTTATTTTGTGCATAACATGAGCATGATGAATGATATAAACATGAGACCAAGGATGTTTGCTCTTGTTTGACTTTAATTTGAGGTTGGTTTGTGAATGCCTTGCTGTTTAAGGATTTTTTCTTGTTTTGGACCCTAGGCTTGGCCTAGTGGTCTAGTTGCTAATGTTTGCTTGATTTTTCAGGATCAAAGGCATAATGCACATGGAGAATGATCCAAATCTATTCTAATTGATGTTGTTGATGTTTGTACACTAACATAACATTGTTTTGTAGGTGGTGAAGCTTAGGCTTGAGCTTTGAGCTTGCTTTATTGTGCATTGTTTTGTATAGTTTGATTGATTGAACACTTGCTGTTTGGTTTTGTCTGTCTGAGTACTAACTGTGTTTGATTGTTTCCAGGTACCTTTAGTTGCTCAGTTCCTTGTGAACTTTTGCTTTGCTTTGCTTAAGCAACTTGCATAGAGGTATAACTTTCTAACTTCATGTAGTCTGGAGACCCGGTCTGTTATTTGGCCGGGCAAATAAATGTCTGAAGTCCTCCTTAAGAGGCAATGATTGTGGTTGTTTAATTTTAAGCCCAAGCAGGAAAAGTCCTTCAAGTAAGGCAATTGGTGGAAGGTAGGGACAAGCAGTCTGTCCCCCACTCTTCAGTTGAGTCTTCTCCTTGCTCCCATTACATGGTTGAAGCATTGAGATCCTAACCCAAGATCCCGTGCAGTGCACATTGAGTCAGAGTCTCTGAGTATAGAAGGGTTCCCCCATTCTGGACCCATGCTCATTTGTCAGAAGCTCTCCCTGGTTAGGGATAAGAGCTGTGAGGTCTGATCCTCACTTCATCCCATCATCTGCTTCACCTTAGCCTCGTAATGGCAAGGTTAAGAGCAAACACAGCCTGTACAGACGACTCGCTTCGGCAGTCAAACCTATTGTGTGAGCCCTCTTGTTTGGTTATAGCGGGTGCTCTGTGAATCTCTGATTGACATGCTTGTTTGAGATGCCTGTTCTCATTTGATATATGATGTATGCTTGTATGCTTTCTTCTTTCCTGGTTAGGATTAGATCGCACTGATGCAAGTAGGTAGAAACCTGAACTTAGGGTGACTTTGCATGACAACATTAGGCTCGAGTCTCAGCTCCCTAGTGTCGTGTTTTCCCCGGTTTCTGGTTAGCAATTTAGTCCCTTTCAGGGGAACTACATCGCCCTGATCCTCGTTCCAGACGAGGTATGTAGGCAGGTGGTCGTGCGAGACCACTCCGGGCAACCTTTTTCTTTTTTGCGTGCGTTTACTTGTTATCTGATTGTATGTTTGGGTTCGGATGCCGACATAAGCCCAGTGATTGGCTGTCGGGCTCCACGTTTGCCCTTTTGAGTGTGTTTTGGTTCGGATGCCAACGTAATTCCATCAAGTGGTCGTCGGGCTCCATGTTTGCCACCCTTGTGTGTTTAACTGTTTTGTATTGTTTGGCGTGCGTAAGCCGAACTACAGTGGCTCTGATTCTTGTAGCAGACAAGATATGTAGGCATAAGGTGCGATACCTTATCGAGCTCCCTTCTCCTAACCCCACCTGCGTTCCCCGTGTGTGTGTGTGATGTTTAGCAACCTTTTCTTTATTCTAGGACGTGGATCCCTAGGAGTACCTAGGACGTGAGGGGTGCTAATACCTTCCCCTCGCGTAACCGACTCCCTTACCCTTTCTCTCTGGTCGCGAGACCATGTCTTTCCAGGTTTCTCTGAGCGTTTCCTTTCCCTATCTTGGGATAAATAACGCGCAGTGGCGGCTCTGTGTGTTTTTATTTTTAGGCTCGCCGGTTGATTTTTCGCAGGATGCGACACCAAGCCCTAAGTAGCCATAAGTAGAACTTAAAGTATTACCTAAAAACCTAAGATACGAGTTTCTTGATAAACAACTTGATCGCCCGATCATAGTTAGCACCGATCTTAATAGAGAAGAAATAGATAAACTTTTGATGGTATTGAAAAAATATCCCACAACCTTAGGATACAACATTTATGATCTAAATGGAATAAGCCCTTATATGTGCATGTACATAATTATGCCCGAGGAGGATTCAAAACCCTCTAGAGAACACCAGAGGAGGATTAACCATATTATGAACGATGTGGTTAGTAAAGAAGTACTTAAATTACTCGATGCTAAAATAATTTATCCGATTTCAAACAGTCAATGGGTTAGCCCAGTGCATGTTGTACCTAAAAAGGGAGGGCTAACGATCGTTAAGAATGAAAAAGGAGAGTTTGTAGCAAACTGAGTAGAGATTGGATGGCGTATGTGTATATACTATAAGAATCTAAACAAAGCAACCTGAAAGAATCATTTTCCCCTTCCATTCATTGATCAAATGCTTGAACGTTTAGCTAGACACTCTTATTTTTGTTATTTAGACGATTATTCAGGATTTTCCAAGTTCCAATTCATCCAAATGACCAAGAGAAAACTACTTTCACATATCCCTATGGAACTTTCGTCTACCAACGAATGCCATTTGGAATATGCAACACTTCTACAACCTTCCAGCGATGTATGATGACAATATTCATAGACTTCCTAGATGATATCATGGAAGTACTTATGGATGATTTCTCCTTATGCAAATCCATTTTTGAAGGGTTCCTAGCTAACTTAGAAAAGGTGTTGGAAAGGTGTGTTAAAGTCAATCTAGTACTTAATTGGGAAACATGCCACTTCATGGTGAAGAAGGGCATAGTCCTTGGACACAAAGTCTTTGAAAGAGGAATTGAGGTTGATAAAGAAAAAATTGAGGTAATTGAAAATCTTCAACCACCTAAAACGGTTAGAGAAGTTAAAAGGTATCTTGGACGCGCCGGTTTCTATCGACGTTATATAAAAGACTTCTCTAAGATTACTAAACCACTAACTGGTGTTCTGATGAAATAAGTTGAATTCATATTCAACGAAAAATGCCTAAAATCGATTAATCTCTCTAAGTAATCATTAATCTCTACACCTGTCATGCAACCTCTTAATTGGAGTCAACCATTTGAGTTTATATGTGATGATAGTGACTATGTCGTAGGTGCTGTTTTAGGACAACTAAAGATAAGAAACTACACATTATATATTATGTGAGCAGAACTTTAGACGCTGCTCAAATGAATTATGCCACTACTGGAAAAGAACTTTTAGTTGTAGTGTTAGAAATAGACAAATTATGTTCTTACTCGGTAGGAGCCAAGATCATTATATACACAGATCACGCTGCCATAAGATACCTATTAACCAAGAAGGATGCATAACTCATATTACTTCGATAATCCTGTTGTTGCAAGAGTTCCATCAAGAAATCCGAGACAAAAAAGGGACTGAGAATGTGGTAGTTGACCACCTCTCAAGAATAGAGAATCTAGAGCTAGAACATGTACTTATAAATGATGACTTTACTTATGATAGACTAGTCGCGTCAGTAGACGTTAAAGGAATAATTTATAATTGTTATCATGATTATCTCAAAGAAAAATACTCAAATCTCGATAACGAACCTAAAAGGGAAGCTACCTCAGTAAACAAGAGTGTACCATGCATTGTTGACTACGTAAACTACCTAGCAACTAAAGTTCTACCTCCTGATATGACCCACCAATAGAAGAAGAAATTTGTCCACGATCTAAAACATTTTCATTAGGATGAACCTCTTATCTTCAACAGAGGATCCAATGGCCTTTTTTGTCGTTGTGTCCCTGAGGAGGAATTCAAGAGCATTATTAACCACTGTCATTCGTTTCCTTATGGAGGACACGTAAGTACTTCTAAAACATGAGCTAAGATTCTTCAATTTGGCCTCTATTGGCCTAACATGTGGCGCGATTTTCATGTTATGATCGTGAATTGTGACTGGTGCCAACATACTGGAAACATTTCCCGACGAAATGAAATGCCTTTAAGCAATATATTAGAGGTAAAGGTCTTTGACATGTGGGGAACCGATTTCATGGGTCCTTTAAGCAATATATTAGTAGTTTTGGATTACGTATCTAAATGGATAGAAGTCATTGCTTATCCCACAAATGATGCACGATTTGTAATTAAAGTGTTCAAAAACTATATCTTTCCAATGTTTGAAGTGTCGAGGTTAGTCATAAGTGATGAAGGATCACATTTTATATTCAGGATATTCGAAAAGCTCTTACAAAAGTATGGGGTATGACACTGAATTGCTACACCTTATCACCCTTAGACAAGTGGGCAGGTAGAGGTTTCCAATAGAGAAATTAAACATATTCTTTAAAAGATTTTTGCAACCTCTAGGAAAGATTGGTCTCCTAAGCTAAACGAAGCACTATGGGCATATAGGACAACCTATAAGACGTTGATAGGGACAACACCACTCAAACTCGTGTATAGAAAATCATGTCACCTACTGGTCGAGCTAGAACATAAAGCATATTGGGCCATAAACACCTTAAAAATTAATTATGGATCCGCCATAGGGAATATGATATTAGATATTCACGAGTTAGACGAGCTAAGATTAGACGCTTATGAAAATGCCAAAATTTACAAAGAGCGAACAAAAAGATGGCATGATAAGCGTATTTCGAGAAGAAAATTTTATATAGGAGAAGTATTACTCCTTTTTAACTCTAAACTAAGATTGTTCACAGGAAAACTTCATTCCCAATGGTCGGGACCATTTGAAGTAATAAAGGTTATACGGTCTAGAGCGGTATAAATATGGGGTAAGTCAACCAGGCCGTTTATAGTAAACAGGAAGAGGCTAAAACATTATCATAATGATGAAATGATAGACAACTATCCTACCTAGAACCTGAGTTAGCCACCTACTAGTCCACCTGAAGAATGATTTCACAAAGTACGTCGAGCTAACGATGTAAAACAAAAGTGTTGCGTGGGAGGCAACCCGCATAATTTCTTTTTGTTTTTCTTCATATCCAAATAAATAAACTGAGAAATTTAGAATTTATTAATTATTCACTAACTTTGTTCATGTGTTTTTCTTTTCAGGCCCACTACATTTTCCTTCGTGAATTTTTCACTAACATTATTTGAGAATGCAACACGTGGATAACATGAGGATCATTTTCAAGAACGATGCCCATATAAGGCATTACTAGGTGTTAGCTGAGAGGACTATATCACCTACCCAATATCCTAACTTACCATGCTTATTAGCCTTAGGACTCAGAGATAACGTCTGATACATATTTAATCAGATCATCTGGGATAGATTATCAGTTGCGAAACATCCTACTTACCAAAACCTGAACTTGGAGTTCCTAAGATCTTTCCATTCCACCCTCACATAGGACTAGGACTAGCTAGAGGCATAACTTCATTTATAATTTTTTAACGAGACTACTGACCTAACCATAAAGAGTTGACCTAAATTTTATGGTTAGGTCAGTAGTCTCGTTAAAAAATTATGTAGGCGACACAATTACACATATAGCCTTGTCTTTAGGCCTACATAACCAGGTATCTCACTTGACCCCTTTGTATGGATTCAACTTGCTAGATATAGACCACTGCCTGAGTAGAGGCTTAGTAAGGCGTGAGGAACCCAACGAGTTTAAGATAGTAATTCTAAGTGGATTTTTTCACTAATTCACCCTTCCAAATCTTGAAAATACGAGTGTACATGATCAAGAAAACTGGCGCTACTTACTACAGGATCAAGACGAGACTCCAATCCCACCAGAGACTCCTCCCGCTCCAAATATCACCCCACTCCTCCTTGAGATGTATCTTCATCATCCTCTTCTGCATATCCGGCTAACATGCGCAATGTTGACTATGAGCTTAACACGCTACGAAGATAAGTTATCACTCTCTATCACGCCATTCAAGATCAATAAGATATATCGACTGAGCAGATTAACCATTTATTCCAAGGGATACATTCCTTGAGGAGAGCATTGGGGCATCCAACTAGACATATATACACATGAGTTGCGATGTAATTTAGTTTGTCCTTCCTCCCGCTTAGATAGAAACATTGAGGCTAATGTTGATTTTTAGTGTGGGGGAGGCGAATAAACATTTCCCTTTTTGTTTAAATTTTGTTTTTGTTTCAGTGATCGTAAATCTATTTCACTTTGTTCTCATTAATTTTTAATTTTTCAGCTATTTAATTCTTATTGAATCAATATTTCTATTTCACTTGTCGAGCTACCGACGTTAAACAAAGCGCTGTGTGGGAGGTAACCCACATAATTTTTATTTTTTTTATGCATTTTATTTAAAATTCTTATTATCTAATGTTTTTTTTCCATATTCGCCAAAAATTCCCGCACCACTAACCACGATGTAGGCTCAAAAAGAAAGTTGAGAAGCCCAAAAAATCAAACCCAACACCAAAAATCACAAAAACAAGTGTAAAAACTGATCTTGCCTTCGTGGCGCTCGCCACGAGCTACATGGCGCCCGCCATGCAGTTGAAAATCGGAAAAATAGGTTATGTAGCCTTCAAAGGCCCTCATTTACTACATTATTTCGTCTTATAAACCCCTAATACCTCATTTACTCCGTCATAATTCCAATACAATCACTCACCTTAAATTCTTCCACCTTCCCAACAACCTATCATTATTCCTTCAATTTTTTCACCTTCCACTTCCATTCTATTTAAACCCAACCTTACCATCCCCATCTTCACCTTATTCAAACTTATAAAACCTTCATTCACACCAAGCCTTTTATACATTTCCAACAATGACCCAAGGAGGAGGAGCTGATTTTGATGCAGTGATCTTTCAGGAAGGCAAAGTTGGTCAGAAGCAAAAGAAGAAACATGAAGCCCTGTAAAACCGAGAAATTTTCTCCTTAGTGGAGTCCCTAGTGGATTCATTTTTTTGTGTTTCCCAGGAAGTATATCCTTGATAAGTTCATCCTAACCGATGACAAATATTTTCTTCCCTCATTTTGAGTTTATCCTTGATATGTTCATCCTAACCGATGACAGATACTCTCACCTTTGGTATTCTACCTAGTAAAAAGGTAGTTGTAATCCCTATTTTCCCCCCCAGAAAGTTAATCCTTGATATGTTCATCCTAATCGAACGAGTTTCCTTCTCTTTACGGCCTTCTACCCAGTAACCGGTAGTTGTAAATCCTGCTTTTCTCCCCTTTGCAGAGTATATCCTTGATATGTTCACATTAACCGATGACGAATATTCTCTCTGTTGGTATTCTATCCAGTAATTGGTAGATGTAATTCCTATTTTCTTCCTCACAGAGTTTATCCTTGATATGTTCATCTTAACCGGTGACATGTATTCTCTTTGATGGTATTCTATCAAGCATTCGATAGATGTAATTCCTACTTTTTGTTCAGTTGGTTTATCCTTGATATGTTTATCCTAACCGATGATCGATATCCTCCTTAACATCCCTAGGCAAGTCAATCCTTGATATGTTCATCTTAATCGATGACGGATTTTCTTTTCTTTTGAGTCTATCCTTGATACGTTCACCTTAATTGGTGACAGATATTCTCATCTTTGGTCTTCAATAACTGGTAGTTGTAAATCCTATTCCTGCAGTTTTCCCCAGCAAGGTTATTCTTACCCAGTAATCGGTAATGAATACTCCCTCATGGCGGTTCCCAGCGAGTCATCCTTGATATGTTCATCCTAACCGATGACGGATGTCCTCTTTGTCAGACTTTTATTATCTCCTTACCCAGTAACAGGTAGTAGATAATAGATTTTTTCTCCTCTTGTGTTGAAGTTTATTTCTTCCCCAATTGAGTTTAGTGTGCATTTCCTTAGTGAAATCGTTTTTTCCTGCATGATTCAAGTACGTCAGTTTTATCCTGATCTACTCGTTTCCCCTGCAAATGTTTTTGTTTCCCCCGATTGAGTCTTTCCATGTTTATGGAATTCCTCTAGTCTCCCAGCGGTTGTAAGTCGTAGCCTGGCCTACGCATAACCTTTCTATCCCCTTAGAGTCTCTGTCTCCCCAGTGAGTTTTCCTTACGAAATGCATCATGCTCCTGCGGATATTAGGTCTCTCTGATTTCTTTTCCTTTGTGGCAATATTTTCCCACATAGAATTAGCTTTTACATTTATATCATATGCATCATGAGGTCTCTTAGGGACCAAAATTTGTTTCTATATGTTGTTATTTAAGCCCATTCTACTGAGTCGACACGAAGATTTTAACCTTCACCTCCTCAGTTAGGATGTCCTTTAATAGGGGCAGCTGTAAGACCCCAGTTTTGACCCTAAGATCCCTCATGCAATTTCATCATATGCATTAGCATTGGGATCACACCTAGGCATCCTCCTTACCCCTTTTTCATTGGGTTTGTTTTGGGAGAGATCACTAAGCACTATGTGATAGTATCATATTTATATATTATCATTTTACTAACCAAAATACCAAAAATATGTCTTTGCATTTTCCTAACTCTTTTGTAGGTAGGGCATGATCCCCATTTGATCTATCAAGTTCATATATAAAGTTTAAGACCCTCAGGGCTAAGATCACAACCAAGGATTGATCGACAATGTCTCTAAGCATCATATATGAGCCCCATTAATCTTTACATGTTACTTTGATCAAGTATTCTTCAAGAGTTTGAAGGTGGTTTGCCTTGGAAACCCTAGTTTGTCTGGGTATCTTGAGTAACTTCTTCAACAAGCTTCCTCACCAATTGATCAAATTTATCAAGGTACATTTCAAAATTCATCATCTTATGCATATATGATCTACCATGAGCCTAAAAAGTCAATAGAATTGCATGTTAGCAAGTTGGTTGATGGTGGTTGGCCAGATGAATTCATCTGATCAAAACTGGGTCCCCCTAGACCCTATCTCCTAAAATTTTCATAATATGAAAATGATCCAAAGAGAAAAGTTACTCTAAATGACATTCCAAACAACTTTAATGTTGAGGTCTAGAGCTAATTTTTCTTGTAAAGTCCTTTTCTATGTTGAAACATTATAGGTTATTTTGTCTAAACCCTAATTTGAAAGTCAACTTCCCAAGGCCATAACTTGCTCAATTTTTATGAGATAAAATATTTCCAAGTTTTACAATAAAATTCAAGATGTCTACTTCAACCTTTATGTTTTTAGTGAAAGATAAATTAACTTTTATGAGCATGTGATATGAGGATACATTATAGGTCATTTTTGACCTATACCATTGAACAAGTGATTTTCCTCAACTTAAAAAATGCATAACTCTATCATTCTAAATCCAAATGACATGGAATTGGTGACTATTTTTAAGGTCTTTTAAATAGATAGAACTTTGATGAAGACACTTTTCTAATTTGGAGCTCACATGAAAAGTCAAGTAAGGTGGAATATTGAGGTATATGACTTAACACTTAGAAAAAATTTCAACATGTTGAAATTTCCAAACTTCAACCTCAAAATTCACCATGATTCAAGTTTCAAATGGAAAAGTTTCCAACATAAGAGTTGTTCCCCTTGATCTAAGCTTTCCAAAGAGTCCTATTTAATCAATTTTGGACAAGGTTTTATAGGGCTGCACATTGTCTTAACAGGTCTGTATCAAGTGAAAAGATCAAATGTTCAAAACATCACATAACATTGCCTTCCCATTCAAGCTTCATTTCAGATGCATTTGGACCAAAATGGATTGCTTCATGGGCCTGTACACACCCATGCAAGCTTGTGCATGACCTTGTCAAATTTGGAAGCAAATTCAAGTGTTCAAATAACACTCTCAATTGCTATAAATACAAGTCCTCTGAGCTCATTTGAAGAGACCTTTGCGCGCCAGTTTTGCCCCCTTTCTTCAAACCCTCACAATTCAAAGGAAAACCTGAGAATTTTCATTTGAAAATTGAGTTTGAATCTCACTGTTTGGAGATTCAAAAACTCCAGGATCCAAAGCTTTGTTCCATTTCCAAACCACTTCTGCAAGCTTCCTAAGTGTGATCAAGCAAGGATTGAAGCAAGCAAGATCAAGTTCTGCACAACATTGAAGGTATTTTCCAAAAAATTTCTTCTCTTTGATTCTCACTCAATTCTAATCAATTCTCTTGGATCTTTGGTTGTCTGAAGTCCTACCAATGTATGCAAGAAGATTGAGTTGCTTTGAGGTCAAATTGAAGAAACTCAGTTGACACACCTCAAAATTCAACTCCTCATATCTTTCTATATATTTGGAATTAGTTAAAATTGGGGTCAGATTCGTGCTCTACGCCATTTTGTCTTTCAGATCATGTCCTCCTTTTTCATTTATGTGATGGTGATGACTGAACTAGTCCGGTGAAGCTCGCATGAGAAGGTGACCGGAGGTTTAGCGCCGGTAATGTGCTGGATAGGTTCAGAGCCATTGATCTTGTTCAAAATGTTTTAATCTCACGCGTTGCTTATAATTACCACTTGTGTTACGCGTTGACTAGTGACTATGGTGGAAAACATGTTGATGGCCACTTGATCTGTCACCTCGATTAATGAGGAAGATCAAGTGGTCCACGTTTTTAATGAATATCTGAATTTCATTTTATTTGTTTTATTTTCATTAATTCATATTAATTTTAATATTGATCCAAAAAATATGAGAGTTTCACCAATTTTTTTAAATAAAATCCTCTTTCATATTTTGAATTAAAATTATTTTTTGGATCATTATTAATATTTTTCATGATTTAATTAATTTTGTGAATATTTTTAATTGTTTAAAAATAATTTTAAGTTTCCAAAAATTTTGAAATTTTTTCTCCAAAGTCCTTTGACCTTGTATGCCCTATGATAAGTCCCATGGCCATTTCTTTGGTATTTTGACGAGGTTTTAGGAATTTGACAAACCATATTTAATTTAATGCATTATTTTTAGTATTTTTAAATTGAATAAATGCCAAATAATTGTGTTGAGTCATTTTAATGGTCTTTGTGAGTTTGACTTGTGTTGTTGGGCCTTGGTCAAGGTTGATTTGACTTTTCTAGGTTAAGATCATTGGATTTAGGGGATTGATGGAATGTACATTCCATCTCCCAAAATGAATGAATGATCTTAATTTGATAAAAGTCCTCCCTTGTCCAATTTGAGTTTTGATCCATTCCCCTCCCTCTTCATCTAATTCCCCTTCTCTATGCATCCATTTCATTTGACCCGTGATATCTCTATATCCTAAGGCTAGTTGATTGCAAAATCAACATAAGTATGGATGCGATTAGGCCACCACTTTTGCATATTCTTTTTGAGTGTGGTATGTTTCATGAGCATAGTCCATTATACTATGTATCTAACATGCATTAACACCAAAATTCTATTACCCGACCTCAAATAGTTGTGACTTCTACATAAGTATAATTACAATTGCTTAACATAACGCTAAATTTTTGACACAAAAGGCATAACATTCTAGTTAGTGAGATTGTAAGTCTCCCCTCTTTTATAGTATTGTGTGAAAACTTGGCCCTTTTGCCTTCCTTTGGAAGATGTCTTGGTTCAAGGATCCATGCTTGTGATAAGTGGGTTGAGTGTTCTCCAAAGAATGACTTAAAATAAAAAGCAAAAGCAAAAGCAATACTAACTTCTAAC
This sequence comes from Lathyrus oleraceus, assembly GCF_024323335.1. Taxonomy (NCBI): domain Eukaryota; kingdom Viridiplantae; phylum Streptophyta; class Magnoliopsida; order Fabales; family Fabaceae; genus Lathyrus; species Lathyrus oleraceus. The sequence continues at coordinate 87,464,605 of NC_066581.1, forward strand.
TCATTAATAACTAGCATTTAAATTCAAGTCATTTACCTTAATGCAATTTAATTTCAAGCTTTATTCATTTGCCATTATTCATACCATTCTAATTGTTTATATTAATGTCATTTTCACTTTGTCCACTTGGACCATATTGTGTGATATATCTTATTTGTGTATATTTTATTTGCTTGTGTGGTCTTTGACCATTAATGTACATAATAAGGACAAAAACCCTAAAAAATATATTGTGTGGACTGTTGGTTTGATCTGAGACAATTGGACTTAGAATTTAGGCAACATTCCCTATGCAAAGGACTTGGCCATGCCAACTTTTATGAAACCAAGTGCTTGCAATTTGAAACTTCATCTGATACATCATTGAAGATCCTTTTGAGTTCATCTGCAACATGATCATTGTGAAACTGTTATTTTGAGCCTGTGACTTGTGGAATTCATCTGCTACATAGGCAAATTTGAAGAAGATCATGGAGTTGCTAAGCTTGGGTAGCTATCTTTATTTGATTCCTTGCTCTTCAAGTTGATATATTGTGCATTGTTTGTTGCTTGATTCTAATGTCCAAGGGAATTTGGGTTTCTATATGACATTCTTGTCAATTGGATTGCAGCCCATTGGTCAGATCTTTTCAACTCCCAACTTTTAAATTTATGCTTAGGATTAGTCTCTTTATCTCCTTCCCATTTATTAAATTTCAAAATCTCCCCCCCTTTTTTTAAAATCTTCTTTGCTTGTGTCTGTTTTCTAAACTTAGACCAGTATTGCAAACTAGAAACTTTGGCCTTATGACATTGCATTTTTCAAACTCTTTTCTTAATCAAACTTGTAAGTGAACTTAACTATACTTGACTTAAAAATTTTAAAAATCCAAAAAGAACTAACACTCATTCAAACCATTTTAGGCCTTTGTGCCTTTGTTAAACTTAAAATTTTGTTAAAAGCAATGCACTCACTTTAAAATTGATACCACAGACTACGGGGTTTTGATCCCTCATTTTATGTTGGTACGTAGGCACAAGTCCGAAGGTCTTGTCAAACACAAAAATATAATTAATGAATTATTTTCTCATCTCCCAATTCTATTTGTTTGTAAACATCATTTTATACAAAATACATATGCACACAAAAAAGGGCTCCCTAGGAGTACCTAGGACATTTTGGGTGCTAATACCTTCCCTCTGTGTAACCAACCCCCTTACTTGTAATCTTTGGCATTTTATTAGTTTTGATTTGAAAATTTCTTATTTTTGGGTTTTGTTCGTACTTTTTCCTTTTCCCTTGGAAACAATAAAAGCGCGGTGGTGACTCTAGTTTTATTGATGCCTTGCTTATCTATAGCTTGATGATCATGAATTTACCGCTACAAGTATGCGGGAGTTTGATAACACTAAAATACATAGTTTATTTTAACTCGTTTGGGTACATTTTAGTGTCATTTACCATATTTTGTAGTGTTATTTTGGTAGTTTGTGTATATTTTAGGTACTTTACAGGCAAAAGTCAATGCACGAAGAAATCAAACAAAAATGACGCACAACAGAAAAAATATGGAAAAAATACACCAGTGGCACCCTCTGTGGCGCCTGCCAAGCCATGACTAAGCAATCATGGGGTCCACCAGAGAGAGAGAGAGAGAGAGAGAGAGAGAGAGAGAGAGAGAGAGAGAGAGAGAGAGAGAGAGAGAGAGAGAGAGAGAGAGAGAGAGAGAGAGAGAGAGAGAGAGAGAGACGGAGTCAAAAGCCATGGCGCCTGCCATAGGGGTCATGGCGCCCGCCATACATTGCCAACTAGCCACGATCTCCAAATTCCACTTGTGGCGACCGCCACAGTGCATGTCGCCCGTCATGCACTTTGTGTACTGCAAAATAGAAACAGAAAATGCCCAGTCTTCCCCCATTCCTCCATATTTTCCTCCCACGACTTCCACACATTTGGACTTCACTTTCTACATCTGTAACACTATGAATAGATAGTTCCATTAGATTTTTTTGGCATCCAAGTATCCCAGTTATATCAGAGTATTGGGCAAGTTCATAAGTGTTTAGTTTTAAGAAGAAATTCACCATTGTAAAGTAGTAACTTTCTCACATTGAGGAACTACTACACCTTAATGTTTTTAGACTTTTGTTGTATGCTTGGATCAAACAATATTGCCGCCATTTGTAGTTTAAGTCAATTTATTTCCAGCTTTACGTTTCAGATTCATTTAACTTATAATTGCTTTACTTTTCAGCTTTTATTTTAAATCTTTTACAATTTCTATCTTATTACTTTATTTCCATTGTTATTGCCCTGAATTCTTATTTCACCCGTTTAATTTATCTGCAACCCTTACTATCGTTTGTTTTAAAGTATTTATCATGTCTCTGTCTGAGTTAAACATTTATAACTGCACGTCTATTTCCGTAACCATATCCGACTAAATTCATAGAGTATTGATAACGTGAAAATGTATAGTATTTTTGGCTCCATATACATTGCTTTTTACTCGATTAACACTTATTATTACACAGTATTTTATTTTTATTGTAGGTATTTATCGATTAAAAGGTTTACCGTAAGAAAAATGGAAAATAGCAAAAAGGAAAGGAAAATGGAAGAAATACAGAAGAAAATGAAGCTTTCAAAGGGATAATGGGCCACCAAAGCAAATGAGCTTGTGGCGCCCATTATCCAAGGAGTGTGGCACCCGTCACATTGGCCCAAGAGGTAGGTGGCGCCCGCCACCAACCCTTGAGAAGCGGCAGTTTGTTGCTATAAAGGTGGTGCTTGCCACTCATCATGAAGCTAGGGTTATGGAAACCGCCACAACCTAGTCTTCCTACATTTCCTCCACCTTTTTAGCCACGATTGCCACTACCTTTACTACAAATGAGGAATATGGAAAATATATATAAAAGACCTCTCAGACTCGCACAAAGCTCTCCCTTCTTCCAGTTTTCAAGTTCACGATTAATTTTGTTCAGCACTATTTTTCTTTTAGTTTTCTAGGAATATGGAAAATATATATAAAAGACCTCTCAGACTCGCACAAAGCTCTCTCTTCTTCCAGTTTTCAAGTTCACGATTAATTTTGTTCAGCACTATTTTTCTTTTAGTTTTCTAGGCAGTTTCCTTACCTTGTAAAAAGTGATAGTTTCTCTACATTGGGGACTATTACGGTTTATTATTTTACGCTTTTGGGATTCAATTGTAAGGGTTATTCATTGCCAAAGCCTGGCATAATTATTTTAATAGAAGATTCAAGATTCAGTTCTAGTTCTTAAATTGCAATCCAAGTTTTATTTTGATTACTGTTTTATTTATTTATGCCTTATTGCATGTTTAATTCCTCAATCACCATATCTGTTACCGAATCCATGTCCAGTTAAACCCTTAAGTATCACTATGTAAAGACCGTCGAAACGACGGGGTTCAATAAATAATTGGTGTTAGTTTTATAAAACTTATTTTTCCGGTTTTAGTTTCTTATTTTAATCAAACTGTTTTTTGTACGAGAGTACAAAACAAACTAAGGTTACGGTCAACAAGAACGAGAGTTTGAAATTTTAACCAGATATCTGAAACTAGGCATTAATCATAAACACAACGAGAGCACTTTAGGATTAATTAGACTTTATTTATATTAAAAAATTACTTTTAAATTCAAAATGAGACCGCGAGAGCCAAGCATTCTGGTTTAGGAGTATGGTCAGAGTCAATAAAAACGAGAGTGTGAGACTAAGTCCTTTCTATAAATAATTTCTACTGAAGAATATTTTAACCAATAAGATTACACCAACTATCTATCGAATCCCCGAAGTTTGATGTATTACATACCGATATCCCCTATATCCCATATCTTTATTCTATTTACGTTATAGTTATTTCTTTTCATCCCTCCAATCTTAGAACGATCATCAGCCTTAGATTTATATAGTAGTGTTAGACCATGATACGTTCGATTATTAGTCCTTGTGGGTTCGATAATCTTTAAAACTACGCGATAGGACTGTGCACTTGCAGTCACGGTTCACATAGACTTACTAAGTCGCGATCAAGTTTTTGGCGCCGTTGCTGGGGACTAATTTAGTCGATATCGTAACTCCAGTGTAGCCCATGATTGACTAAGGCACTCTTTTCTCTATTACTATGTATCACCCAAATTTTCTTTACATTTATCACTCCCAGTATTTTGAGGAATCGCAAGATTCCTATAAATCCAACCTGGAAATATTAATGGAGGATTTCATTGAGACGCAAACTCATTATAGGATAAAATCTATGATGGAACACTTTGTGGCTACACAAACTCTTCAGAATGAAGAATTTAGAAAACAAAGTCTATATACCAATGAAACCCTTACGCAACTGAACATTATGATCGAGTCCCTCGTCACTCACAATGAGGCATTGAAGACTCAAATCTCCCTGCTTGCGCATACACCTCTGGGACCATTCCTTAAAAAACATGCGGATGTTGTAACAATCACCAGTGAAATATCTACCGAAAATCCTAAGGAGAGTAATAATGAGGAAGGTTCAGGTGAGAAAAGAGTAGAGATTAAAAAAGAACCACCGACACCACCCAAGATGGAGGTTGTCAAAGAGGTAGAGAAAGAAGAACTATGTGTTGTTCCTCCTCCCTATAAATCACCAATTCCTTTCCCGCGAAGGTCTGTGGAAGTTAAGGTAGACCCCAAATACGAAAGATATGAAGAGTTATGGGAAAATATCCACACCAATGCACCTTTATTTGAGACCCTGAACAAGAAGAGAAAATTAGAAGACCATGAAACTAGGGAACTCATTAGTATTAAAAGGGGTAAACCAGACTTTGAGGTGGTGGATGCAAAAATGGAACCTAAACCTGAAAAGGTAGCTCTCAGGATAGAGCCAGAACCACCACCACAAGTTCAGAAGGATAAACTACCTCGCAGAAGAAAAAGAAGAAAATGTGATGGATATGAAAGATGGATTGATAAGTGTCCATGGAAATCGAGGATAATTAAAAGTTTGACCGAGGATTCATCCTCGAAAGAACCACCATGAGTACTTACACTCCTGAGTCGCCGCGCTATCGACGTAAAACATAGCGAATATTTCCTGTTTTATTAATGTCATTTTTTATCTATCTATTTTTTTCTTCCTCCTATTTAAAAAAAAACGGTATTTTTCTTTGTTAACCATTACAAACTTAATGCCACTATTTACTTAAATTTATCTAGCTACTGACCATCACGATGCAACAAGTAGATTACATGGATATAGTCTTCAGAGGCAGACGTCAAAGGAGACGTTTTGAGGCTCTAGCTCAGAGAGAAATGACGCTAACCATATACCCAGATGGACTTACTATGACCAAGTTAGGTATAAGAGACAATGTTATGTTCCTAATTAACCAAATAGGCCGGGACACCTTTGCTATCAAAAGAAAATGTAGTTCCTACCATAGGTTAACCTTAGAATTCCTAAGCTCCCTAATTTAACCTGCCAAACCATGGTATGGGAATTAACGAAGGCCTCATCACCTTTAGGTTGTTCGATAATGACTACCGCTACACCCATAGAGAAATAACTGAACTCCTAGGATGCCCTAATGGTCCTGATACCTTTACCATTACCCAGGAAAACAGGCTTGTAGACCATGAATTGGATTACTTTTGGGGTAGCATCACAGGAAACAACCATCCTGAGCCGGATCTTATGCATTTCGAGAACATCCATAACCCTGCCATTCATTACTTTCATAAGATCCTAGCTCACACCTTATTTGGAAAGGAACATAACAAAACCTTCGTGTCCAAGGACGAACTCTTTATAATGTATTGTACATCACAGGTCCGACCTGTTAACGCTGCTACATTTATAATAGCTAATTTGGATCGTATAACACAGGATAACTATGGACCAATATTAGTGGGAGGCTTAGTGACCATGATAGCAAATGCCATCGGACTGAGACAACCACTCATCAGGCTCACCCATTTCGGTGGAATACGACCAATGAATATCGAATTTTGCTTCAACACCAGTATCATTAGGAACCTAGGTCCAGATGTGTTTGAATTTCTAATTAACCGCGAAGTAGTACACCTATTTACCCTGCTAGACCCTATGACGAATGTACATGATAGGAACAACTAGCTCTATGATTTGGATGGACCACCAAATGCACCACCCTCTTCTCCAAAGACGCCTTAAATCTACGACCACTATGATACTTTTCTCTCTGACGCAGAATCACACGTCCCAGCTATACTTGATGCGCCTTCTACCGATCATGCTTCTGCCATCGAAGCTGTCCAGACAGACATCGCCAACCTGAGAGGCGAGCTAAGCACTCTACACGTAGAATTCCACGGATTTATGGATGTAGTGACTGAGAACCTGGATCACATTTACCAGCACTTTTACTCGTTCGCTCCTCCTACCAGCAGTCGCCGTAATGGCTAATTTATTGGAGTATTACCGATTTACTGACTTTTATTTTATTTTATTGTTTGGAATTTTATTGTTATTTTCTTTTACACATTGAGATTTATTTAATTACCTCATTTCTTTTTATTCCAGTAGACAAATTATTTCATCTTTTCCCGTCTACTCCATTCTTTTATTCGTCAATTTGGCGATTAAATTTCATTTCACTATATCATGTTTATTATTCCTATATACTAACATTGGTAAACTAAAATTCCATTGTAAATTATGGTCAAAGCACACATAAAGGCACACACATGAGGAAGATCACACTGCATGTGGTGCCTGCCACACACAGTTGTGGCGCCCATGTAAGGGTTGTGGCGCCCGCCACAGAGCGCATAATGGCGCCGACCACTACACAAACTTGCACGCGCAGGCTGTGTATTTTAACCCATCAATTCACTTTATGGTGATGTCCCTTGCATGCTTGACAATGTCTTAAAGCCTTTTCAACCATTTTCAAATTCTTTGACCAAGGCAATGAAGACCGTAAATGAAATTTGTTTCATTAATCAATTTCCAACCACCATCATCTTTATATAAACCACCAACATAACCTCAACAAATGACACCTCTCATAAGCACAAGTCTCCTCTCTCTTGCTATATTCTTACCACATTACACAAGAATTTAAAAATTCATCATGACGCAAATGAGGGAATACGAAATAGTGTTCAGAAACGGTGAGCCAGATGAATTACAAAAAGAGATGTACACGTCTCTAAGCGCAAGAAAGATCGAATCAACAAGGTACGCCGATGAACCCTGTTTATTTGCCCTAGGAATTCTAGATAGTGTTAACTATATGCTAGACACTTTAAATTTAAATGATTTTCTATCCCTTAAGGACACTGTCTATGCTCAATTAACACTAGAATTCCTAAGCTCGTTAATTTTTAGTCCCACACCCAACATAAACTGCTCTAGTGGGACTGTCTAGTTTCGATTATTCAACATCGAATATGCCCTTACATTTTCCCAACTAGCGTACCTGATACATTTCCCCCATGGGGATGGCGTAGTAAGCGAGGTCCTAGATATTGAGGGTTGGCAACGCACCTTCCAACTATTTTGGAGGGCAATAATCGGTACAGTAACCCATAGTTTTGAGGGAAACAAAGCCACTTTAATTCACAACCCGACTATTCGATACTTATGCCAAATATTGGCGTCCACCATTTTTGGCGGAGTAAATTCTAACAAGGTGAATGAAAAAGAACTCTTCTATTTGTTCGCCACATTTTTGCCACAAAAGGTGAATACCGTCCCGATTATGCTATCTCACATGCATGCCATTGTCAATGTGAAGCGAGACCCGATTATTTTTGAAGGCTTAATAACCTCCATAGCCAGAGTCCTAGGACTCGAAGAAAAATTCTCCAGGCTAACCCCGCTCCCGCATCACGCCACTGACATTGACATGGCAAGGAACATGAAACTAGTAAAACGAAGGAGTGACGGTAAATTTTGAAATTCTGGTATAGTCAGAGTTCAGATGTTCTGCACGAAGTCATGACATCTGATCCAACATTGCTACTAATACAACAAGACAGCTATAAAAATTAAAACCCAGTACTCATATGCATACAGTCCCAGATGTCACGACATCTGCTACTCTACCACCATGGACAGAAGAACATCCAGTTTTGTCCATCTAGTACAAAGACACAGTAGAGATCAAACATGACACTTTTTTTATTGATCCTACCCAATTATTAGCATGATGTCTCAACATTGATTTGAACATCACCTGTTCCAACATTACAGAAGGATGAACTGTAACAGACCAACCATTCTATCAGTAACAGCAGTCAATAATGAATGTCATAACATTCTGTTTTGCAATCAGACTGCAGGCTATGTGTCAAGTCTGTTATTCTCTTCATAAACAGACTAGAAACAGACTGAGTTAAAACAGACAAAATATAGTGTGCAGAAGGTAAAAACACCAGTAATTGTTAACCCAATTCGGTACAACATTACCTACTCTGGGGGCATACCAAGCCAGGAAGAAGATCCATTATTAGCAGTATTAATTCAGAGTTAAACTCCCCCGTTTACAACTCTTCACTTAATCCCTACCCAATGCAATCTATACCTAGGCACTCCTAGATAGAAACCTCCAGTTTCCATTCCTATCACTACAATTACCATGTAATGTTTAGACAACTTGAACATGCTTCACAGCTTCGGTCAAGAACATAACAACTCTTGCCTACAGGCTTTGAGTTACAAATAATCTCATGCTTTCAAGCACTGAGAAACACATGGTAACCTTCCCACAGGTTGGGAGGTTTACCTCACACACACCCCTAATTTTTTACATTGTTTTAGGCTTTCAAAACCTAGGTTAGAAACTGTTATTTATAACCTAACCACTTAACTGGATTTGGGCCTTCAGAAATCGCAGCAAATCTTTCCTTTGCTGTTACAGAGCTGGCAGAATTCTCCTGCTACAATCAAGGTCTTCAATCTTTTATTTCCTAAAAGATCTCCATATTTGGGAACTGTATATTCACCAAATATATTTACCAAATCTTCTGATTGAATCTTCAAGATCTCCACATAGGAGTTAGGATATTCACCAGATCTCCTAATTAATCACAAACCAAACCAGAATTAACTGATTCAGTTTTATACACATGTGAGATGTCACAGTCCCGATGTCGTGACATCTTACATGACATGTTGGTCATGATGTTGAACTTCTTCAATCCAACATATTAAAACAACATAGGTGATTACATTATTTGTTTTACTAAATTAATGCCAATCTTAAGGTACTAACAATCTCCCCCTTTGGCAAATTTTAGCTAAAACAAATAACCCAAATCTGGGTCTACACTTCCTCTTTGTCTTTGACAGCCCCAATGCCACCACCACTGTTGGTGTACATGAGGAAGAAGATGTACAAGGATCAGCTTCACCACAACCCTTCCGCTCAACAGTAGGGCTTCCTGAAGAATATGTAATGCTGAGTACATAGATAATGTAACTCAGATCACAAGACACAACTGTCTTCTTAACTCAGATCACAAGACACAACTGATATACCCAGTTAGTGACTTTTGTGTTTGAACCCATCTTCTCCTTGCTACCAGGTATTGCTTGCTTCTGGTGCATCCTCAGGACAATGTTTCTCTCCCCCTTTTTAGCTAAACATTTACAAATGACACCTTCACAAAACCAGATCCAGTAGCAGTATGCCCAGATCTTAACAAACCCCATGGTTTAGAGGGAATGAAATGTCGCTCTTGTGAGAAGAGGAGTGCTGATACATCCTTTAAATAGGCCAGACAATGCTTAGGAATTAACGGTAGAAGTAAATGCTTGGTCAAGATCCATCCATATTTGCTGAGAATCAGTCAGAGAATCACCACCAATATCCCAAACAATCTTTGAATACCTTTTACAGCTCTTGACTGTTTCCAGAAACAGCAGTTCCAAGACTATTCCATAAATGATGTCAGACACGTTACAAGCTATGTATGAACATTTGATACTGCTTTTGTCTGTGTTCTTCATAAATCCTCCCTATCACCATTTTCTAAAGCCACTTTCTCACCTCCAATGGTAGCTTGACATTTGGCATCCACATTTCCTTATATAACTTCCAGCAGGTACATAGGATATCTTACGTTAAGACATCACACATGACATCTTGTGAACACTTTTTCCTTTTTTTTTCACAAGGCAAACTATCAGCAGTTAAACCACATAACAGTAGTTTAATCAGCAGCAGAAGCAAAACAATTACTAGCTATGGCTACTAGTAATACACACATGCACAAGGGTACTTCTCCTCCCCCTAAATCTGTGCAACAATCAGAGTTACTAGTTATGGATGCAACTAGTAAGACACACAAATCCACAATGCACAAGGGTACTTCTTCTCCCCCTAAATCTGTGCATTCATCAAATAACAGCTGCTGTAACTCCAGCACCTGTACCAGCCAGAATGTCGTACTGGCATCTGCTTTCATATTTTCTTATGACTGTAAGTTTCAGAAGGAAATAACAATATTGTCCAAGGCAATGTCATGACATCCGGTCAGACATTCTTCTGCTCACTCAGCCTTGACACACTCCACATCATCCCACTAGCTAACAAGTTTCCATACCTTGTTATCTGAGAACACATAGACCACAAGCTTGATGATTACTTACAGTGCAAAGACAGAACTCCCCCTGTCATGAACAACCGACTCTCCTCTTGAAACATGGAGATCACACATGAACATATCCAACACCCCAAGGTTGGACCTTCACTCACTTCCTGACTCAAAGAGAACCCAGACCACTTGATGAATGGAAAACATAAGACACATCTTCATGTCTTCAAGAGCACACCCTCTGTTCAACCCTCTTGGCTGAACACATCCACACTCTGTGTCAATCTCTCTTCCAACCAGAACAGAAAACCACTTCACAAAATGTTCTAACATGAGTTAGGACATCCTTCACAACATAACACCATCTGATAATCTTCAGCTATTACTGAGTCATTAGCTTGATCCACAAGAAACCAAACACAAATTGGGACATATACATGCTCATCCCATTACAAGAGATAGTCTTCCATATATAGCTCAAAACTCCTTCCACAAGCTCCAAGAGATGACTAGAAAACACCTCCTTTTGTCTTCAATTTACTACTTTTCTGCTCAAAAGTAACTTGTCTCAGACTATCTTCAAGAATAATCAGTTGCCATATGTAGATTATCTTGATTCTTCGAACTCACTTCTGAGATAGACCAAGTGCCACTGGTTGATTACCTCCTTCATGAATCCTCATATGAAAAAGTCAAATTCCATTCTTTTGACCTCTCCACGTTTATCAGACTTCTCCCAAAGATATTATGACCTTCCAAGTGAGAGTTGAACTTCAAGCTTTTTGAAGTATCCAATCTACAACCCTGTAGACCCTTCTATCTCAAGTTGATGTGCCACTTCACCAACTAAGATTCTAATGTTGAACCAAATGTCATAACATTGGGTTTTGACATTTAGCTGTTGAATTCAGCTCCTTCTTCTGCCACTTGAAAGAACTTCCTCCCTTCACAGAACAAGAGTTCAATGTTCTCATAGACTTGATTGTGGAACCAAGTTTGAGTAAACATCCTCCATCCTGCAGGTTTGCAGTTAAGTCATCCAAGCTCACACCTTGATGAATCCCTGCTTCTTCTCCAAAGACATCAGACACTCTGATGCATGAGTCTTCAGAAGGACCAGTTAGAAACTATCCCTTAAGCTATACTAGGGATTCCACTTCCTAAAGCAAAGCTGTTTCCATGATGTCAAGACCGCTGCCACTTGTTCTTGACTCCACAGTGTGCATTAGCTAATGCACTTCCTTACCTAGATTAGAAGTGAACTGATCCAAGTAACCACCATCAGGACTATGATGTTTTCTTCTTCTTGTACACACCAAGGCGGAACATGTTTCTTGCCAGGAAACCTTTTCAGAGATCATATGCTTTTGCTGCCACCAAAGTGATAGATCATAAACCAATGTACTATCTTTCCTGTGATTCTGCACAGGATCTTGAAGAAGAGATGTTCCAAAACATCATTTATCTTGAGCTCCAAGGATAATCAATTAAATACTTGTACTTGGCACAAGTAGACATTGATCTTAAATCCTTTCCCAATATTCCTTTCAGATACTTCCACCATAAGAATACTTTGAAAATACTCTTCTAGTGTCAACATCTTCTGCTTGCAAGCACCTCAACAGTTTTGAGAATCTTTCCAGATTAAATTCACCCTTAGGAATGAGAGGGATGAATCCTACCTTGCAAATGTGTCACCCAACAACCAGAACCCATGTGACACAGGTCAACAGCCAACCAGACCTTAGGCTGACCAAACGTGAGGAGGTTAACCAAAACTCCCCCTCAAATTAACAATCATGGAAACTTCACACCAATATCCATGCATTGTACACAAATGTCTCACCATGACATACATCACCCCTATCGGTGACAATTAACTCTATGAGTTATACCTATACATACTCCAATCACACCAATCAGGCTCCAGCTGACCATAAGTACTGGTGAAAGAAAACAACACCCGTCAATAGTGGCTATGCATTGCCAGAGCATACTACCTCAATCAATCTCTGAATCTTCATATTCTCACTCCTTGAAAGAACTGTCACTTCTGAGCGTGGTGTTTGAATAACTAGATTCATGGTCCCAATCCTCTCAAATGAAATATCAATCAGGTTACCCCAGTATTGACTTCTAACATCCAGGGGATTTGTCTTCCATATACAACATAGTACTTCAGGGAACAACTATCCAATCCTGATTAATCTATAGGAATAAGACAGACAGCAGGAAATTGCACCATGTCACATCTCAACCAGCTTCACTTCTAGAGATCAGACGTCTAAAAGTGACCTTCTTGAGCACTCATACAGTTGACCCTACCTTTGTCAACTTAGTACATACAGATGTCTCCTCTTCCAGGTCAGGAGTAGGTTCCAAACAAAAGTATCCCTTTGTTTGACACCCAAACACATCTGCTCTTCAACCAGTAGCTGCATACTTGTTGAACAACATGTTCTAACATCACATAGAACATTAGTTCCACCTCCTTGGAACAAAACCCTCCTTGAAATTCTTCAAGGTCTTCATATACACTACCCAAGAGAGTAAAAGAATCAGTGATCAGGTGATTCTTACAATCCTGAAGAGAGAACGTCATGATGAGTGGACTTGAGGAGACTCAAGTATCTTTGACATCTTCAGTAGATTATGATGCAATCTTGAATACAACAGCCTTTCATCCATATGAGGGGAAACTACATCAGAGTTTGAGTTTTGCCAGGTATTATGCAGCGGAAATCATAATACAACTCAACCTATGAACACACACTTCTCCAGATCAGCCTCCAAGATCATACCAATATTGAATATGATTCAATACTAGCAGAGCTGTCCCACACAAAGGCCAATTGCCAACCTCCAGAGACAGGTACGCACAGTTCCTGTCATGAATAGTCCATCCACCTACTTCAAGGGACTATTCAGGGAAATCACAGAACCTTCCACAGGTTCCAGCATCAGTACTAACATAACTTTTTGCAAGATACCAGAAAGTATCACCCATGGATCTCATCCAGAAACAGAACAGGATGCCTGCTCTGATACCAATTGAAATTCTGGTATAGTCAGAGTTCAGATGTTTTACACAAAGTCATGACATCTGATCCAACATTGCTACTAATACTGCAAGACAACTATACAAATCAAAACCCAGTACTCATATGCACACAGTCCCATATGTCACGACATCTGCTACTCTACCACCATGGACAGAAGAACATCCGGTTTTATCCATCTAGTACAAAGACACAATAGAGATCAAACATGGCACTTTTGTTTATTGATCCTGCCCAGTTATTAGCATGATGTCTCAACATTGATTTGAACATCACCTGTTCCAACATTACAGAAGGATGAACTATAACAGACCAACCAGTCTATCAGTAACAGCAGTCAATAATGAATGTCATAACATTCTGTTTTGCAATCAGACTGCAGGCTATGTGTCAATTCTATTATTCTCTTCATAAATAGACTAGAAACAGACTGAGTTAAAACAGACAAAATATAGTGTGCAGAAGGTAAAAACACCAGTAATTGTTAACCCAATTCGGTACAACATTACCTACTCTGGGGGCATACCAAGCCAGGAAGAAGATCCATTATTAGCAGTATTAATTCAGAGTTAAACTCCCCCGTTTACAACTCTTCACTTAATCCCTACCCAATGCAATCTATACCTAGGCACTCCTAGATAGAAACCTCCAGTTTCCATTCCTATCACTACAATTACCATGTAATGTTTAGACAACTTGAACATGCTTCACAACTTCGTTCAAGAACATAACAACTCTTGCCTACAGGCTTTGAGTTACAAATAATCTCATGCTTTCAAGCACTGAGAAACACATGGTAACCTTCCCACAGGTTGGGAGGTTTACCTCACACACACCCCTAATTTTTTACATTGTTTTAGGCTTTCAAAACCTAGGTTACAAACTGCTATTTATAACCTAACCACCCAACTGGATTTGGGCCTTCAGAAATCGCAGCAAATCTTTCCTTTGCTGTTACAGAGCTGGCAGAATTCTCCTGCTACAATCAAAGTCTTCAATCTTTTATTTCCTAAAAGATCTCCATATTTGGGAACTGTATATTCACCAAATATATTTACCAAATCTTCTGATTGAATCTTCAAGATCTCCACACAGGAGTTAGGATATTCACCAGATCTCCTAATTAATCACAAACCAAACCAGAATTAACTGATTCAGTTTTATACACATGTGAGATGTCACAGTCCCGATGTCGTGACATCTTACATGACATGTTGGTCCAGATGTTGAACTTCTTCAACCCAACATATTAAAACAACAGAGGTGATTACATTATTTGTTTTACTAAATTAATGCCAATCTTAAGGTACTAACAAATTTAACTTAATAATTGCTAATAATGTGTTACAAGAATTTATCGTCCCAAATCCAAATTGCACAGATGTGCACAACCCGGATAATTATTATTATACTAATGATTCGGTGCCTAACCAAGTCCCCGCGCACATTCCTGAGAATGTAGCTGCTGGCGGGGACACCAATGAGGATCACATTCCGGAGCAAACTGCTCTCGCTACTGACCCACACACCATACACACTTCATTTGAAAATGTTGCAAGTACATCTTCCAGTCAAGGACCAAGAAGAAATGTGGCACCGACCACTCTTGATGAGATCTATGTTGAACTACTGCGGCGTAGAGAATTAGACGCTCAGCGAGACCTACAGATCCAAACCATGGGAGCTAAACAAACTAAAATGATGCAAATCATTCGCCAAATGCAACATGATCAACACAGCTACGCTTTCAGAACCAAACAAAACATGTCTGGCTTGACCGATGAAATGACAACATTGACAATGCGTGTGGAAGATCTCCAAAACTATATGCCACCTCACCAGCCAGGAAATGGTGGACGTCCACGTACACGTGGCAGAAGGCGTCAGTAGCAGAGTAACCAGGTTCTACCTTTCTTTCCTATCTTATGTCGTTGCATTGGGGACAGTGCAAGATTTAAGTATGGGAAAGGAAGCTTTACCATTTTTTTATTTATCGCTTTCTAGTTAGGTTTAAAATATTGTTTTGTTATTTTATAATTTTTTGGTTATTTTAATTTTTGTTAAAGTGTCAGTGAAGTTAAATATCAATGTGTTGTCGAGTCTTTATGCGTGGCTTCCGTTATTTACTAATTCTCCCATTGACTTAAGCCATACAAATTTTTTTGAAAAAATCTAGACTTAT
Organism: Lathyrus oleraceus; assembly: GCF_024323335.1. Lineage (NCBI taxonomy): Eukaryota > Viridiplantae > Streptophyta > Magnoliopsida > Fabales > Fabaceae > Lathyrus > Lathyrus oleraceus. Next base: position 87,480,421 of record NC_066581.1, read on the forward strand.
AAATACAATGCATCTTTTGAAAATTCTAAACTATAAATCAAACTGAGGTTGAATTGTAGAGATTTGGAAAAACTTTATAAGATCGGTATCATTTTAACACCTTAAATCTCCCAAGTATAAGATCGATTTGAGTACTTGTTATGCCATAGTCTTAAATTCTATCATTTAATATTTCCTTAAGTAGTTTATCTAGCAGTCAACACCATCATAAGCACACACTACGCAAGAAGTCGATGCAAATAAGTGTATGATTTCAGGCTTAAAAGAAGGAAAGATTACAAAATTATGAAAAATGTTGTTCCCTCTAAGTTAGGTGATCCTCACCCGGTCATTTAGCCCAACGGTATAACCATCCTCAATTGTTATTTGAGTCAAAGTGCGAAAAAGAAAGAAAGAAATAATGATGAGATCATAGTCACTAATAGACTATCTTGCTATGAATGTGAAATGATAACGGGCTTAATGTGATTGTGCCAGAATGAAAAAGGATAAAAATAAGGTTTAGTAAGCGATACCCTTAGTGTGGAAGTGAGTACCTGTTAATACAATTTTGAACCAAAGTAAAGTTTATAGACTATAATGAGTATCCGAATGCAACTGTGTTTTCTATGAGTCTTGATAATGTATGCTGCAGATATTTTACAAAACTTTTTATGTACGCGGCATTTGCTTGAGGATAAGCAAAGGTTTAAGTATGGGGGAGTTTGATAACGCGAAAAGGTATCGTAGTTTTGGCTCCATATGCATTGCTTTTTACTCGATTAACACTTATTATTACACAATATTTTATGTTTATTGCAGGTATTTATCGATTAAAAGGTTTATCGCAAGCAAAATGGAAAATAGCAAAAAGGAAAGGAAAAGGGAAGAAAAAGAGAAGAAAATGAAGCTTTCAAAGGGATAATGGGCCACCAAAGAAAATGGGTTTGTGGCGCCCATTATCCAAGGAGTGTAGCGCCCGTCACATTGGCCCAAGAGGTAGGTGGCGCCCGCCACCAACCCTTGAGAAGCGGCAGTTTGTTGCTACAAAGGTGGCGCTTGCCACTCATCATAAAGCCAGGGTTGTGGCAACCGCCACAACCCAGTCTTCCTACATTTCCTCCACCTTTTTAGCCACGATTGCCACTACCTTTTCTACAAATGAGGAATATGAAAAAAATATATAAAAGACCTCTCAGACTCGCACGAAGCTCTCTCTTCTTCCAGTTTTCAAGTTCACGATTAATTTTGTTCAACACTATTTTTCTTTTAGTTTTCTAGGCAGTTTCCTTACCTTGTAAAAAATGATAGTTTCTCCACATCGGGGTCTATTACGGTTTATTATTTTACGCATTTGGGATTCAATTGTAAGGGTTATTCATTGCCAAAGTCTGTCGGAATTATTTTAATCGAAGATTCAAGATTCAGTTCGAGTTCTTAAATTGCAATCCAGATTTTATTTTGACTACTGCTTTATTTATTTATGCCTTATTGCATGTTTAATTCCCCAATCACCATGTCTGTTACCGAATCCATGTCCGACTAAACCCTTAGATATCAGTATGTAAAGACCGTCGAAACGACGGGGTTCAATAAATAATTGGTGTTAGTTTTTATAAAACTTATTTTTCCGGTTTTAGTTTCTTACTTTAATCAAACTATTTTTCGTATGAGAGTACAAAACAAACTAAGGTTATGGTCTACAAGAACGAGAGTTTGAGATTTTAACCAGATAGCTGAAACTAGGCATTAATCCTAAATACAACGAGAGCGCTTTAGGATTAATTAGACTTTATTTATATTAAAAAATTACTTTTAAATTCAAAATGAGACCGCGAGAGCCAAGCATTCTGGTTTAGGAGTATGGTCAGAGTCAATAAAAACGAGAGTGTGAGATTAAGTCATTTCTATAAATAATTTCTACTGAAGAATATTTTAACCAATAAGATTACACCAACTATCTATCGAATCCCCGAAGTTTGATGTATTATATACCGATATCCCCTATATCCCATATCTTTATTCTATTTATGTTATAGTTATTTCTTTTCATCCCTCCAATCTTATAACGATCATCAGCCTTAGATTTACATAGCAACGTTAGACCACGATACGTTCGATTATTAGTCCTTGTGGGTTCGATAATTTTTAAAACTACGCGATAGGACTGTGCACTTGCAGTCACGATTCACATAGACTTACTAAGTCGCGATCAAGTATGGATGTGAGGACCGTCGTTCTGACGAAACTTGGTTCAATATTAATTTGTTTTCTGTTCCAATTTTTAGTTTAAAAATAAAAAAGGTTTTGCGCGAAAGCAAAAACACTCAGGTACCGGTCAACGACGCGACAATGTGAGACCCATGCCCAAACATAAAAATTGGATTTAGTCTTCTAAAAACATCGACAATACTTTAATGATTAATTAGGATTTATTGGTTTTCAAAAACAGTTCCCAAATTGTAAACCGAGTGAGCGATAACAAAACATTTATGGTTTTGAAACATAACACGGGCTTCGTAAGAGTGAGCAGTGTTTTTAAGTTGATATTTTCTTCCGAAAAATATTTTAAGAACCAAAGTAAATGCCAAAGAATTTATTGAATCCTAGAGGTGCGTCTAAAATTACATTCTGGTCTCACTTTTATCATTATTCTTACTAGCCAACTTTTATTTTATTGTTTTAAATTTCCTTCTCAAAACAAACAAATTCGATTATCCTTAAATTTACATAACAATAATAGATAATAATTAAGTTAACTAAAAAGTCTTTGTGGGTTCAATATCTTTTATATTAAACAGGTTTTGATAAAACTTTGAAGTAAAAAACGCTCAGTTGAATAGGCTCAAGCTGGTCAAAATGCGATCGTAAAAGGAGTCGAAAAATAAAACGAGCACGCCAGATTAAACTATGCGAACCGTATATTAATAAAACTGACGTCTGCAAGCTCGATTTCAAAATTTTTGCCTGTTAATTTACGTACATTTAAAAATTGATACAACTAGTCTGTCTGTATATTCGAAGATTTATTATGGTAGATATTTTAGGCATTATGCGTGATAAAATGTATGTCATGCCATGCAAGTGATGTGAATGTCATGATGAATGTATTTTTTTTATCGAGAGACAAAATTGGGATATGACACAAACTCATGCAAAAGACACAATTGTCACATCTAGCAGCCCACAGCCCACAAAGAGGATACTAAGGTATCTTATAGGCATATTTGATTATGACATTTTATTTCTAGCTACAAATGAAGGAAGGGAGTGCAAACTTATTCAATACACAAATTATAATTGGTGTGGTGATGTCAATGATCGAAAATAAAAAAGTTATGTGTTTATCCTAGGTGGCATACTAGTAACTGGAAGCTAAGGGAAGGAACTTGTGGTAACTTTATCATCATGTGAAGCATAATACGTAACATATTCACTTGTGCTTGTTAAGCTATATGGTTGGTGAACTTGATTGATGAAATAAATGACAAATTTTATGAAGCCATGACCATAAAGATTGACAACATAGACAACATATCTGCCATAAATTTGGTCAATAGTAAGCTTGACATATGTGCAACATAAATATGATAGAAGTAAACATATATAAATGAGGTTCCACTACCTTAAGGAGTACATTAGCAATGAAAAGTTATGTTTAGAGCATTGTATATGTGAATCCTAAGTAGAAAATATCATGATCAAGGCTGTGCAAGTGAAGTTGTTCAAGAAACTTATAATTATAATAGGTGTAAAAAACTTAAACCCAATGAATCAGGTAATATGTTAAATATAATTAGTTGTTTTATGTAATATTTGTAATAGAAGTAAGAAATTGAAAGTGTTTTGTTTTGTTCCAACACTTATAGGCATAGCTATGACTTTTACTTGATTGCCACATTGCTTGCAAGCTACACCACACCTCAGCACCGACCAACTACAACCATCCACTTTCTCTTGATCAACTCCCATGTCCCTTATATTAGGTCTAATAATAAGAATGGATTTGTTTCTATTATACCCGCGTGTGAGTAATATTCGTAGTCTAAATTGTGGATATTCCAATGATGCATTATTATATATTCAATTTTTTCTTATCATTTTACAATCTAATTAGTTCAACTCTGATCACCAATACACAACATCAAACACATAAGCTAGTTTTTCAAAGAGATTTCATTAACTTAGTCACTAACAAGAACAATTAAAAGGGACCCGAAAACACCTATCAAGAAATAAAGGTTGGGAATGACGACATTTGACAGCTTCCTGCATTAATAATCTTTCATCCTCAAATAGCTGTACCATTTGGAATAACAATATTAATCAAACCAAACTCTATTCAACGTACAAATATATAGTATACGACTCTGATAATACTCAATCAAAACGTACATATTTTTGTAATTTGCAAAATTCCAAAAACCTCAATTTCTCCAATATTGTCTTAAGTTCCATATGAATTCCCTATAGTGCCGGTAATCTAGGATGAAATTTAGACCACACACTTAGACACATGCTGCCCCATCTTACCCAACTCAAATTACATGGCAACTGTCCCACTCGTTGATAATTATTAGTGTATGATGAATCAATCCTTCCAAATCTTCATTAATACAAAAAGCTTTTGCTATTAGCTTTAGTCACGTCAAAACTCCAACAATTGGACACACAAGCATGCAAATATATGGGATTCTTATAGCATTTGCCGTCAACCCATTTTCCACCACTTGATTCAAATCAAAGGGTTCAAATTCAAACTTGACTAAATAAATCAAACACATTGTGAAATGTGAACCACTAATCAAAATCAAAAAGCTGAAATTTCATATACATTTCTTTTAAAAGCATCTCTTTTAAAATTAAAATGATTGTCATTTAAAAATAATAATTCAAAGCGACTATTAATTTCATTTTTTAATATAAAAATAATTATTACTTTTTATTTGTATCCTTTAATTATTATTTCATCTTTATTTTAAAATGATTATCCTAGGATTAATGTGTTGAAGGAAATATACAAAATAATAATTAAAAGATATAAATAAAAAAATAACAATAATTTATACATTAAAAGTAATAATGTTAGTCATTTTTAAATAATTTTTTTCTCTAAAACGATTCTCATTTTGAGATGGAGCGAGTACACGGTATACTTCTCCCAACACATTAGTAAGATTAATTTAATAAAAGAGCAATGTATTATAATAATATTATTGTATTTTTTAATGTGTGCGCAAAAACTAGAGTAATTTACTATCAATCCTTCAAAATACTAATCCATGATATTTCAAATTTGTCCTTCTAACTTTTTTAATTTACAGTAATATTTGAACATATAGATAATCAACAAATGTCACAAAAAAAATCTCAACAAAATCTCTATTTGCATATTAAATGTCAATCAACCATTGGCTACTCCAAATAAAAGTTTTTCCTCCTCCCACCAAAACCAAACCCATTTCAAAATTAAATTAAAATTTCAAACTTATATTTGAGATATATTTTTCTCACATCTTTCATTACTTTCTCTTTATATTTCTTTTTCTATTACCTCATTCTCACTTTATAAAGATAATTATGGTTTATTTTATAAATAAGTAAATTATTTTAAATTTTACATGTGTATCTAAATATATTTTATATCGTATTAAATATTTTTTTTTATTTCATGGATCATTATCAGCTCAATATCTATTTTATTTTAATTAATAATCTATCTTAATTTGAAAAAAAATCCTTATTTTAAAATATTAAAATATTCTTTTTTTTCTTCTTTTCTTTTTCTCACAAGTCATTTTCTTTCATGATTATTTTATAGAATTGAGTTTATATAATTACTTTTTATTTTACAATTAAGTAACTTATTTTAAATTTACACATATAAATAAATATATTTTATATTATATTAAAATAAATTTTATATTGCACATGTCGAATTTTTTTTTAAAATATCCAGAATTTTAAAAAAAATTTCAAAAATATCCATTTTTTCCAAAAAATTACCAAAATGGGCAATTTTTGCCCTAATTTCCTACATGGGCGCCACCCTAGTTGGCGCCTACCCTTAAAGGGTAGGGCAAGTCGCCACTAGGAGTGGCGCCTACCCTTAAAATTTTTTTTTTTTTTTTTTTTTTAAATATGTTTTTTTTTTATTATTATTTTTTTTAATTTATGAATTTATATTTTTTCTAAATTATATTAATTTATATTAACACATATATATAAATAAAATTATTTACAAGATATATATATATATATATATATATATATATATATATATATATATATATATATATATTAATTTATATATATACTAATTTAATTTATAAGTAATTATTATTATTTAAATTTTTTTGGAAGAATTAGGGTTAATCATGTTAAGGTTAATTTATCAATTATAATTAGGGTTTATTGATCGGTTATAATTAGAGTTTGGTAGTTATGACCTAATTGAAACCCTAATTCCCTATAAGATTAAGTAATCAAGTGCGACACTAATTAGGGTTAGGTAGACTGGTGTACAACCCAGATCTTTTCCTATAAATAAAGTGTTATTTCCTTGCATTTTCTTCACCACTGTTTCCTATCACTTTTTGTATCAAGTTGAGTTCATGGCATCCCCAAGACCGTCGTCATGGCAGCGAACATCATCAAGGCGCCCGGATCCTGAACCAGTAATCTTAAAAAGGGATGGGCATGTTATTTTCTCGCCTTTGAAACCTCCAATGGAGATGAAATTTTGGAACATCCGTTCGTTGGACCAACTAAAAAGGTCCTTGATGTCTTGGTTAGAGGGAGATTACCAACCTGGTGAAGTCATCAGAAGGATTCAGAGGCTTAGAACAAGGTTCTCATTTGAAACTGGAGAAACGATACGTTGGTGGGTTGAAGTTGAAAGGGACATTGATTGCATCCAAATGATGCATGGATCAGACGACATAGTGTTAACTGTTGTAATTTCTTAGATTTTAATGGTTGGTTGTCATGTTGTTGTTGTATTTGTTATTGTTCTAGTACTTGTTCTTGTTTTAGTACTTGTTTTTGTTCCAGTATTTGTTTTTGTTTTAGTAATTGGTGTTGTAATGTTAGATGTTTGTGTTTGTTGTTCAAGTGTCATCTTCTATTTGGAATAAAAAGTAAACTTTAATTTAAAATGATTTTGGTACACAGATTTATGAAAGTGAAAACTAAGTTGTGGAACTAGATCCACGATATGGACATTTGTTCTTATTATGCCCTAGTTGTCTACATATGCTACACTTCCTCTGCATTTTCTCTGCGACGTCTATTTCAGTTCTAATGCGCCTGCTATTTGGGCGACCACTTTTATTCCGCCGCATCGATTCGTTGTGCCAAACAATTTCCCCGTCATACTCTGGCCAATACGCCTCCAATGCTACCACCGGAAAGGGATTGTCGTATACATTGAGCAATGTTGCAACTTTGTAGATTGGAGACACTAGCGATAATGCATCGAAGTGGCTGTGTGAACACGCTGCAATGACATGGGAACAAGGCATACGATAGGCCTGAAATTGACCACAGTCGCACCAACGGTCTGGTATTAGGACCCTATACTCTTGTCTGGGCAGCCCTTGGTTGTGGTCAATTGTTTCCTTGACACTAAAAGTGTGGCCATGGCGGTCGAATTCCGTAACCCGATGGCTGCTGGCTTTGGCAGATTCCTGCCTCATAAACTTCATGCAGGCATCACTATATACTTGACTCGTCTGCAACACTTCATTCCAGCGCCTGCCTCTTGTTACGAACAACGTTGCCATCCGAAAATAGGTCGCACTCACCAATGCGGTTACCGGGAGGTTACGTATGCCCTTAAACACGCCGTTCATTGATTCCACAAGATTTGTTGTCATGTGGCCCCACCTCACCCCATCGTCGTATGATCTAGTCCACTTCGCTCTGTCGATATTATCGATCCACCTCCCTGCATCAGAATTTGCCAACACTATTTCCCGGCGATAGTATTGGAATCCAGGTTGGTTTAATGCATACCCCGCGTTTATCAAATTTGCTTCAAGAAGTTATCCTTGAACTCCCGCATAAAATTTTGAGCAATATGCCTGATGCAGTAGACATGGGTAGACGGGGGGTCATGCCAACCATTTGCTGGATTATTGTATGCACTGTCTATTGAAGCGTGCCTGTCAGAAATCACGCAGATGCCAGCTTGTGGAGTCACGTGCGTTCGAAGATTCTTAAGGAAGAAACTCCAAGCAGCAGCCGTTTCTCCTTCCACCAATGCAAAGGCTATTGGGAAAATATTTGAATTGCCATCTTGTGCGACCGCCATCAGTAACGATCCTTTGTATTTCCCATACAGCCAAGTTCCATCGACTTGAACAAGTGGTTTGCAGAATGTGAACCCGATGATGCAGGGACGGAATGCCCAGAAAAGTCTATGGAAAATTCCATTACCTTCTAGACGAGTTCCGTCAGGGGATTGTGCAGGCAAGGTCTCCATTATAGTAACCGTCCCAGGTGAATACAATCGTAGTGCAGCCAGGTAGCGTGGTAGTTGTTTGTATGATTCCTCCCAGTTACCGTACACCAGTTCAATTGCCTTGGTTTTCGCTAACCAAGCCTTTCTGTATGACGGTGTATATTTGAAAACAGCCACACAATGGGAGATAATTGTTTTGACCTTCAGTGACGGGTCAGCCTCAACTAGAGGTAATATGGAATGGCAGATCATGTCATGGCTAAGTTTGCGATGATCCTGTGCCATGTTGGTGTTGACGCAAATGTGAGCTTGAGATATGGACCCTATCACCCATGCATTATGCTTCTTCTTGTACGATGCCATCAACCTATATCCACACTCCGGATTTTTGCATACAATAACGTATCTTTCCGGATTTGATTTGATAACATCGTAGTCAACACAATTTTTCAAGTGCCAGTTCTTTATTGCTAACAGACACTCTTCCTTGGTCCGAAATTGGTCACCCTTCTTTAAGTCCTCATCAGACCTCATATATGGGTTGTAGAACATATCTGATGAGGGCTCATCCTCGCCCAAGTTAAGTGTTGTGAAGTGCGCAGGAGGTGAGTAGCGTTGCGCTATAGGTATTTGAGCTTGGTCTTCGTCTTCAGAATGACGGTTCACCAAGTCATCAACCACGTCTTCAGCATCATCAACCACATCGTCTTCAACGTGGTGCTCAGCATCTTGTTCGTCATCAATCACAGGATCAATAACCTGTGATTGAATATTCTGAGTTGGTTGAGGTTGTTCCAACACAATGTACAACACTATGTATTTGTAACCAGAGTACTCATGGTTACGAAGCATGTATTGTGTCTCCATGTCATTTTGAATCAATGACTTATAAAACTTGACAGAGTTGTTTTCTGAAAAAAAAGGTTGTTGATAAAAAATTTGGGACACGGGTTGTCTTAGTTTGGACTCAATCTTCCTCTTCAGATAAGAGAAGTCAGCTCCTCTTTTTAGACAAAAACGAGTGCATTCGGTGTTTCTAAATAGGAAGCCAGACATATCACATTCATAAGTCTCACCATTGACGTGAGCTTTGATTTTGTATTGTGATGAAGATGCCATGTTTTGTGAAGACATTGTGAAGGTTTTGTGAAGGTTTTGTGAAGGTTTTGTGAAGGTTTTGTGAAGATATTGTCAAGGTTTTGTGAAGATTGCTGTGAAGATATTGTGAATACCTTTGCGAAAATGTGTGTGAATATTTATACTGCAAGAATCTTACTGCCTATCCATCAAGCCTGAACTTAGTCTCAGAGATTCCCATGCATGCCTGTTCCCCATCAAGTCTTCACCACCAAGTCTGGCAGATTCCCACGCATGCCTTACACGTGTCACACCCTTGAATGCAACACTCCCACCTAGTCTGTACTAATGCATGCCAACCTATCCACCTAGCCTGAACTTAGTCTCAGAGATTCCCATGCATGCCTGTTCCCCATCAAGTCTTCACCACCAAGTCTGGCAGATTCCCACGCATGCCTTACACGTGTCACACCCTTGAATGCAACACTCCCACCTAGTCTGTACTAATGCATGCCAACCTATCCACCTAGCCTGAACTTAGTCTCAGAGATTCCCATGCATGCCTGTTCTCCATCAAGTCTTCACCACCAAGTCTGGCAGATTCCCAGGCATGCCTTACACGTGTCACACCCTTGAATGCAATACTCCCACCTAGTATATACTAATGCATGCCAACCTATCCACCTAGCCTGAACTTAGTCTCAGAGATTCCCATGCATGCCTGTTCCCCATCAAGTCTTCACCACCAAGTTAGGCAGATTCCCACGCATGCCAACCTATCCACCTATCCATATTTCCCCCCATTTTGATGAGGACAATGCATCTCTCAAGGGGGTGGTAAATAAAAAATGTTGGATAAATATTTGGAGTGATTAAACTCCCCTCACTGATAAAGAGATTATGCTTTACTCCCCCCTAAGAGTTTACTTATGCCCTTTTGGCATAATAAAAAATGTGATAAAAAAAGCGCAAGCACATAGATCACCATAAAATGACATGCCTTCCCATGCATGCCTTCCACGTGTCACACCTTTGCATCATCAGATTCCACCAAGTCTTCCCCAAGACAAGACAACTCCCACCTAGTCTGCACCTATGCATGCCAACACTGCCACCTAGTCTGCACCTATTCTGCAAGATTCCCACGCATGCCTTACACTTGTCACGTTTCTGCATCATCAGATTCCACCAAGTCTTCCCCAAGACAAGACAACTCCCACCTAGTCTGCACCAATGCATGCCAACACTGCCACCTAGTCTGCACCTATTCTGCAAGATTCCCACGCATGCCTTACACTTGTCACATTTTTGCATCATCAGATTCCACCAATGCATGCCAACACTACCACGCATGCCTTACACTTGTCACATTTTTGCATATTCAGTCTACTTGAAAACGAGTATAAATAGAGGGTCATTCTTGCAAGTTTTCATCAACCACTAACACTTTTATTCAGAGAACTCAGGCGAAACTTCTCATCCACCAAGCTTCTTCCTACATTGCAGTCATGTCGCTTCTTACCATGGGCCAAGAACACAGAGGAACTAGGGCAAACATTGCCTCATTCGTAAGTTTTTCTTGAACGTTGCCTCTTTCGTATGTTTGTAATTAGTTTTTTAAAAGTCCAATATAATGATTTTTTATATTGTTTGTTTTTAAAGGATCCCAAGAAATTTCGTCAACGTTCACACCCAATGCCTTATCCAGACCCATGGTGCGTACCTTACATAGAGCGTGCGGGTTTCGGTCATGTAATGCATGTCGTAAATGCCACCATTGATGCCAAATTCATTTTGGCTCTGTGTGAACGTTGGAGACCTGAGACACACACTTTTCACCTACCAACTGGTGAATGTACCGTCACATTAGAGGACGTGTACATGCTTTTAGGTCTTAGAATAGATGGTAAGCCTGTGACCGGAAATGTTCAACAGCCTAACCAAATATGTGTTCAAATGTTGGGGGTAGATCTGGTCGAGGGTGAGGGGTCTGCCAAAGCAAGGGGTCAGGGTATTAAATTATCTAGCCTACAATTGTACCACGACTCCATAACTTTGACTGAGGAATCCTCCGAACAAGAAAAAGTCATAAAAACCCGGGTTTACATTATGCTATTGTTTGGGAACTTGCTATTTCCCGAAGGGACGGGAAATAGCATAAATTTTATGTACTTGAGTTTGCTCGGGGACATTGATAGAATAAGCACATATAGTTGGGGTTCTGCAGTATTAGCATTCCTATATAGCTCTTTGTGTAAAAATGCACAAAATGAGCACTGTACATTTTCTGGATGTGCTTTTTTGCTCCAAACATGGGGGTGGTGGAGATTGCCGAGGCTAGCCCCAGAAAATCCTAATGACTACTCCTTCCCCTACGCAACTAGGTAAATTTATGATCTTATTTCATTTTGTATATTTATTCTATAAATATTTGTAACTAATATTATTTATCTTTTTTTGTTTAGGTTCATTACAACCGGACTGGATTACAGTCTTACCCCCAAAAATAAAATTATATTTTATCGTCAACTGTTGGATCGTCTCCGAGCACAGGATGTATTACCACTAAATCACTCAGCTTCTAACTGATTTATTAATGTCATGCATTCTCGATAAATAACATATTTACTTTTTTCTTTGCAGTTTATTTGGAGGCCATATTTGGGATTGGAACATCAACCCAACCCCGAAGATGCAGCTGTTTGGACAGCAAAAACGGCCATAATGCGGTTCACCACTGTGGAGATGCACCAAAGTGACCGTGTCAAGCTTCAATTCGGAATGCATCAAGAAATCCCAGGCCCCCCAATGTCTATGGAACCTTGGCATCTAAAAAAAGTCAGCCACCAGTGGTATGCCCAAAATTGGAAGGAATTTGCTAAGGAGTTTCGTAAAATGTGGAAAGACCGTGCCCACTATGTTCTACAATTTCCGGTGGCGCCCAACGAAATGAAGCCGACAAGGGAATATGTGGATTGGTATAGAGCAAATACCAATCCAGAAATGATTGTGTCTGACCCGTTCTATTTGGACGATCCCCGGATGCAACAACCATATTTCCAACAACAACAACCACCACAGTATTCCCAACAACAACAACCACCACAGTATTCCCAACAACAACAACCACCACCTTATTACCAACAACAACCACCACCACCATTTTACCAACAACAACCACCACCACCTTATTACCAACAACAACCACCACCACCATATTACCAACAACAACCACCACAACACATGTCCACCCCCCAACCAAATCAACAATACATACCACAAACTCAATCCCAATACCATGAAGACTACCAACAACAAACTCAACATTCCCACCACCATCCACAGTCCCAACACCTACCACAATATCAATCCCCCCACTTCCACCAATCCCAACACTTCCAACACGACAATTTCCCAAGCTCTTCCAGTCCTCCACCTAGCCCCGACACGGGTATACAAGAGGACTACCAACAGGACTACTACACACCACAACAAACATTGCACTTTGGCCAACCCGATTCAACCCTAAACTACCAAAGACCACAATTCGAGGGCGCACCCAGCAGTAGTCAGTTTGTCCCACCGAGACAAAGCTTCGAGGGCGCAGAGGGGACCCGTCTTTCCTACAGCACTGAAGGGACTTTGACCCAACCACAACGGCAAGCGGCAAGGGGGCGCGTTAGGGCAAGGGGTGGTAATAGGGAAGCACCACCACCACGTGAACCGTCTAGGCGAGTAACTAGACCTCCCCCGTGCGGATCGTACCAGGGACCGCATCATATGTGATTAATCATATCTTTGTAATATTTGTCTTGTCTATTATTTAAATAAAAATATTTTCTGTTTATTATCTTTATATCTTTATCTTTATCTTTAAAAATATTGTCTATCATATCTTTATACGTATATAAATTAATTTTTTTTCCAAAAATTTACAAATAATATTAATTACTTATAAATTATATTAATATATATATATATATATATATATATATATATATATATATATATATAAAAATAATATATATATATATATATAAATTAATATATATATATATATATCTTGTAAAAATATTTATTTATATATATGTCTTAACATAAATTAATATAATTAATAAAAAATATAAATTTAAAAATAACATTTAAAAAAAAAAATAACATTTAAAAAAAAAAAAAAAAATAGGAATGGGCATAGGCGCCACTCCTAGTGGCGACTTGCCCTACCCATTAAGGGTAGGCGCCAACTAGGGTGGCGCCTAAGTGTAAAAAATGGCCAAAATTGGCCATTTGTGTAATTATTTTGAAAAATTGTATATTTTTGAAATTTTTTTTAAATTTTTGGATATTTTAAAAAAAAATTCGCACATGTCATTATCAACATAATATATATTTTATTTAAATCAATAATTATCTTAATTTAAAAAAATAAAATTTTTATTTTTAAATATTAAATATTACTTTTTCTTTTATCTCACATATCCATTTTTTATATTTTAATACAATTGATTTTATATAATAATTATTCATTTTAAAATTAATAATTAATTTTAAATTTAGATATATATCTAAATATATTATAAGTTTAATAGTGATGAAATAACGGTGTAAAAAATATTACACTTTTATCTAATAATTTACACGGTCATCCAATAAGAATATGTCATTTTTCCATGATATTAAAGTATTTTAAATTTTTTAATCTAATTTACCACGATGCATTATCGTTATTGATTCACAATATAAAATAAAATTACACTGCTTTTCTCATATATTATAATATATTATATATGGTATCATATAAATTTAACTAGTTTGTAACCAAAATGTTAGAACTGCATGGAAAATGAGAAATACCATACACGTGTACGGTAATTATGAATGAGTAGGCGTGCATTGATGAAATGTCAATCATGTACAAAGACGTATTCAATTATATGAGTGGACACATCACAATACAATTATATATAGGACCCAACATGAAGGGCAATTTGGTCTTTGTACTCATAAAGCTATATGGTATATACACCGTCTAGATCTATACCATTTTCATATAATCCCGCGATTTTCAGTTTCAGCTTCAGTTTCATTTTCAGTTTCATTTTCCTTTCTGAGAAAAACAGTAAGGTAAATTCAGTTATTCCCTTTTTATAATGATTATAACTCATTTCTTTTTTTAGTTATTCCTTTATCTCATTTCTGTAACATAGTGGTGGCATGGAGGATGGGAATTATGCAAGTGGATTATGGAGAACGAAATCGGAGCAACTGGAATCAGTGGCGGAAGATTTGAACTCGACTCCGGGATCGAGCGAGTCGATAAGAGTGGCGGACGGTGGCAGCGGGAGTCTTACAAGGAAGTCGAGGAGAGCGTCGCCGGGAGGAAGAAACACACACATAAGGAAGGCGAGGAGCGTTCAAACGTCTTTGAAAGTTGAGTTGGATGAGGTTAATAGTGGTGCCGCTCTTAGCAGAGCTTCGAGTTTGGGACTCTCGTTCTCTTTTACTGGTTTTTCTGTTCCTCTTGATGAAATCAGTAGCTCCAAACCATTCAGCGATGACGAAGATATACGTAAGTAAATTTTATGTGTGTAGTTTTTGTGCTATTTTATTTTATTTAGTAGTGTTTATGATGGTTGATATAGTAAAGAATTTAATTAAGAGGTGATTTAATGGCAAGTGAGTGTAAAATTTTGAGACCGAGTTAGATATGAAAGGCTTTTCAAGATGTTCACGAGTTTGATAGATTCCAATCACTTTCAAGAACAAAAGGTTATAAATAATATTGCTCTTTTCTTGTATGTGTGTGGCAATGTGCTAACCACAAAATATACCTTCATAGGTGGATTAAAGTTAACTACTATATTGGTATTGATTATGAGAAAGCAAAAGAAGACAAGTAAAACCTTTTGTTTTTATGAGAAAGCAATTGATAGTAGTATGTTAGCAGCATACATATATTATGTTGTGAACTTGTGATACATTTTGAGGTCTTCTTGCTGTCAAAATAAAATAAAATTGAAGTTTTCTTAATATAAATATGTTTAAAAAAATATAAAATAAAGATTATTATTATTTTTTCAAAATATATTAACAGTAATAATCACAATAAATTTTATTACAATCAGGAAGTTTTAGAGGGAAGGGAGTTGAATAATTTTATAAAAGATTAATTTTATCCTAGTTGGTGATGTCTTGTCAATTGTGTTGAGTTACGTGGAGGTATTCTAGTTGTGTCAAATCAAACCAACCACCTCTAACTACAAATCAAAACCCGTGATCAACGGTCCAAAAAACAAGTGACTCACAATGCTTCCTACAACCCAAACCACTCAAAACAGTGTTCTTTTCCTTACCATCCACTTGTATACATATGGTCCCCCACAACCATATAGTAACGTCGGTCTAATCAATTTATATTCCAATCATCACTTCATGCACGTTTCATGCATTTTTACTTCAACTCACAAGTATATTTTAACTACTATACTAATTTTAGTTACTATGCATGTTGCAGCTGAGGATATTGAAGCTGGAATCCATAAGCCAAAGTTTCAAACTGAACCTACTCTCCCAATATATCTAAAGGTAACACATAACAACTGTAATAAAATGTCATATACATAGTTCATCCACGCATGCACCTATCTAGGCTAGTACTAATTAATGTTCAAACCTTGAGTATAGTTTTGGATATTAAATTTTTCTACTTGTTTTAATCCAAATTTTTTTGATGCCTACCACAGGGCATCATCACATTGAAACTACTACTATAACATATTTTGCTGACAAACAAGGGTATGGATCGATGTATTATTAGCTAATTAGATTAGATGATACTATATTTTAGTGAATTGAGCTTATATATATGTAGAACTTTTGTGTTTTATTTGAACTATGCGCGCGTGACGGATGACACTAGATGAGTTACTTTGTTATTATTGTTGAACTTTGCAGTTCACGGATGTGACATACAAGGTAGTGCTCAAAGGCATGACAAAGAGTGTTGACAAAGATATCTTGAAAGGGATCACTGGTTGTGTAAATCCAGGAGAAGTTTTAGCGTTGATGGGTCCCTCGGGAAGTGGAAAAACATCTTTGTTGAATCTAATTGGAGCTAGGTCACATCAACCAACAATTGGTGGATCTATTACTTACAATGATCAACCATATTCCAAGTTCCTAAAAAGCAGGTAGGAAAAAAGTGCTTAATTAACACTTGCTTACTTCAGTTAGCTAGTATACTTACAATTGAAGAATGAATTTGGCAGGATTGGATTTGTGACACAAGATGATGTTTTGTTTCCTCACTTAACTGTCAAAGAAACATTGACATATGCAGCTCGTTTAAGGTTGCCGAAAACATTAACTAGAGAGCAGAAGGAAAAAAGAGCTTTAGATGTTATCTATGAGCTAGGCTTGGAGAGGTAAATTCATGTTTCCACTAGAGTCTCAATTATTCATCATCTTGTATGGAAGGAACTTACCCTCTTTGGTCCTATTTATAAGAAAAAAAATTGATTTTTAGATTCATTGAATAATTAATGTATCTGGTTTCAGGTGCCAAGACACTATGATAGGAGGTTCGTTTGTTCGAGGAGTATCTGGTGGAGAGAGGAAACGAGTTTGTATTGGCAATGAGATCATAATCAATCCTTCACTTTTGTTTCTTGATGAACCAACATCTGGTTTGGATTCTACAACTGCATTGAGAATAGTTCAAATGCTACATGACATAGCTGAGGTATTATTTCTTTTCACTCCGAGTATCTTTCATCTTCTCTTGAATCATCTTAACTTTTCGTTTTGGTTTGCGTTAGGCTGGTAAGACGATAGTGACAACAATCCACCAGCCATCAAGCAGACTATTTCACAAATTCGATAAGTTAATCCTTTTGGGAAAAGGGAACTTGCTTTTCTTTGGAAAAGCATCAGAAGCAATGGACTACTTCCAATTCATAGGGTGTTCTCCTCTCATTACCATGAACCCAGCAGAGTTTTTATTGGATCTTGCAAATGGAAACATGAGTGATATTTCTGTACCATCAGAGTTAGAGGATAAAGTTCATATCGAAAACGCAGAAGCTGAAACATCCAATGGGAAACCATCAGCCGCAGTTGTACAAGAGGTAAGTATATTCACAATATTCATTTTGAATGTTTTGAATATAGTTTTAGAAACTCTTTGAGAGGTGATTATGTATGAATTTTCATCAGTATCTAGTGGAGGCATATGAGACTAAAGTAGCAGAAACTGAGAAGAAGAAAATATTGGTTCCGATTCCTCTTGATGAAGAAATGAAGTCTAAGGTTTATTCACGTGATAGACAGTGGGGAGCAAGTTGGTTAGAGCAATACTCAATATTGTTTTCTAGAGGATTCAAAGAACGTAGACATGACTATTTCAGCTGGTTGAGAATCACACAAGTTCTATCCACTGCAGTCATTCTAGGATTACTCTGGTGGCAATCAGATGCTAGCAACCCAAAGGGTCTTCAAGACCAGGTAAAAACACTTTTCTACTAAAAAATAATCATTGATCAAATTTTACTTATCTCTCAGCCTCGACGATACCGAATAGTTTTGACAAAAAGACTTTGAATCTAGAACTTTTTTTATTGTAGGCAGGATTGCTTTTCTTTATAGCGGTGTTTTGGGGATTTTTTCCTGTGTTCACTGCAATATTCACATTTCCTCAAGAAAGAGCAATGCTGAATAAGGAAAGAGCAACAGATATGTACAGATTAAGTGCATACTTTTTGGCTAGAACAACAAGTGACCTTCCATTAGACCTTGTATTACCAGTACTCTTCCTGCTAGTTGTTTATTTCATGGCTGGTTTGAGACTCAGTGCAGGACCCTTTTTCCTTAGTATCCTTACTGTTTTTCTCTGCATTGTAGCAGCTCAGGTATGCCTTGTAGACTTGTAGTAGTAATTTTGAATATAGCTTTTCTCTGCATGGTGTTTAGTGCTAAGCTGTAATTACTGATGATGATTATAGGGACTCGGACTCGCTATCGGGGCGACACTAATGGACTTGAAAAGAGCAACAACTTTGGCTTCAGTCACTGTCATGACTTTCATGTTAGCTGGTGGTTTCTTTGTAAAGGTAAAAATTTGTTTAACTTAACCATTTTTGGTGTTACACTAATAATGGTATAGTTGAGTAATTAACATGTGGTACCAAATTTGACAGAATGTTCCTATATTTATATCTTGGATTCGGTATCTATCTTTCAACTACCACACATACAAGCTTTTGCTGAAGGTGCAATATGAACACATTACACCTAGCATAAATGGGATCAGAATTGACAGTGGTATGAATGAGGTTATTGCTTTGATAGCTATGGTATTTGGTTACCGTTTATTGGCCTATTTTTCTCTGAGGTGGATGAAAACTCAACCATAGCTAGCATATCAGTACTTGTGAAGAAGTGTGATATTGAATGACGGCTCATAATTATAATTATAATTATATCAGACATATAAGGAGGACTACCAAATGAAGTGCCAAAGCTTTGTTTGGATACATCTAATCTTGAGTATATTGTATTTCATTTGGCATGTTCTAATAACAAAAGCACGTTCAATGTTATCAGCTACCTACCACTGACTGCTACATCTGTATGAGATTCCATAGATAGAGTTTTATCATGTTGTTGGAGGGATGCTAAAGAATTTTAATGGGGAAAAACTAATTTCCATTCTATGTTTTTGCAATATGGTAAGCTAAATGTTCCATCACTTGAACACAAAAATGGAAAATCCTCAATCCATACTATTTATTTATCGGGGTCTTCCAGAAAACTCCATTTTCACCTTGTTAGGAAGGATCTTGTCTCCAGAAAAATCATTCATGAACATTAGATTATATATATGTGATCAAATTTTAAAATTTTATTCAACACTTCATCGATTTATTTCCTTCAAAATAACCATAATTTAATTTTATTCTACACATGTTTTAAACAAAAAAATTTTGCAACAAAAAGCATGCGCTAGACTAGTTTGTGTCTTCTCTCAAAATTGTACTTAGGCGTTAGTCAAAGTGGCGACTCCACCACCAATACGTTAGTCCAATTGACGTCAATATTGTAGGACAAATAGGAGGTGCCAATAGGTTATACCTATGAGTATTTCCATTTTTCATAAATAGGTATTTCATTCTCCACCATTTTCACACTTCTTCTTATTTTCTTAAGTTTTTCTAACATGATTATTAAAAGAAATGAGTATGCTTGTTATTCGATTCTCAAACTTCCGTTGAAGATGCATTTTTGGAACATCCAGAGTTTCGAGCAACTTGTGAGGAGTTTGATCTGTTGGTTAGACAAAGATATTAAAGATAATGAAAAAATCAAAAGAATTGATAGACTTGTTTCGGTCTTCTCAATTGTGAATGAAAATAAATAAGCACGACGTGCGTGGGAGTCACTTAAAATTGACATCGATGTTCGTGCTATGTTGTATAGACCATATGATATTGTTATGATGGTTGTAATATCTTAGATATGTTGCAGTGTTAAGTCTTTTTATTTGTTCTTTGTGTTGTTGTTTTATGCGTGTTTGTGTTCGTTTTGTTGAAACCGAAAGTTACATTCAATATTAAATTTCATGATTACCAAAAAAAATACATATCTAAGAGTGTGTACAATAATTATCTTGTGGAGTTTGTTCCAAGATTGGGAAAATATTTATGTGTGTGTCCGGGCTAACGACATATACCACCGGAAAACTATTGTTGTACATACTAAATACATTTACGACTATGTAAATGGTGAATAGATGCGTGGAAGCGTCCTGAAGATCATATGAACATGCCACACTGATACGTGGACAAGACATACATAAGACTTGAAACTTTCCGTATTCGCACGAACCTCTATTTTAGTTATACCCCAATAATATTCCTTTGGTATCCCCTCATTATGGTCCATTGTCCTATCTACACTGAAATCGTGTATATGATTGTCAAAACATGTAACCGCATGTGCGTTAGCTTTGACAATTTTCTCCTTCATAAATTTCATACAACTTTCACAAAACAACTGCCCCGATTCTAACAGTGAACTCCACTTTAAACCTCTAATTGCGAACCATGAACCTAACCTAAAATAGGTTGCTCTCACCAACGCGATTATGGGTAGGTTTTAATGCTTTTGTAAACAAAGTTCATTGGTTCCACAAGGTTTGTTGTCACATGACCCCATCGTTGACCATTTTCAAATGCCCTGGTCCACTTCTCCACTAGAATATTATAAATCCACCTTCATGCATCCGCATTTGACAATCTGATCTCTTCGTGGTAGTGTTGGAATGATGGTTGAGTTAACACATACCTTGGTTCACGACTTTTTCCCGAAGAGTCTTGTCTTTGATCTCTCGCATGAAGTTTTGTGCAATATGTCTAATGCAGTAGACATGCGTGGAAGGAGGATCTTGCCAACTATTATCAAGATTATTGTATGCACTCTTAATAAATGCATTTCTCTCTAAAATCAAACAGCGGTTGGGTTGCGAAGCAACATATATTCAGAAAGATATTACCGTTGGAAAGATATTACCTTCAACTAGAGTGAAGACAATTGGAAAGATATTACCGTTGCTATCTCGCAACCTACACCCAATAACCAACCCAACAACATTACCAAACCGCATACACCCAATAACATTACAAACCACATACACCCAAACCCGCAACTAATACATGTCGCACACTTAAACACAAAATCAAGAACATGACTCATACCATCTACAAGCATATGTCGCCACCACATCTTATTATAGTACCGATGAGGCATATGATACCACCACTTCCTACCATAACACCCAACAAACATACACCCAAACATCACACCACCAAAGCACCCAAATATCACACCACCAAAGCACTCAACCAACACATGCCTACCAAACACCATGACAACCATTGCTTTATTTCTAAAACAAATCAATGTCTCCATTCAATCGACCAATCCGTGCACCCGTAACCCAACTAACACAAAAAACTATGACGACATGGGTACCAAAATCGATTACGACAGTGCATCCCAACTAACTTGGGAAGAGATGCGAGTATTGATGGATGACACTGATATCCCAAGGAGCTCGCACCAAACACCTCAGGTGAATCTTGGGAGGTCTCAAAGGCGAAGAGCACCACATGGGTGTGGAATCGATGGTCGTTATGATTGAGCGGATCGTCAAAATACGTGTACAAAATTTTCCCGCATATAATTTTATTAAAATTAAATAAATATTACTATTTAGTTTTTTATTTCCCAATTTTTTTTATTATTCAATTATAAATTTAATTTAAAAAATAAAAGAAAATGGATATACATTTGCTCCAGACCAATTGGCGCATGCATATAAGATCCATAAATAGGCATCAATTGGTATGAAGCCCCTTCAAAAAGTCATAATATAGACACCAATTGATCTGATGCAAACTCTTTGTTGTGATTTTTTTTCAAACATGGATAGTTTGGTATATAATTGGAAAAAATTCTTATTTTAAAAATTAAATTGAAAAAAATGGTTATTTTAAAAAAAAATCCTTTATCTTATATTTTCCGTAAACATTTCCCTATATTTAATTATCGTGTTTGGTCACACAATCATTCTGATTTTCGACACCAATAACTTCATCATTGTTTCAATTTGTTTTTAAAACCATAATATGCTCTACCTATTAATATTATCAATAGTTATCACAAAGATTCTAGTCAACAAATAAATCTTAGAAAGTCCAAGATTATGTTTAGCAAAAACATTCTTATCTATAACAAAATCCTTTTCAACTTTTGAATCAACCTATAAATCATTAACATAATCAAATACCTATCTAGAGTTACATGCTCAAATTAATACATTCAAAACTCAAGCATTCAATTTTTTAAAAAGTTTCTCTTATGTTGACCGATCAACTCTAATCAATGTTATGGTTAGCAACTTCATGGTTGCAAAAAGGTACTAATTTTAAAATCCATTGTCTAAGTGGCAGTAGTTATGAATATCTAAAAATGATGGTGGTCTTAACTATGATGGCAGAACGGATCATCATATGAACTTAACCGGAACCAATCTCCATGCACATGAAAAAGAAAGTAACAATGAGAACAATGACATGCAAGATGAAGAAAAAAATCACGAATAAAAGAAAAAGGTTCACTGAAAGAGACTGTCAACCTCACACAAGACAAGCCACAACTTTAGATAAATGAAATATGGGATCTCAAGTAGATAACAAACCTAGAAAATAAAGCGACAATATGAAAAGTAATCAAAGCGATAACGAGGATAATAAAAATAAGTGGGACTATGGAGAAGGGATGACTTAAATTTGACATGGATCCAAACCTGAATGTGGAAGAGAGATGAGTAATCAATGAAGTGGTTCTAAATAATAAATGTTAGATGATGGTGGTGGCTACATAGGTTAAACATTGTCCTTGCCATACATTTTACGATTGATTACTGCTTGACTCAAATAATTTTCAAGTGTGACAACCATATTATCACAAACACCACCAATGGAGATGATGAAGGAACTCTAAAATTGGGTGGGGAGCTTTGGTTCAGATTATCAAAAGGAAGTTTATCCATATAAAAAAATGATTTTTTTCATGTAAAAAGTTCCGAAAATGTTATGCACCGCTAGAGGTGAAAATAGTTCAGACCGACTAATGGGGACTTACATCCTAACTTACATAGCTCAAGTCAATTTTTTTTTTAAATAGAAAATATCTAGACTTTTTTATAGACCTATTTACTTAAAAAGACTAGGCCTCAAACCATAAAAAAAAAATCTTTTAAGCTTTTCAGACTAACCTATTTAAATAAATATTGATAATTTTTTATTATCATTGTTATTTTTTGTTCTTTAAATTAATATATATATATATATATATATATATATATATATATATATATATATATATATATATATATATATATATATAACTTGATTATCTTGGAAAACTTATGAAAATAAGATGAAAATACCTTATGAATAATGTCATAAGTTGTTTTTATAAGTTATCTTAAACAAATAGTCTCACAACATTTATGCTAATAGGTAAGTTAAAATAATTCAATGCAAACAAACTTTTAGTTCATCGGTCTTATAGTTTGTTAGTCTATTTAAACATTATTTGATTTGCTTATTTACATATGTCTAAAATAAATAGGCTTTTATGTAGGTTAATAGGTTAACCAGGCATTCGAAAAGGCTAGACTTAAGCCTAAAAATAAGCCTATGACAAACTACTGACCGGATTTAGGCTTTAGTTTTTTTGGCAGGCCAGACTTAGGCTTGGTAAAGCCTAGCTCTGTCCAGCCTATTTCCACCCCTACGCACCATTTACACTACTATAAATAACACATCTAATTTCGATCGTGGAATGCATTTAACCTCAGCTACACATACAAGGTAACGAAAGGTGACATGAAAAATAACCACTTGTCACCTTGGTGTTTCTAAAATTGAGGTTAGAAATTAAAAGGTCTTGGGTTTGATCCCTATCAACTACATATTTTTAGGCTTAGGTAATAAGTTATTTATTTACCTCGATTTTAAATAATAACTGAGGGATAAAATCTCATTTTTTGTCTGTATCATTTTCACTGGCCTGCATAATTTTGCATGTATCATTTTTATTGGCCAGTATCATATCATTATAAATCTATTAACCAATTAATACCAGATTTATATTGTTTTAAATCTTAGTTTCACCTGCATGTATCATTTTTTACACAAAAATTATAAAATATGCGACACAGTTGGAATATATCATATCATTTAGACCAAGGTTAAAAATTTATATTGTTCTGATCATCAAGACAGAATGCATACATTTACATATTTGCACAAAACAAATTAAGGAAATCCACACATTTACAACTAAGAAAAAACTATTGTTTAAGAGAATCATAAAAAGATAAAAAGACTCTGACCCAACGTGATCAGATGTCATCCATATCTTTTTTTTAGTATGATATTTTGTTGTTAAACTCCTATAATTAGAATAAAAATTAAATTACGATAAGTTAACAACAACAACAACACTAGCTTAAGAAGATATGTATTAAGTTAATACCTTATGTTTTATCCATCCATTTGTAATGCCTGTGGAGACAATATAGAGCATATATCTCATATTTCATAACATAGTATCCACATGAATGGATGTCAGGTTATTTTCTCCACTACAAATGATTTTCATATATTTATATCACACGAATACACATAAATAATATAATGTCAAAAAGCACAAATAATATACTTACTTTTGGGGAAACATGGATTGACTTTTTACCAAGTACGCTATGTATGAGCGCATTATGTAACAGCCCATTTTTTTATAGTATTTAATTATTATACTATTATTATTATATTTTAATTTAATTATGTGGAGTGGTAATTAAATAATGGAATTAATTAATTAAATTGGTGTGCATCGTGAGTGGTTAATTATTGGAATTTAAATAGAGGTATTTAAATATTAGGTATTTTGGGCCTAGGGATTAAATTAGATGATTTAAGCCCAACTAGAATACCATTATAAATAGTAAGAGTGAAGGGAGTGAGAATCATAAATTCACTTGAGCACTGAAGGCAATAGAGAAAGAAGAGAGGGAACGTAAAGAGGAGTTAAGGTTTCCATCAGAGTTACAAGGTAAGGGGGGAAATCCTTATCATTGTGGGTTAGCATGATTGGGTCAATGGGTAGGAACATGTTTTAGGTTGAAATCCTTAATTGGCATGAATTGGAATTATTAGGTTTTGATAAATACCCTTGAATTGTGATGAATAAATTATGTTAAAACTGTGAAAGAATCTATATTTGGACGAGTCGTAATTTTCTGAACGTGTAGCTTTTTACGGAATCAAAATCGGAGGTCCGGAAGTCCTCCAACGGTGAATAATGCGGGTAATTCTGCATTTTGTTCGTTGTTAGCGCAGGAACAACTTTCTGTTTTGCGTTAACCGGTTAACCCAGGGCGTTAACCGGTTAACACTGTTATGATAATTAAAAAAATTAATTTCTGTCTTGCGTTAACCGGTTAACCTAGGGCGTTAACCGGTTAACACTGTTAAAAATTGCCAAGGAGCGCATTCTGTTTTGCGTTAACCGATTAACCCAGGGCGTTAACCGGTTAACACTGTTTGAAAAGTGAAAAATTGACATTTAAATATTGTGTACGTTTTGGAATGGAATTATGTGTATATATTTGATGATTGGCCTATATTGGTGAATAATATATTGCATGAATGTGTATGTATGCCATTATTGAATTGTGAAAGGTTTATGATTATGAATGTGTATATGTAACAATTGTGAGTTATGGTGATATGTGGGATGTTAAGACGGTATAGGAGGTCTTAATTGCATATGTGTTGGTATGTATGCATTCATTCATAGCATGGTCAAGCGGTGATCCTTTATTGGAAACAGACGTAGCAGACATTGATTCTTGATTGGAATCAGGCGTAGTATTAAGCGGTGATCCTTAATTGGAAACAGACGTAGCAGACGTTAATCCTTGATTGGGATTAGGCGTAGTATTAAGCGGTGATCCTTCATTGGAAACAGACGTAGGCTTTGGTCTTGTCCGAATCTAAAGCGTGGCTTGGATTCTAGATATTGAATCGGAAAGCGGTGAAACTTCGAGTTCACATTGAGGTACCACATGCATAGAGTCACATTGTCTTGCATTGAGTCGTCGGTAACTATGTGATTATTGAATACATGTATTGACGTGAGTATGATGTGCATTGAAATATGTGGAATGATTGTCTGTTAATATCTTTGATATAATTTTACCAAGTGTGATGAATTCTCGAATTGTGTTTTAATTCATTGTACCTTATTATGCTATTTCGTAATGATTTGGAATTCTCACCCTTTCTGTTTGAATGTTACCTTTACATGGGTATCGTGCAGATACTACAGAGTAGTATTGCTGGAGTAGGTGGACGGTAGCTCGCTCAAGATTAGCTGGAGAGTTTCCGTATTTAGTTTGAATTTGGTAATGAGTCAATGCTCTGGTCATGTAACACTGGGTAGATTAGTGGTATTGAACTCGTATTTTATTTTGACATGTTTTATGTCATTAATTGTTTTATTTTATTTGATCATGGTATGGGACATGGATCATCTTATGAAATACATGAGTATTCTTTATTTTCCGCTGCGAACGCATATGTTTGAATATTCATGATGATTGGGATGTGTTACTTTAAATTGGCCAGGTGTATTATTGGTTTTTGAAAAGTTTTAAGTTTCGAAAACGTCGATGTGACGCCCTTTTCTTATATGCGTGTTTATTTACTCTGTTTATATGCTAAATAATTTGGGTAGAAAAAGGGGTGTTACATTAGTGGTATCAGAGCATGGTCGACCAGTTGGTCAATAGTAGTAGGTTTTCCGTGGTATTTGATTTGTGTATCTGACACGATCGATACTGTTTGTTTGATGTTTCGGGTTGTTCAGGACAATGGTTGCAGGCAGGAATGACGATGCCATTGCTGAGGCGCTGAGGATGCTGGCGGAATCCATGGGTCAGATCCATCAAGCGAATGTTCATCAAGAGAATGTGAATGCCGGTAACCAAAAGGGAGATGATGATGAGTTCCGTGCTTTGGGGAGATTCCAGCGAAACAATCCTCCTATCTTTGAGGGTGAGCATGCACCTGAGAAAGCTCAAGCTTGGCTGAAAGCGATTGAGAAGATCTTCAGAGTCATGAACTGTACTGATGCTCAGAAAGTGCAGTTTGGTACCCATATGCTTGAGAAGGAAGCTGAAGATTGGTGGAATAACACTCTTCAGAGGTTTGAAGAAGACAGCATTGAAGTTACTTGGACTCTTTTCCGTGATACCTTCTTGGAGAATTATTTCCCGGAAGATTGTCGTGGGAAGAAAGAGGTGGAGTTCCTTGAATTGAAGCAAGGAAATGGTACCGTTGCTGATTATGCTGCTAGATTTCAGGAGCTTATCAAGTATTGTCCTCATTACAATACTGCTAATGCTGAGAGGTCTAAATGTTTGAAGTTTGTGAATGGCTTGAGACATGATATCAAGAAGGCCATTGGTTACCAACCGATTACTCGTTTCACAGAGTTGGTTAACAAAAGTCGGATTTATGATGAGGATAGTAGGGAGAGTGCTTCTGTCTACAAGAGTCCGAAGGGGAAAAACCAAGATCGGGGGAAACCATATGATGACAAGATGAGACAATCTAGTGTTGGCAAGAAGCCAAGTGAGGGAGTATCTTCTACTCCACTTAAGTGTTTCAAATGTGGTGTGGAAGGGCATCGTGCTACGGAGTGTAGTAGAGATTCTGGAAAGTGTTTCAATTGTGGCAGGATGGGTCACAGAACCAATCAGTGTAGATTTGGTTCGAACATAACTTGTTTCAACTATGGTGAGAAAGGTCACATTAGTACCAGATGTGATAAGCCGAAGAAGGAGCAAGTGAAGGGAAAGCTGTTTGCATTGTCTGGTGCGGAGACCACTACCGATGATAGACTAATCCAAGGTACGTGCTTTATTAATGGTACACCTTTGATTGCCATTATTGATACTGGTGCAACACATTCTTTCATTTCTTTGGATTGTGCTAAGAGGCTGAATCTCATATTATCTGATATGCGTAGAAGTATGATTATTGATACACCTGCTATGGGTTCTGTTTCTACTACCTATGTGTGTTTGAATTGTCCGTTGAGTATATTTGGTAGGGATTTTGGACTTGATTTAGTTTGTCTTCCGTTAGAGCAACTCGACGTAATTTTGGGTATGAATTGGTTAAAAGTTAATCGGGTGTGTATCAACTGTTTCGAGAAGACGGTTAGTTTTCCTGAGGTTGATGCTAAGGAAGATTGGTGTGTGTCTGCTAAGCAAGTTGATGAATCGGTGCAAGATGGCGCCGAGTTGTTTATGTTGTTGGCAACTTTGGATATTCGGGAGAAGAGGACGATCGAAGAACTGCCAATAGTTTGTGAATTTGCGGAGGTATTTCCGGAAGATGTAAGTGATTTACCGCCGGAACGAGAGGTCGAGTTTTCGATTGATTTAGTTCCTGGAACTAGTCCTGTATCAATGGCTCCCTATCGAATGTCCGCTTCTGAGTTGAAAGAGTTAAAGAGTCAACTTGAAGACTTACTCGAGAAGAAGTTTATCCGTCCTAGTGTGTCGCCGTGGGGTGTACCTGTGCTATTAGTAAAGAAGAAGGAAGGTTCTATGAGATTATGTGTTGATTATAGACAACTGAATAAAGTGACGATTAAGAACAAGTATCCACTTCCGAGGATCGACGATCTGATGGATCAGCTGGTTGGAGCTTGTGTGTTTAGCAAAATTGATTTGAGGTCTGGGTATCATCAGATTCGTGTAAAAGCTGAGGATATTCAGAAGACTGCTTTTAGGACAAGGTACGGTCACTACGAGTACTCCGTGATGCCTTTTGGGGTGACGAATGCACCTGGTGTATTTATGGAGTATATGAATAGAATCTTTCATGATTATCTGGATAAGTTTGTAGTTGTGTTCATCGATGATATATTGATTTATTCCAAAGGCGAAGAGGATCATGCAGAGCATTTGAAGGTTGTGTTATCGGTGTTGAAAGAGAGGAAGTTGTTTGCTAAACTCTCTAAATGTGAATTTTGGTTGAGTGAAGTAAGTTTTCTTGGACATGTGATTTCGAGCGGTAGGATTTCTGTGGATCCTACGAAGATCGAAGTTGTATCTCAGTGGGAAGCTCCTAAGTCTGTTGCTGAGATTCGAAGTTTCCTTGGTTTGGCTGGTTATTATAGGAAGTTCATTGAGGGATTTTCTAAGTTGTCGTTACCGTTGACACAGTTGACTAGGAAGGGTCAAGCTTTCATTTGGACTTCGCAGTGTGAAGCGAATTTTCAAGAGCTTAAGAGAAGATTGAATATGGCTCCTATTTTGATTTTACCGGATCCGTTAGAAACCTTCGTTGTGTATTGTGATGCTTCTTTGTTGGGTTTGGGAGGTGTTCTGATGCAAAAGGGCAAGTGGTAGCTTATGCTTCAAGGCAACTCAAAGTTCATGAGAAGAATTATCCGACGCATGATTTAGAGTTGGCCGTTGTTGTGTTCGTGTTGAAGCTTTGGAGACATTACTTGTTTGGATCGAGGTTTGATGTGTTTAGTGATCACAAGAGTTTGAAGTACTTGTTCGATCAGAAAGAATTGAATATGAGGCAAAGGAGATGGTTGGAATTCTTGAAGGATTATGATTTTGGTTTGAATTATCATCCTGGGAAGGCGAATGTTGTAGCCGATGCATTGAGTAGAAAGTCATTGCATATGTCTATGTTGATGATGCGAGAGTTTGAATTGTTGGAGCAATTTAGAGATTTGAGTTTGGTTTGTGAAGCGACGTCTTCGTGTGTTAAGCTTGGGATGTTAAAGCTTACGTGTGGCATTCTTGACGAGATTAGAGAAGGTCAGAAGTCAGATTTGAAGTTAGTCGATGTTATGACATTGATTAACCAAGGTAAAGGTGGCAACTTT
This sequence comes from Lathyrus oleraceus, assembly GCF_024323335.1. Taxonomy (NCBI): domain Eukaryota; kingdom Viridiplantae; phylum Streptophyta; class Magnoliopsida; order Fabales; family Fabaceae; genus Lathyrus; species Lathyrus oleraceus. The sequence goes on from NC_066581.1 coordinate 87,510,491, forward strand.
CGGATTGATGAGAACGGTATCATGAGATGTCATGATCGAGTTTGTGTTCCGGATGTTATGGATTTGAGAAAGAGGATTCTTGAGGAAGGGCATAGAAGTGGTCTGAGTATTCATCCTGGTGCTACTAAGATGTATCAAGACTTGAAGAAGATGTTTTGGTGGCAAGGTATGAAGAAGGATGTAGCGGAATTTGTGTATTCATGTTTGACTTGTCAAAAGTCAAAGATTGAACATCAAAAGCCGTCTGGTTTGATGCAATCGTTATCTATTCCCGAGTGGAAGTGGGATAGTATCTCTATGGATTTTGTTTCAGGTTTGCCGAGAACATCGAGTAACTGTGAGGCGATTTGGGTCGTTGTGGACAGACTGACGAAATGTGCCCATTTTATTCCAATGAGAATGGATTATTCGATGGAGAGACTTGCTAAGTTGTACATCGAGAGGATTGTGTGTTTGCATGGTATACCGTCGAGTATTGTTTCGAATAGAGATCCGAGGTTCACTTCGAGATTTTGGGAAGGTTGCAAAGTGCTTTAGGTACGAAGTTGCGTTTGAGTTCAGCATATCATCCGCAAATTGATGGTCAAACGGAGAGGACTATTCAGTCACTTGAAGATCTTTTGAGGTCTTGTGTTTTAGAACAAGGAGGAAATTGGGATAGTTTCTTGCCTTTAATCGAGTTTACATATAATAACAGTTTCCATTCGAGTATTGGAATGGCACCGTTTGAGGCTCTTTATGGAAGAAGGTGTAGAACTCCTTTATGTTGGTACGAATCGGGAGAGAGTGCTGTGGTTGGACCCGAGTTGATTCAAGAGACTACAGATAAGATTAAGATGATTCAAGGGAAGATGAAGGCTTCCCAGAGTCGTCAAAAGAGTTATCATGATAAGAGGAGGAAAGCTCTCGAATTTGAGAAAGACGAGCATGTGTTTCTTCGAGTTACGCCAATAACGGGTGTTGGTAGAGCTTTGAAGTCGCGTAAGTTGACGCCGCGTTTCATTGGTCCTTATCAGATTTCCGAGAGGATAGGAGAAGTGGCATATCAGATTGCATTACCATCATCACTTTCTAATCTTCACGATGTGTTCCATGTGTCTCAATTGAGGAAGTACATTGCGGATCCATCGCATGTTGTTCCATTAGATGATGTGCAAGTACGGGATAATTTGACGATTGATACATCACCTATGCGGATTGAAGATCGAGAAGTGAAGAAGCTTCATGGTAAGGAGATTGCTTTGGTAAAAGTGATATGGGACGGAGTCGCCAATGGGAATACTACGTGGGAACTCGAGGATAAGATGAAGGAATCATATCCGGAGTTGTTCGTTTGAGGTAAATTTTCGAGGACGAAAATCTTTTAAGTGGGGGAGAGTTGTAACAGCCCATTTTTTTTAGTATTTAATTATTATACTATTATTATTATATTTTAATTTAATTATGTGGAGCGGTAATTAAATAATGGAATTAATTAATTAAATTGGTGTGCATCGTGAGTGGATAATTATTGGAATTTAAATAGAGGTATTTAAATATTAGGTATTTTGGGCCTAGGGATTAAATTAGATGATTTAAGCCCAACTAGAATACCATTATAAATAGTAAGAGTGAAGGGAGTGAGAATCATAAATTCACTTGAGCACTGAAGGCAATAGAGAAAGAAGAGAGAGAACGTAAAGAGGAGTTAAGGTTTCCATCAGAGTTACAAGGTAAGGGGGGAAATCCTTATCATTGTGGGTTAGCATGATTGGGTCAATGGGTAGGAACATGTTTTAGGTTGAAATCCTTAATTGGCATGAATTGGAATTATTAGGTTTTGATAAATACCCTTGAATTGTGATGAATAAATTATGTTAAAACTGTGAATGAATCTATATTTGGACGAGTCGTAATTTTCTGAACGTGTAGCTTTTTACGGAATCGAAATCGGAGGTCCGGAAGTCCTCCAACGGTGAATAATGCGGGTAATTCTGCATTTTGTTCGTTGTTAGCGCAGGAACAGCTTTCTGTTTTGCGTTAACCGGTTAACCCAGGGCGTTAACCGGTTAACACTGTTATGATAATTAAAAAAAATAATTTCTGTCTTGCGTTAACCGGTTAACCTAGGGCGTTAACCGGTTAACACTGTTAAAAATTGCCAAGGAGCGCATTCTGTTTTGCGTTAACCGATTAACCCAGGGCGTTAACCGGTTAACACTGTTTGAAAAGTGAAAAATTGACATTTAAATATTGTGTACGTTTTGGAATGGAATTATGTGTATATATTTGATGATTGGCCTATATTGGTGAATAATATATTGCATGAATGTGTATGTATGCCATTATTGAATTGTGAAAGGTTTATGATTATGAATGTGTATATGTACCAATTGTGAGTTATGGTGATATGTGGGATGTTAAGACGGTATAGGAGGTCTTAATTGCATATGTGTTGGTATGTGTGCATTCATTCATAGCATGGTCAAGCGGTGATCCTTTATTGGAAACAGACGTAGCAGACGTTGATTCTTGATTGGAATCAGGCGTAGTATTAAGCGGTGATCCTTAATTGGAAACAGACGTAGCAGACGTTAATCCTTGATTGGGATTAGGCGTAGTATTAAGCGGTGATCCTTCATTGGAAACAAACGTAGGCTTTGGTCTTGTCCGGATCTGAAGCGTGGCTTGGATTCTAGATATTGAATCGGAAAGCGGTGAAACTTCGAGTTCACATTGAGGTACCACATGCATAGAGTCACATTGTCTTGCATTGAGTCGTCGGTAACTATGTGATTATTGAATACATGTATTGACGTGAGTATGATGTGCATTGAAATATGTGGAATGATTGTCTGTTAATATCTTTGATATAATTTTACCAAGTGTGATGAATTCTCGAATTATGTTTTAATTCATTGTACCTTATTATGCTATTTCGTAATGATTTGGAATTCTCACCCTTTCTGTTTGAATGTTACCTTTACATGGGTATCGTGCAGATACTACAGAGTAGTATTGCTGGAGTAGGTGGACGGTAGCTCGCTCAAGATTAGCTGGAGAGTTTCCGTATTTAGTTTGAATTTGGTAATGAGTCAATGCTCTGGTCATGTAACACTGGGTAGATTAGTGGTATTGAACTCGTATTTTATTTTGACATGTTTTATGTCATTAATTGTTTTATTTTATTTGATCATGGTATGGGACATGGATCATCTTACGAAATACATGAGTATTCTTTATTTTCCGCTGCGAACGCATATGTTTGAATATTCATGATGATTGGGATGTGTTACTTTAAATTAGCCAGGTGTATTATTGGTTTTTGAAAAGTTTTAAGTTTCGAAAACATCGATGTGACGCCCTTTTCTTATATGCGTGTTTATTTACTCTGTTTATATGCTAAATAATTTGGGTAGAAAAAAGGGTGTTACACATTATACTCTATTGTCGCTCTAAACATGTCGGTTAAAATTAAACATGAATAAAAACTCTACAACTCTAAAGTTAAAACTAATACCACTTACCCATTCAAAGCGTTAACCACTTCTTCGGACAGTTAAGAGTGTAACGAGCAAAACACAACTATAGTATTTTTCTCGGGACATATAACAATTAGTTACCAATGCGAACTGCATAAACATTCAGAATAATTAATATGTATAAAATTTATTTATAAATGAAAACACAAATTAATATATACTTACTTGCGGTAAAACGGTGCCAAATAACAATCTTTGATGTTCTCTTTCAACTTATCTTTTAAGTAAAGAAGGATATTGTTTCCTATCGAATCGCAAGTAAGACCAATGTGCGTCGGATCTAAGATGCAATACTTGTTTTGAAGTTTCCTTTCAACACATAACTCATGGATGTACCTGCAAGAGCAATTCTTTATGTTAAAGTAGAAGAACATATGAATATAAATTGAGATAAACGTAAAAACTATACTTACAAGGATCAAATTTGTAACACGAAATTGTCTAGGCACACATTTCCCGACAAAAATTCATGGATAGAAATCTTAGAAAGTAAGAATAAATGAGTTTGATCATGACTTAATGTAATACACATGTATGGGTCTGGAATACTGTCAATGATCATTTCTAGTCTCTTAATCTTATCTACTTTTGACGGAGTGAGTTCAATACTTCATTGGTTGGCGAAAAAACTTTCTTTCTCGCTTGTACCACCCGTAACTTTCTAAACTTAATTCTCTCGAATTTCTAACTGATTTAAATTTGTGTAGCTTAATAGATCCAACAAATTCAATTTATGCATCATAAAAACAACATAAATACAATTCAAAATTAAAATATGCACATACAACTTATACCTTAAGCACATCGCGGGTACACTTCTCGAACACCTTCTCCTCAGTCATCCTCTATCGCTTCTCCTTCTCCTTCTATACACTCTTCCGCACCGTCTGCAACAACCTCTTTCTCTCCTCCTTCAACTTTTTATCTTGCTCCTCCTTCCACCTCTTCTTCTCCTCCTCAAACATCTTCATATCCTGCTCATCCCTCCACCTTTTCCTCTCCTCCAACTTCCTATCCTGATTCTCCATTTCCTTCTCCAACTCAACAACAACAATCTCTTTAATCTATCTCTTACATGATTTTTCTCTAAATGATTTAGATGGTCCAAAATATACCTTGAAACCAATGCCTCTTCCAAGACCACAAACATGCCCAGGATGTTCCTCGGTTCCAATCGCTTATACCAAGATGTCATGACAATCTTGTGAAGTGAAGAGGCCGACTTCATTTTGTTCAACCAGATCATCCTACAACACATATGCAATTTCATCTTTAACGAATTGATTTAACTAAGATATTGTTGAAAAAAGTATTTACTTACAATCCTTTGAGCCACTTAGCGCATTGCATCTAATGTGAACTCGTCGTCTTTTCTTTGATGCGCCCTCTTCCATTTCTCGTAGAGTGATGATGGAAATAGAGTGCGATCAAGACTCGTAGAACCTCTCAGCTCTTCCTTCCTTTGTTTTATTTTTTCTTCCATCATCTTCTTTTTAAGTTTTCAATATCCTCCACGAGATAATCTACGTGGATAAATATTTCTAGCTCGATTTTCCTTTTCTTTTTGGCTCTTTGCCAAGAAGGCAAGAGTGTTGCAAGACTCTACAAATTTCTCCCAAACATCTTGATCAATATATGAATACACATCGTATGAATGTTTTTCTTTATCTTCTCTATATTTAATATAATCATAGGTGAGTTGTGTCTTAAATCTCCTCCAACGCTCACCATAATATGTAAGCATCTTTTTTTTCACATTATTATCATCTGGACTAACAATGAACACTTTATATATTTACACAAAAGAGATGTTATTAGTATTAAATAAAAAATAAATGATCATATATACAAGTAAATATGTCAGTCATTCATCATCGTGCCAACTATCTATCAAAGTCGTGCAAACAAATCATAAAATACTTGAACATCTTCCCATATGGCATCTTTCAAGTCCCCTTCAACATCGTGCCAACTATCTATCAAAATGATCACTTTACTTCTTTCTTGTAATGCAATGTAACCCATAAAATCGTTAACGTTTTTATAATAAGCCCTACTGATTGCGTCATCAATTGTAACTGGGTAGCGAACACACCAGTTTTGTGGACTTTTTTCACCTTGGGATAAATCGTGATACCTCTAGTTTGTCTTCTACGATTTGTATTAACAGATGTTGCAGAAGATGTTGTATGAGAGGTGCTTGTCAAATCGGCCATGACTATCAAGAGACAAATACGTAGAAACAAAATGATGAAGAGACAAACAGTGAAAAACAAAATGATATAAACTTATTTCTGTGATATATAACTCGTTTTAGTGATATATAACTCATTTCAGTGAAGAACAAACATGTTGAAAAATGATATCTGTTGACGAAATGACTATCTAAATAAACCTCCAAATGATCAAGAGAAATTATACTAACTAACGTTTCAATAAAAACTAATGGAAAATTGTAGAAACAAAATGATCAAAAGACAAGCTAACGTAAAACCCTAGACAAAATGATCAGTGAAAAATAAAGTGATATATAACTCGTTTCAATGAAGAACAAATTTGTTGCAAAAATGAAGTTTGATGAATATCTGTTGGAAGAGTTTTGATGAATATCAGTTTGAAAATCGCCTATGGTTTTTTTTTTGTGAAATGAGAGTGACAAAACGACGTTTGAGCGTTGATAGGTAAATGAAAAGTTAGAAACTATCTAAATTGTAGTCTGAAGTATTTCATGCAATATATGTGTCACGTCGGTTTTATATAAAATCCGGCGTGACAATATTAGTTAAAAATATAAAATATAAAAAACACAATAGTGTCATATTCTGGAAATTCAATTAAAAGATATATAACGTCGTTTTTTTTTGTATAACCGATGAGTTTTGAACATATCAAATAAAAAATTAAAATAAGATTTTAAAAATAGTATTTTGAAATTGATTAATGCAGAATATATTATCTCTCTAGTTGGACTATGTAGTCGAGGTAAATACTAATAAAAAAAATAATGATAAAAATGGAACTGGGAAAGATGTCAAGTGAGAAATTACTAACTAGACAACTGAAAAAAGCAACAACATAAAATTCAATTATTGGGTGTCCAAGCGAACTCCCTTATAGCTCTATTTCCCCGCTTTTCTTAAAAGTTGAGATAAATAATTGTTTATTTTTTTTTAAAAATGAAACCTAATACTCCCGATATCTATACCCTTATTTTTTATTGTTCGATATGTTAATTTCGTCATAAAAAAACGTTATTTGTTGTAGTGTTATTATCCTAGTTTGCTCATACCATAAACCACACATATTGACTAAAAGAAACAAGATATTCTCAATCCAAACCCATGTATTTCTTAGGGACCCATAAAAACTCTATTCCGACATGTTTGGAAAGATCATTCAGAGTGCACCCCGTCTAAAAGCAGTTTTTTGAAAGCATGATTTTGAGCAACGTCCAAAAACTGTTACTAGAAGAAAAAGAAGTCATTGCCAAAATCAAAGGCAATGGAAGGATCTTGTCAAGACACCACCCTCTTTCAGAAACATCTTTCCATAACATATCACTATAACACATTAAGTGACGTCTAAGAAGCATTGTCGGAAGGTAGAAAATCGTTGCTAGAACAAAAGGCAACAATTAGACAACAATTATGTTGCCTATTCGATATGTCATAGCCAAAACAAATTTTAGGTTGCAGTTAGTATAATTTTTATTACCGAAGTTTTTAATTAATAATATGCAATAATTTTTTTATAAATATATCCCAATTTTTATTAAAATAAAATTGTTGTCAAAATAAATCAATGAATAAAAGTGGTATATAATACTGAAATATATACTAAATATTCTATTTTTTAATAAGAATAAATTAGTTTTTATTTAGAATTTTCAAAGTTGAAATATTTAATATATTATTTTTTAGTGATTTTATTTTGGCCACGATTTTATTTTAAATCAATTATGAAATATAAAATTTATACCATAAATAACTCATTATCCGATGATATTTTTATTTTTATAAAAGACATAAGACAGGTTGAACTGAAGATATTATTATTGTAAAAAATATTAAAAACTATATAGATGAGTAAAATTTCTCTTAAAATTGTGAAGTTTTATCCTACCACCTTCAAAATCTGACTTGACATCCCCATATATATTATGTATTTATCATATTAATTTTGTAAAATATAAAAATTTATTTCACGATTTCATGGTAAGATTTCAAATATTTTGAAAAGCTCTCGTCAATACCGAATTTTTCAGACAAACTATCGAATTTATGAAAGTGAGTTTCAATTTTTATCGAATTTTTATGTTTATACCAAATTTTTTGTAAAAAATTATGCATTTTTACCGCATTTTTAGAAAAGTTCGGTAAAAACTCTTGTTTTTCATGCATTTTTACCGGTTATTTCAAAATAACCGGTAAAAATGCTTACTTTTTATAAGATATTTTGAAAAAATTAGTAAAAATGAAATCATTCTTTCGAATATTTTTATAAAATCCGATACAAATGCATGGTTTCTATCGGGTTTTTGAAACAAAAATGTAAATATGCATGCATTTATACATATGGTTTTAGAAAAAATCGATAGTGTAAAATTAGCTTTTGGTTAGCTGGAAATTAAATAAAATATGGTAAATGCACAAAGGATTTTAGATATAAAAGAAGTGTAGTTTAAATTGCATTATTTTTTCCCATTGAGGACCAAAGGATCAGACGACACTATTATTTCTACGCAGCGTGACAGAGATGTAGCAAGAGCTTGTGCGAGTGGATATGACCTATAGGACTCGTCTCTCTTGGTGGAAAGAGTTGCCTCGACCGATTCTCACAAGAGGCGTTTGACGGACGAACAATTTCGTACCCGCGATATGCGACATATAAGATAATTTCGTACCCGCGGTATGCGACATATAAGATAATTTCGTACCCGCGGTATGTGACATATAAGATGTAGACCTGCTGCTGGATAAACTAGAGATCCTGATGATGAGCTAGTTGTCGAGGATGTCCAAACAGCTGTTGAGGATGATAGAAAGATGGTGTCCGAGACAGAGATGCCCCATCATTCTGAGATAGAGTCTCAGACTACTACAAATGTTAATCTACATACAACTACTGAGGCGTCTGCTGCGGGTTATATGAAGGACCACACAAAATAGTTGATGCAATCACAACCGTACAAACTGTCGGCAAAATCTCAACCCTTAAAATTACACTACCGAATTTATTTCACATCCTTTAAAAATCTGGTATGTGCAAGAGGAATTTTAAAAAAGGATACTTTTAAAGTATAAATTTTTTCGACGATTTGTAAAAAATTTAATACAATAAGGTTGTTTTAAAAAAATATCTAAATTTCGTTTTGCTTATCGAATTTTTTAATTAAACTACAAGATTGTTTTATTTGTACCGGATATTTCATTTGTTCAACCAAAATTTGAAAATCTTACCTTGTACCCCTACAGTTAGTCTCATACCCCTATAATTTTTCAAAAATTCACATTCTACCCTTAATTGGTTTTAACCAATTTACCATTTCATTTTTACCATTCAGTTGAAAATTTTAGAAATTACACGTTTCACACCCCTCGCACCGGAACTCCTGCAAAAAGACTTCCGGTATGTATTTTTTCCAAACCGGAAGACTTCAAAAATAACTTCCGGAACACACAAAGCAATGAACCAGAAGACTTCATGAAAGAGTTCCGGTTCAATCAGAAAGAAGTTACAAATCGGAACACTTCTTGAAAGAGTTCCGGTAAACAAATTTACACATACCGGAACTCTTTGAAGAAGTGTTTCGGTTTGTGTAAATTTGTTTACCGGAACTCTTTGAAGAAGTGTTCCGGTTTACTTTTTTTTTTAATCTGTTTTTTATTTTGCAGGAATGGAAAATCTTCCCCAAATATGTGTAGATACTACTGATGCGTTTATAACGACTGAAAGATTTGGTACACGAGAAGAGGTTATCAGATGGATTAAAGAGGTTGGAATCGATAATAAAGTAACTGTTATTATCAGTCGTTCAGATACTGAAACAGGGAAGAGAGGGAGAAGTAACAAATTAATATTTGGTTGTGATAAAGGTGGGAAACACAAGAGGACTGATAGTGGTACCCAAAGTGCGTCCAAGAAATGTGAATGCCCATTTAAAATCAGGTCGACTCCAACGAAAGATGGATCTGGTTGGAAGATTGATGTAAAATGTGGGTTACATAATCATGGTTTACCTGATAGATTATATGGTCATTCGTTTATCGGTAGGTTGACCACAGATGAGAAGCAACATGTCGCTGATTTGACAAAGAGACGTGTACCCCCTAGACACATATTGCTTTCCTTGCAAGACCGAGATCCTGATAATGTCACTCGGATTACGCAAGTATACAAGCATAAGAGTGTGATACAAAAAGAGATAAGAGGTCCTAGGAGTGAGATACAACATCTGTTTAAGCTTATTGAGGATGCAGGCTATGTCTATTGGAGTAGAAAAAAGGATGACTCGGAAGTGGTGAGAGAGATATTTTGGGCACATCCTGATTCAGTTAAGTTGTTGAATATTTTTCCGATTGTGTTAGTTATGGATAGCACCTACAAGACAAATAAATATAGACAACCTTTGTTTGAAATTGTTGGCATGACATCGACCGAGTTGACTTTTGCTGTTGCATTTGCGTATATGGAGTCTGAGCAGACAAAGAATTTTTGCTGGGTATTGGAGAAACTAAAAGAGTTGTTTGTGAAGAAAGACATATGTCCACAAGTGATTTTGACAGATAGAGATCTTGCTTTGATGAAAGCAATTGAAATTGTGTTTCCCAGGTCGATTAATTTGCTATGTAGATTTCACATTAACAAAAACGTTGGTGCCAAATGCAAACAACATGTGGTGAATGACCTGCAAAAGACGATAGACACATTATGGATGGAAGTTGTTTGGGCTAGTGATGAGGTTGAGTATGGTCAACGGTTGCATCAACTTGAGCAAGCATGTGTTGATTATAGTGGATTTATTAATTATGTGAAAGACACATGGTTGACTCCACATAGGCATAGATTTGTTGGAGCATGGATTAATCGAGTGCTACATTTGGGTAACACAACGACTAATCGGTACGTCTTATAATTTTTTAAGTGTTATTTTTATATGTGATATTATTTCTATGTATTTTTTATGTGTTATTTTCAATATTTTTAGGGTTGAATCTGCTCATTGGAAGTTAAAGCAGATGTTAGGAAACAGTATAGGTGACATGGTCAAATGTTGGGAAGCCATGAATAACAACTTGAGGTTACAACTGGGAAACATTAGAGCTTCTTTTCAAAAGAGTTTTTACGAAGTTGAGAACGCGCACATAAGTCCCTTTTATGGTTATTTGCGTGGTTCCGTATCTCGAGCTGCTTTGAGACGTATTGCTGAAGAGTTATTGAGAGTTGATAATGTTGGAACTAACAGGCAAATATGTGGTTATACTCTTAGAACATCTTATGGGTTACCTTGTGCTTGTGAGTTAGGAAGATACACACTAGATGGTATACCGATACCCATTGATGTTGTTCATGTTCATTGGAGGAAACTAACTATGGAAGTTGAGTTAGAGGTAGGTGAAGATGATGGATCAGAGGTGGATATGACTTGTGCAATGGATGAATTATGGAGACGATTTAGGTCATTAGATGTTATTGGGAAAAGGGCATTAAAGAGTAGGGTATGTGAACTAGCATACCCAACAATGACTCCATTGTGTCCACCACCTAAGAAACTAAAAACCAAAGGAGGAGTGAAGAAGAAAGGGAAAAAACTAGCAGAATATGATGTTTATAGGGACCCTTCGTATCATGAGTATGTTGATAAGGCATATCAATCTTCACAAAGGCAATCTCAACCATCACATACTTCGAAGAAGTTAAAATTATCAAAGAAGCAACCACAATTCATTCTTCAATTTCCTAATCATATTAGGTCATACATTGAAGATGTATTTAATGTTGAATCAGATGGTAATTATGGATTTAGAGTCATTGCATCATTGCATGGATATGGTGAGGATGGTTGGCCAATGGTTCGCAGAGAGTTGGGGTTGGAAATAATAGACAAGGATAGGTCAACTTTGTATGACAAGTTATTTTCTAATCGGTTGTCAGAAGTGAGAGAATCTTTGATGATATAATCCTTTGGTTCACAGCCACCTGAAAAATGGTTGAGTCTACCAGATATGGGTTACTTGATAGCGAATCGCTATAATGTTGTACTTGTCTGTTTAGGAAATCCGTGCATGACTTTCTTTCCGATGACAAGTTCACATTCACCAAATGTCTCTATTTATTGCATTGGTTTTGTTACCCACAATCATTGGGTTCGGGTATGTATTTTGTATGACAAGTTATGTTATATGCCTTAATATTTTAATTATTTCACTTAATATTTTATATGACTTAATATTTTAATTATTTTATTTTATCAGGTTAACGTGAAAGAAGGGTTTCCATTGCCACCGGTCACATTAGATTGGAGGAAATATCGTTCTCATACAACAACTACTTGGATGTTAGGATTTGCAGGACGTATGCAACATTTGCAATTACTTACACCTGTATTAGCATGAATATGTACTCAAAACATAAATATGTAATCAAAACATGAATTTTATATTATGTCTATTATATTCAGTTCTAAAACTTAATACATAAATCAATGTGAACGAGAAATATGCAAAGCTTCAAATAAATCAGCAAACTGTGGATCTTCCTCTTCGGCATTAACCTGTCTCAGATAACGATGAATAAATGTAGATACACGAGCTCAATCAGGATCAGATGGTCCGACGTCATATACAGGATCTGGTACCTCTCTTGGATCGTCACGATGGGGAGGGACCAACCGTGGATGCGAAACACAATAATACCACTCCAGATAACCATCTTCTACATCAGCTGGAGTGGTGGCTAGGGTAGATGGACCGTGTTGGTGTAAGCCCTAGAGACCAATACTTTTTGGTACTTGTATCGAATTATTTATTAATAAAAGGCATTTTCTTTATTATGGTTGATTAATAAAGTCCCTGGAATAGATAGTCCGTTTAATGTATTAAGTGTGACTTAATTATGAGAACACATTAAACATAAGGACACTATTCTTAAAGTATCCGTAGTCGAGCTTTAGTGTGAAGTGGGATAACATTAAAGCATTAAGACTATTATGTTTGTAGACTGATGATCACATCTCATGGATTATGGATAAAGAGTTATCAAGTCTTAAACATAGGTATGAATATTAGGAGTAATATTTATACCGGATTGACTCACTATGAGAATACTATATAGAAAGTTATGCAAAGTGTCATAAGTTATTCTCATGGTGATAATTGTTGGTGTAAGCCCTAGAGGCCAATACTTTTGGTACTTGTATCGAATTATTTAAAGGCATTTTCTTTATTATGGTTGATTAATAAAGTCCCTAGAATAGATAGTCCGTTTAATGTATTAAGTGTGACTTAATCATGAGAACACATTAAACATAAGGGCACTATTCTTAAAGTATCCGTAGTCGAGCTTTAATGTGAAGTGGGATAACATTAAAGCATTAAGACTATTATGTTTGTAGACTGATGATCACATCTCATGGATCATGGATAAAGAGTTATCAAGTCTTAAACATAGGTATGAATATTAGGAGTAATATTTATACCAGATTGACCCCCTATGAGAATACTATATAGAAAGTTATGCAAAGTGTCATAAGTTATTCTCATGGTGATAATAGTGTATACCACTCTTCGACCTGAAACCACTATGGATCCTAGATGTAGAGTCGAGTGCTTTATTGCTGATCCAACGTTGTCCGTAACTGGATAACCATAAAGACAGTTGATGGGTACTCCACAAAGCATGCTGAGGGACATGAGTGTCCTAGATGGAATTTGCCCATCCTGCGTAACAGGATAAATGTCTATGGGCCCAATATTGAACTGGACAAGGGTGACACGGTCTATACCTTGTGTTCAATATAGATATAAGGGCAAAGGGGTAATTATACACATAATTATTATCACAGGAGGTTTTGTCAGATCACATGACATTTTCGTGACTTGGGTAGCAGTGATGTGTTGCTAGATACCGCTCACTGTTTATTATGTTAAATGCGTGATTTAATATAATTGCCAACGCCGCGAAAACTTATAGGGTCACACACAAAGGACGGATTGATGAGAGATAGAATAATTAAGGAACATCGTAAGGTACGGTGTACTTAAGTAGAATACGAAATATGGTAAGGTACCAAATACTTAAGTGATTTTGGCATATTATGAGATATGGGCCAAAATGCACTTAAGTGGGCTTTTTGGCTTGAAGCCCACACAAGTGGTTCTATAAATAGAACCTCTTGGGTAGAAGCATTGTCACTCCACAGTAACTCATTGACACAGACAACACAACTGAAGAGTTGGAATTTCGTATCTCTCTCTCACTCAAAGCCTTCATTCATAACAGCTAGCACTGCGATTGAAGGAATCCGTTCGTGTGGACTGAGTAAAGACGTTGTCATCGTTCAACTCGCCCCGTGGATCTGTATCAAAGGTTTTGATCATTATCAGAGATCTGCACCAAAGGTTTGAATCGCCATAAGAGGTAACGATTCTATCACTGATCATGCCCATTCGTAAGGATCACTAAATGGAGAAATTTTTAAATTTCGCTGCGCCTTGGATGGCAATTCTCCTACAATAATAGTGTATACCACTCTTCGACCTGAAACCACTATGGATCCTAGATGTAGAGTCGAGTGCTTTATTGCTGATCCAACGTTGTCCGTAACTGGATAACCATAAAGACAGTTGATGGGTACTCCATAAAGCATGCTGAGGGACATGAGTGACCTAGATGGAATTTGCCCATCCTGCATAACAGGATAAATGTCTATGGGCCCAATATTGAATTGGACAAGAATGACACGATCTATGCCTTGTGTTCAATATAGACATAAGGGCAAAAGGGTAATTATACACATAAGTATTATCACAGAAGGTTTTGTCAGATCACATGACATTTTCGTGTCTTGGGTAGCAGTGATGTGTTGCTAGATACCGCTCACTAGTTATTATGTTAAATGAGTGATTTAATATAATTGCCAACGTCACGAAAACCTACAGGGTCACATACAAAGGACGAATTGATGAGAGGGATAGAGTAACTAAGGAATACCGTAAGGTACGGTGCCCTTAAGTGAATTATAGAACATCGTAAGGTACGGTGTACTTGAGTAGAATACAAAATATGGTAAGGTACCATGGGCTTAAGTGATTTTGGGCATATTATAAGATATGGGCCAAAATACACTTAAGTGGCCTTTTTAGCTTGAAGCCCACACAAGTGGTTCTATAAATAGAACCCTTGTGCAGAAGCATTGAGCGCGGTTGCATGATTTTCGTTTTCTCTCTCTCTCTCTCTCTCTCTCTCTCTCTCTCTCTCACTCACTCACTCAAAGCCTTCATTCGTACTAGCTAGCACTGAGATTGAAGGAATCCGTTCGTGTGGATTGAGTAGAGACGTTGTCATCGTTCAACGTTCGTGATCGCTCCGTGGATCTGCATCAAAGGTTTTGATCGTCACGAGAGATCTGCACCAAAGGTTTCAATCGTCACAAGAGGTAAATATTCTATCACTGATCATGACCATTCGTAAGGATCTCTAAAGGAGAAAATTTTAATTTTCGCTGCATTTTGGATCGCAATTCTCCTTCAGACCGATCACAGCGATAACACTCTGATGGTAACTAATCCAATCAACATCAATATCCGTCGCCATCATACAATCAAGAGGTGGGGATGGAACATACTGCCTATACCCGAAACTGACGTAAACATCTGTCAGGCAAGTATGGAACAACTGTTTCACCCTGATCGGTCACCATTTCCATTGAATTCCCACCGTTAATCCGACATATTTTCATCACTTTGGTAAGATTTATGTTTGTTTTTAGTTGCTTCGGAGTCATTTATCATGTTTTGTTGGTTTGGTATCGCATTGCATTCGATTACAAGTTTATGTCAAAAAGATCTCGTTTATGCTTCATTTGGTAGTGTCATTGTTACATGCCATTGCACAGGTTTAAAAGCAATAATGGTGAAGCTATGGATACTCAGAAAGGCAAAAATATGAAGAAATAGCAGGTCAACACGGGCACCCGTGTGCCACAACACTGCCCGTGTTGTTGATCAGGCAGAGCAAAATGAGAGGAGAAAAACAGAGATCAACACGGGCACCCGTGTGGTGACACACGCCCGTGTTGTTTAAAACAATGCATTAACACGGGCACCCGCATGGAGGAACACGGCCCGTGTTGTTGCCTCTGTAGCTTGTGTTGAAAATAATTATCATGGAGAACAACACGGCCACCCGTGTGGTGACCCACGACCGTGTTGATTGGGCGCAGCTTGGAAACCCTAACTTTTGCTTTGTGAACCGATTCTGCTCATTAAGGGTAGTTTGGACCTTTTGCTTGGAAGAGATTGATCTGAAGCTATAAGAAGGCTTGGAAGAGAAAGGAGAAGGCACTTTTTTTGACGGACGAAAGAAAACATTGCATTGGAGAAGATAGCTACTACGAAGGATTTGAAGACGGCGATATTCAAGGGCATCAACCATTGAAGATCAAAATCTCATAATTCTTTGTAATGTCTAATCTTTACATTATGAATTCTTTGAGTACTATGAGAGGCTAAACCCCCTTATGCTAGGGGGGTGGTCCTGATTTAATCATATGTTATGAATTTGAACAAATGATTTCTTGATTACCATGTTACTTATTTCAATTCAATTGTGTGATGTTATTATGCTTTTGTATCGGACAAATACAAATTGATCTATGACTTTCAATAACAGGATTGTGATTGTTAGGGTTTTCACACAATTGGGTTTATGAATGCATCATCTAGGACTAGTAACTTTTATAAATCACCGTAAACCTTGATATTGTTTATGATTAAAACCAATGATTAATTGAATGGACATTTGAGTAAGAATTGGTAGTTTAATAGTTTCTTCCTTAAGGACTTAAGGAAGAACATTCTGAGGTTAGGTGATTGAATGTTTCATATGTATGAAGGAAATCTTGACTGAATTCATAACTGGTTAAATCAACCACTCACCCTAGCATATTTTATCTTAATCAATTATTTCTACTATTTTTGTGTTTACTATTATAAATTCCAAAACAACCAAACCATTATCTTTTTGTTCTGATAGAATCAAAGTAAAATAAGTATTTCCTACGCAATCCCTGAGATCGATACTTGGAAATAAAACTCCTTATTACTACATCGGTAAAAATAGTACACTTGCTATTTTTCCGATCACACCCCACTTCAAACAGCCCCTGTAAAGACATATCTCATCAAATGGACGCCATGCTCTATGATCCTCAAATGGACGCCATATGACGTCGGCAGGTGTCAGCTCGTCCAAAATAGGTCGTAAATCATCAACCTTCAGGACTCCTTACCTATACGACCATCTCATCGCTCGGGGAAGACCACAATTATCAACAGGTTTCTAATTCTCTCCTCTTTTTCCAACAGTTGGAGAGTATTCGTGAATCCAGCACTGTTACAAAATACAAACATAATAAATAAAATAAATTAAGTCAACATATTTTATAAAATGAATCCAACACTTAATAAACAAAATTAAATTATGTACCTGTAGGAGAGTAGGATATCCACCGAGCTGTTTGCAACTGTACATGGACGCATCTCCAAGATATCTGTATAGGGTAACTAGTGCAGCTGCTCCCCAACTATATCCTGAACATCTATTCAAGTCCGTAAACAGGAGGAGGTATCGTTGCCTCTACAAGTGTAAAGGTCTTATCGACAAATATGGTGGAACCCAC
Source organism: Lathyrus oleraceus (assembly GCF_024323335.1). Taxonomy (NCBI): domain Eukaryota; kingdom Viridiplantae; phylum Streptophyta; class Magnoliopsida; order Fabales; family Fabaceae; genus Lathyrus; species Lathyrus oleraceus. The sequence goes on from NC_066581.1 coordinate 87,527,912, forward strand.
CAACATCAATAAATATGCTCTGGTCGCATATGCCTAGCTGGAAGCAACTCTATGATGTATGAATAAGTCGTATAATCCAACTTGTAATACGAACCCCTGCAGCTACGGACATGTGACTGTGCCTCACCCTGTGACACTCCTAGGTAGTCAACAACAAGCTCAACAGCTACCTCTTCCGTCACATCCTGAGGGCTCCAGAAGATACCCCTGATGGACAAGTGAAGCAGACATGAGACATCATCCAAAGTAATGATCATTTCACCAAACGACATGTGAAATGAAGATGTCTCTAGATGCCATCTTTCCACAAATGCAGAGACAAGATTTGTGTCTATCTTGTTCAGACTGGTTCTCTGAAGTGAAGATAAATCAGATCTAGATACCCAACTCTCCATCTGTGGTGGAAGAGCCAATGGAACCCTAGATGTCAACTTCAGTCCATGTCTAGCAACCTCCAACTCTTTCTTTAGACCTCTTTCCTAAAAACAATTAAAACACATATTAGAAAACACAATATATTCAACTATTACTCATTTTCAAATATATCTCGTTTATTTACCTCACCGAACCATAAATGTCGAGCAACATGATGCTCGTACTTCACCAAAAGAGAGGTATCGTACGACCCTCCTGGACATCCAGCTGGCTCAACTGCAGATGAAGATGCGCCCCAGTCTAACGTGCAGATTGGAATCCTACCATCTGCACCTCGTCTTCGAACCACTGCAAAAATTTTTTTTAAAAAAATTATTAAAAATTATAAAAAAAAACGCACCGGAACACTTCAAAGAAGAGTTTCGGTGAATTAAAAAAAAAGGATGACTACCGGAACACTTTTTAAAAGAGTTCCGGTTTAGATCATCCAAACCGGAAGTCTTTAAGAAAGACTTCCGGTATACAACAAACCAAACCGGAAGACTTTCTAAAAGACTTCCGGTTCAGTGCCCCCAAAAGGCAACAAACCGGAACTCTTTAGACGTGTTCCGGTATACATTACGTGAACCGGAAGACTTACTCTGAATGTTCCGGTTTACAATGCCAAAAAATGAAAAATTTGCTTTCTGGAAGTCTTCAGACGAAAATGGTAAAAAAATTTAGAAATGAAAAATATACCCTATTTATATGAGGGTATTTTGGTCAAAAAAATTTAAATGTAGGGGTGTGGGTACAATTGCAGGGATACGGGTAAAGTTTTCCCAAAATTTCTACAATTACATTCCAAAATTTGGGCCCAAGCCCACATATAAAATACTTTCATTTCATCACAGTAAAACAACGTTACCGAGTTAATTAAGGGTTATTTCCGTTAAACCAAAAAATCCCAACGGCTACTTTCATATATAACAGAACCATCTTATTACACATTTTACAGTTTTCGCTAATTCTTTCGTCTCTCATCATCATCATCATCTTCTTCTTGAAGCTTTCATCACTCAGAAACTGCGAAAATCCATCACCATATCACGCTTCCCATCATTCTTTCGCTCTCATCTTCCTCTCCTCGAAGCTTTTCTCGAAGCTTCATCAATAGGAGACTGCGCAAATCGATCACCACAACACGCTTCCCATCTTTTCCTTTCCTCACTATCATCATCATCATCATCATTTCTTCATTTGTTTTCCATTCTTCTCTTTCACTTCTCTAATTCTCTCTTTCTTTCTTGCAGGTTTCTTTGATAATGGATTCAGGATGGTGGAGGCCTTTTTCAAAGTCCGATTCCCGTGTCCCTTTCCAAGAACGCTTCCTTCATCAGAAAAATTCTTCGCAGGATCAGGATAACGTAAGCGATTTCTCTCACTTTTACTGTTTTTATTGATTTATAATGATTTTTTTTTAATTTAATTTTAGTTTGATTTGATTTTATCGATTCGGAATTTCTCAATTTAGGGTTTATTTTTTGTAACAGTTGGATAGGTTTATTCCAAATAGATCAGCAATGGATTTTGGTTATGCTCATTACATGCTGACGGAGGGTACAAAGGGAAAAGAAAATCCAGAGGTGATTACACCATACCAGAAAAAACTCGCAGAAGCCGTTAACATCAATGACGGAACTCGAATATTGGCTTTCAAGAATAAGCCTCCGACACCGGTTGAACTCGTACCTAGGGAAATTCTTTCACCTCCTCCTCAATCCAAATTATCCAAACCCAAACGATGTATTCCTCAGGTTAGTTGTTTCAAAGTCTTGCGTTTTCTATATTCAATAATCAAATTTGTTTAAGTCTTTCAATTTTTCAATTTTGGCATGTCTGTAATGTGTTTGTAAAAATGTTTTTGTAGACTTCTGATAGGACCTTGGATGCCCCTGATATCTTGGATGATTTTTACTTGAATTTACTAGATTGGGGTAGCGATAATGTCCTTAGTATTGCCCTTGAAAATACAGTTTATCTTTGGAATGCTTCAGATAGTTCCACTTCAGAACTTGTCACTGTGGATGAGGAATATGGTCCTGTCACAAGTGTTAACTGGGCCCCAGATGGTCGCCATTTAGCCATTGGTTTGAACAATTCTCATGTCCAGATTTGGGATACCAGTGCTTCTAAACAGGTAAATATCTTATAAATCATTAGGCCTTGTTCTTATGGTGCTCTTTGTGTTGTTTATTCATCATACTATAGATGCAAATTGCTTAGGGCAAAATATGCTTTTGGTTCTGAACAGGTAATTATCATATAACTCATTAGGCCTTGTTCTTATGGTGCTGTTATTGTTGTTTATTCATCACACTATAGATGCAAATTGCTTAAGGCAAAATATGTTTTTGGTTCTGAACAGGTAGTTATCATATAAATCATTAGGCATTGTTCTTATGATGCTTTTATTGTTGTTTATTCATCATACTAGATGCATATTTCTTAGGGCAAAATATGTTTTTGGTTCTGAACAGAATTTGTCCTGTTTTTTTTTAAACCATTCTTTGTATTGTTTTAAACTTAACATTGTTCTCAAGTCTCATATTTGTATGGTTTCATTTTGGTTGCTGTAGCTAAGGACACTAAAGGGTGGACATAGAACAAGAGTGGGTTCACTGGCTTGGAACAGTCACATTCTGACAACAGGAGGAATGGATGGTAAAATAGTAAACAATGATGTTAGAGTGAGATCTCACATTGTTGAAACGTACAGAGGACACAACCAGGAAGTTTGTGGGCTCAAGTGGTCATCCTCAGGACATCAATTGGCGAGTGGTGGAAACGATAATGTTGTTCACATATGGGATAGGTCTGTGGTTTCCTCAAATTCACCTACTAATTGGCTTCATAGGTTTGAGGAACACACAGCTGCTGTGAAGGCACTAGCTTGGTGTCCTTTTCAGGGTAACCTATTGGCATCTGGTGGAGGTGGGGGTGATCATTGCATTAAACTGTGGAACACACACACAGGTGCGAGACTGAATTCTTTCGATACAGGATCACAAGTTTGTTCTCTGCTCTGGAACAAGAATGAGCGCGAGCTTCTTAGCTCACATGGGTTCACTAAAAACCAGCTCACCCTTTGGAAGTATCCTTCAATGGTGAAGATGGCAGAGCTCAACGGTCACACCTCGAGAGTGCTGTACATGACACAGAGCCCGGATGGGTGTACTGTGGCATCTGCAGCCGCAGATGAGACTCTCAGGTTTTGGAATGTCTTTGGAAACCCAGCAACAGCAGGAAAAGCTGCGCCAAAGGCATATAGTGAACCGTTTGCAAAATTCAACCGTATCCGGTAAAAATGAACTCTCATATGCAAAGCAGGTAGGTTTCTTTCGACCAATAATTGGCGGATCTGTTACTTACAATGATCAACCATATTCCAAGTTCTTAAAAAGCAGGTAGGTTTCTTTTGACGATTTTCTATGCAACACTGCTTCTGAATGTTAATATACTGACAAGTGAAGAATGATGTTATGTTTCCTCACCTAACTGTAAAAGAAACATTGACATATGCAGCTTGTTCACATATGGTATCTATGAGCTAGGCTTGGAGAGGTACATTCATGCTTCCACTAGAGTCTCAATTATTCATAATCAATGTCATGCTCGAAAACAACATAATAGAGTTTAATATACTGACAAATATGTTTGTATTCTTAATTGTATGAGAACATGTGTCAAGGAGTGTCTGGTGGAGAGAGGAAAGAGTTTGTATTGGCAATGAGATCATAATCAATCCTTCTCTTCTATTAGTTTGGATTCTACATCAGCCTTGGAGATTGTTCAGATGCTACATGACATAGCTGTGGTTTGCATCTATCAGTTTAAGGCAGAGTTGTTAATGTTGGTTTCAAGCGCCTGGAGAAGAGTTTGGAGGCAAATTTACTTGAGGATAAGTTCTATTGTGTTTCTGATGCTGATAGTGGTTAGCATTGTTGTAATTAGAGTATTCATTGGACATATCTTGTGTACTTATGATATTTTGGCTCGTACCTGCATTGCTTTCATATTTTACTGAAACAAATTTGAGAATGTTGTGGATCTGCTAGCTGGTGTTTGTGTTATGAGTGGTCTAAAGCCTACTCGATTATGGGGCAGGTTTGATGGAAATTTTCAGTTTTGTAGAAGATTTCGTAGATTCATTGATTGACGCGGAGTTAATATTTTTCTTTAGTGTATTTTTGTATTAACTATTTTGGGTTTGATTTTTTCCCTGCACTCTTTGTGTTAGGTGTGATAGCTGATAACAAGTATCTCTGCCTTTTAAAATGTATGAAACAGAAAATATTGTAAATGATTTAACTCCATTTTTCTCAACTAAACAAAATGTTAAACAAAAAATAATATTGAGTAAAACAAAGTAACATTTCCTAATATAATTGAAGATGCTTATGTCACACGGTTGCAAGTTTCATCGGAAGAATTCTTCACAGGATCATGACAACGTAAGTGATTTCCCTCACTTTTACTGTTTTTATTGATTTAGAATGAATATTTATTTATTTTTTAGTTTGATTTGATTTTATCAATTCAGAATTTCTCAATTTAGGATATATTTTTTGCAACAGTTGGACAGGTTTATTCCAAATAGATCAGCAATGTGTATTTTGGTTCGCTCACTACATGCCGACAGAGGGTAGAAGGGAAAAGAAAACCCAGCGGTGATTTCATCATACTAGAAACAATTCTTTGCTGAAGCCCTTAACATCAATTATAGAACTTGAATCTCGGCTTTCAACAATAAGCCTCCAAAATCGGTTGAACTCATACCTAGGGATTCCTTCACCTCCTCCTCAATCTAAATTATCCAAACCCCAACGATGTATTCCTCAGGTTAGTTGTTTGAAAGTCTTGTGTTTTATATATTCAATAATCGAAATTTAGATATACCGTCAAATATTTTGTATGCTTAATTATATGAAAACATGTGTTAAGACACTATGATATCATAATCAATCCTTTTCTTCTATTTCTTGATGAACAAACATCTAGTTTGGATTCTACAAGCCTTGAGTATTGTTAAGAAGATGCTACACGACATAGCTGTGGTTTTTTTCCCCACTTTATCCTTTGAGACATCTTAACTTTTTGTGTTGTATTATATCAGGCTGGGTAAACTATAGTGGCAACAATCCACCAATCATCAAGCAGACTCTTTCACAAGTTTATAGGGACATCTCATTACCATGAACAGAGTTTTTATTGGATCTTGCAAATGGAAATATGATTAATATTTCTTTACCATGCAGAAGCTGAAACATCGAATGGGAAACCATCAGCTGTAGTTGTACAGGAGGTAAATAATTCGTCAATCATCAAGCAGACTCTTTCACAAGTTTATAGGGGTGTTCACCTCTCATTACCATGAACAGAGTTTTTATTGGATCTTGCAAATGGAAATACGATTGATATTTCTGTACCATGCAGAAGCTGAAACATCGAATGGGAAACCATCAGCTGTAGTTGTACAGGAGGTAAATAAATTCACATGATCAATTTATAAATATGTTTTTTATCTCTACAAATATACTACAATTTGCTTTTAGTCCTGGTAAAAATTATTTTTTGTACTGACTACAAAAAGACAAAAATTAATAATACACATATTACGCAGACTAACAAAGCACCTATAGCAAAAAAACTACTGGTTCCAATTTCTCTTGTTCACGTAAAAGATAGTGAAGACAAGTTGGTCAGAACAATATTCAATATTGTTTTCTAGAGGATTCAAAGAATGTAGGCATGACTATTTTAGCTGGTTGAGAATTACCAAGTTCTTTCCACTACAATCCTTCTGGGATTACTTTGGCGGCAGTCTGATGCTAGCAACCCAAAGGGTCTTTAAGACTAGGTAAACACTATCAACTTGAAAGTTATTGATCAGACTTTACTGTAAACACTATCAACTTAAAAGTTATTGATCAGACTTTACTGTAAACACTTTCAACATAAAAGTTATTGATCAGACTTTACTTATCTCTCTGCCTTGACCTTTTTGGATTGTAGGCTGGATTGCTATTCTTTATTGAGGTGTTTTTGGGATTGTTTTTCTCGTGTTCACTGCAATATTCACATTTCCTCAAGAAAGAGCAATGTTGAACGAGGAAAGAGCAACAGATATGTACAGATTAAGTACATTCTTTTATGGCTAGAACCACAATTGACCTTTCATTAGACCTGTATTACCAGTGCTCTTCCAAGGCTGGTTTGAGACTCGGTATACATTGTTGTAGTAATTTACAATACAGCTTGTAAGTAACATAAACTTAGGCCTTTAATGAGTGCTAAGTTGTAATTACTGATGATGATTGTAGGGACTTGGACTTGCTATTTGGGGCAACACTAATCTAATGGACTTGAAAAGGGCAACAACTTTGGCTTCACTCACTGTCACGACTTTCATCTTGACTGGGGGTTTCTTAGTAAAGGTAAAATTGTTTAACTTTTGGTGTCCCACTAATAATGATATTGATTGAGTAATTGACACATGCTTACTAAATTTGACAGAACGCCCCTATATTCCTATCTTGGATTCAGTACCAATCTTTCAACTACCAGACGTCTATACATGCTTATGCCAAAACTGCAATATGAGTACATTACACCTAGCATAAATGGGATCAGAATTGAAAGTGGTTTGAATGGAGGTGTTGCTTTAATCCCCATGGTTTTTGGTTACCGTTTATTGGCATGTTTTTCTCTGCTGTGGATGAAACAGCCATAGCTGGCATAGCAGTACTTGTGAAGGAGGGTGATATTGAATGACGGCGGCTCATAATTATACTAAAATCATATAAGGAAGACTCGCAAATGAAGTGCTAAGCTTAATATGTTTGGCTACATATGATTTTGGCATGTTCAATATTCAGTTTCTTTTTCGGTTGGTAGAGGTGTTTAGGCTCATTGCCAGCTATGAGGAAGCTGTTATTGGAATGATTTGTCCTTTGTTTTGAGATTATGGCTGGATTAATAGATTGATTCAGTTTAAGGCAGAGTTGTTAGTGTTGGTTTCAAGCGGCTGGAGAAGAGTTTGGAAGCAAATGTACTTGAGGATAAATTTCTATTGTGTTTCGGATGCTGATCATGGTTAGCATTTGATGTATTTGAGAAAGTTCATTGGAGTTTCATTACAGATCTTGTATAGTTATGATATTTTGGCTCGTACCTGCATTGGTTTCTTATTTTACAGTCAAACTAATTTGAGAAAGTTGTAGATCTGCTAGCTGGTGTTTGTGTTATGATTGGTCTAAAGGCTACTCAATTATGGGGTGGGTTTGATGGAAATTTTCACTTTTGTAAAAAATGTCGTAGATTCATTTTGACGTGGAGTTAATATTTTTCTTTAGTGTATTTTTTTGTTGTCTCTTGTTCACTTGTTCTTACGCCATTCTCATTTGTATGAACCATTTTGAGTAATAACAATGAAAAACAGCAAAATCACATATGAAAACTTGTGGTTTAAAAATTGTTTGTATACTTACAACTGCTAGTAAAAATATGCAGCCTTCTTAGAAAGTTAGAACAAGAACACCTCAATAGGAGATGATACATTTAATCCAATTTAACAATAAAATTCAAAAATCCTATAACATATATATGCGATTAATGGTCAAGTTTTTGGTTTCTTAAATAGCAAGTTAAGGATTAACAATATCATACTTGAGGACACATTTAATAGATGATTGAATTAGACCGTTTTGTTTGCTTATTGAATTTTCTGTTGGTACATTCGGTGTATGTTACATGTAGAATCAATCATGACGTGGTTAAAAATGAGACATTATTTTGTAGTCCTATAAAGATAAATTATGCCTGAAATAAGAAAATTTTGGATATTTGACTTGCTATAATATATAAGAGGATTTCTTAATGCACCCTATATATTACTAGAGCACCATGTGAAAATACTAAAATGTGAGTGCAACTTTTTATTTAGTGTGTTTTGTATGACGTCAAAACTAGGAGAAACTTTAGCATTTTTGTACATTGTACGGTATCAACTGATTCTAGGTGTGCATTATGCATTTTAGCATTAGGAAGCATGTCAACATGTTTGGGAATGGTTTAGAAAGGATTCATGCACCAAGAAAAGACTTTTATGCATCAAAAATTGAGTGTTTGTGTGAGAAACACTTTATAGGTCGACACATACGACTTCAGATCGACCTATAGAAGATTTTCTTCAGCACAGGTTGACACATAGAATGCATATGCCGGTACACATGCTTCAACATTGAAGCATGTAGCCACTGTCCATGTGCCACCTCTTATATACACACATTTTGCAAAGTAAGATGAAGAACTTTAACCCTACAAACCCTACAAGATGAAGAACCTATCAAAGCTATGTATACACACATTTTGCAAAGTAAGATATAATATAATATCTCAATTCAAATTTGAATTGAGAGCAAACATACCCATAGCGATGTCGATTGCGGAACTACCTAAACAAGTTCTTGTGTACTCTCTTTCTTTCTCAATCTTTATTTTGTTTTTCAGTTTGCAAATTGTCGATTGCATTGATCGTTTGATCAATATTGTTTGGATCATAATTTTGAATGTGTTTTGAAAATTGTATTGTTGTGTAGATCACAAACCATTTGATTGTGATTGGATTTCTAGAACAACAAACACCATATAAAATTCCAAATATTATTGATCGACACTAAGTGTTTGATAAATTGCTTGACTTAATTTTGTGTGTGTATTTTCATTGGAGATAGACTTTTCCTATTGTATTGTATTCAACTAGTTGTGATTAGTTGTTGTTAATTGAGTTGTGGATTATTATCATTGCATTGACACCTCTACGCATAACCGAGCTTTTCGATAGTAGGTTCGGTTAAACGATTATTTGATCCGGGAAAAATTTGAAACTTGCTTCCGTGCTATAAACTTTTTTGAAACCAAATTTGGTTCAAGTTTTAACTTGTGATCCATTCACCCCCTCTAGATCTTGGCCTATCGTCTAACATAAAATGCCCACAGATTCTGGAGATGCATTTTCTGACACACTCCAAAATACATCAAATGCACGCGTAACTGAATCACACCCTCATTTTGTAAAAAAATAGTCTGAAAATACATTTTCAATTTTTTTTATCCATGTAAGGGTAATTGTTGACCACAGTGAGAAGAAAGTATAGGTAATGGAACACCATGAAACTTTACGGGGATACATCTCCAAATTCTGAAGATGTATCTCCGGACTTTGTTTTTAGGAAAAATAGAGGTGTCTCACATGCAACGTCTTTGTTTGTGTAATTTTAGGTTCGTCTGAAGATGCATCTCTAAAATTTGGAGGGTATTTTCAGATTTTCATATGGTGTTTTTCAACCTCATAGGATACGGTTAGCAACTCCCATATATAATATATGTAGTGCCCATTCATCCATCTTTCTACAAAAAAATACCGACTGTAATTTTCAATTTGTCCACTCATATTGTTGTATAAACAAATGGAGAAATGAATTGGCATAAATTATGACGGTTACACGCATTGCAACAGTAAAGTTTAAAACCGAAAACTGCGTAGGAATTTGTCAGGATAATATTATCTCAAGAAACATATGAGGTGTACTAAGCAATCCCAAAAAAGGAATATATAAGAAAATATATATCTTTCGATTTGAGCTGAGACCCAACCCTTTCAGCTTCAACAATACCAGATAATTGGTTTAGTAGTACCAGATTGGGGTCTACTAATCAACAAAGGAATATGGAATCACATAAACATTGAGATCCACTAACATCAACCCACATGCACCCATACGGGGAGCTATGCTTGAAAGAAGGTTCTAGTACCTCAAAGTATGAAGATAATATGCCTTTGTAGTATGGGTGGGAAAACGAGTCCGACCTACCAAGGCATGTCCATTTTGTCCGCACTTTTTGGTGGGGACGAACCAATAATTAGACCTGCATCCTCTAATATGTACCCTGCTATAATCCATGTTTTATAGGATTTTGTGGATGTGTGCATTAACATACATTATTGTAAATTTTAGGCTTTAAAAGTGTAGTGCTTGCGGACCCGCCCCACCCACCCTCAACAATGCATGCACCTCCCCACCCCGTTTTTTATGGGATTTTGAGGGACGAGGCTAAATGGGACGAACATTCCCGTTTAGCACCCCTACTTAGTAGTATACTTGATCACATTTAACAGGTCCTTGGAAACTGCCATATTTTACTTTGTAGGATCTCTTTGACATTTCTCCTCTAAACTAATCGTAATGAGCAAAAGGTTCTATGACACATAAACCATAAAACCTCAATATAAAAGGAGTATTGCACATAATTTTTATATTCACATTATTCTAACCTAAAACCTCACAATTATGACTCATCAAATTAAGCGTGGAAGTATTTGCAGGTACACCTCCCATAGACAAACAAAGCTAGAAGACCACTCGAGAAATCGCCACCGGATCCATTGTCACAAACAAATCTTAAATAAAAAAGGACTAAATTAGATCATTTGGCATCATATGTGCGAAATTTCTTCTAATGATTCCACATTTTCTTTTCACTATGTATATGATGCTGAATTACAAAAGAAAACGAGCATAAGTTGTAGCTACGACCACATGAAATCTCTAAAATTTCCCAAATGTCTCTAGTGCGAGCGTAAGGGTAATGTTGGAGCTACAATGCATAATCAATCATCATTCCAGGAAGCGTCGATCCCACAACAACAACTAAGAGTTTCTCTCGGGGGTGCAAGTTCTATGATGAACAAAGAATCTAATAATCTTTTTAGAGATCTCTTGCTCGTCATCGAAAGGAAGACAAAAGTCATTCAACAATAGAATGAGTGGTTGATCTAGGATATTGAGAAGTTTTTCGGGGACATCAATTTTGGATTGTGGAAAGTGAAGATGTAAGAAATATTAACTGAACATAAATGTGTTGAAGTATTGAAGAGTGACACATCATTGCCTACATGCCTAGCACATGTTGAAAAGACCAATATGGTGGATAAGACCAAAAATGCCATCATCTTGTGCCTCAAAAATAAATTTCTAAGGGAAGTTGTTGGGGAGAAGTTTGCAACTTTGACGTGGGAAAATCCTGAATCATTGTATATGACCAAGTATTTTGCTTAGAAGTTTTATTTTAAACAACAACTCTAATAACTTCAAATGATAGAGAACAAATGCATAATGAAGGAGCTGGCATAATTTTATAAGATCATTGATGATTTAGAAAATATTGAGGTGAAGATTGATGATAAAGATAAAATTGTACTATCGTTAAGCTCATTACCCATATCTTTTGAGAACTTTAAGGATACACTTATTTATGATAAGGAAAATAATATTACTTTGTATGAAGTCTAGACGATTATGAGATCCGATGAACTTTTAAAGGTAAAAGATTTGAAGATTGACAATAATGCTGAATGCTTGATTGTCTCATGAGGAGGAAATGAGCGTAGAAGGGTGTACAAATCCAAAAGGTTTGATAATTCAAGGTTAAGATGCTTTATTTGTCAGAAAAACGATCACTTAAAGAAGGATTTTTCCAAGAGGGAGGACAATGAAAATTATGTTTAGATTACAATTACCTCAGATGATGATAGTTATGAGAATGCTTGTGAATTAGTGGCGTTGAGTTTTAAGATTGAAAATATATGGGTCATGGACTAAAGCTTTTCTTATTACATGAGTCTAAGGAAATAATACTTTGATACTTTGAAGTTGGAAGATGGTAGAGTCGTTCGACTTGGTAAAAATCAGACTTGCAAGGTTCATGGTACGACTAGACTTAAAATGTTCGATGATCGTGATTTTATTCTACATGATGTGATATATGTTCCCTAGCTCATACATAATTTTTCGTGCATAAGTGTTAGATGCCCAAAAGTGCTTATTTGAGCTATCAAATATGGGCATATTTCACTCATTTTTGTTGCTAAAGTGTTCGAAACCGCCTTTGTTTTAGATGAATTGTAATACAATATTAAATGATCTTGGTACCTTTAATTTGTGCGTTATTATGCAGGAATTAGGCATGAAATAATAGAGAATGAAGGCACAAGAAAGTTAGCAAAGGAACCAAGAAAGGATGCATTCATCAGCATGCTCGCTAGGCGAAGGTCTCGCTAGGCGAGCACCTAGCGAACTGCCAGTGAACATCCCCAGAACTTTACAGTAGCAAATGTCAACAAACTCGCTAGGCGAACAGCCAGCGAAGGTGGTAGCGAACACGCCCAGACTTGGTCAAAAGAGCAGCCAGCACTTACTCGCTAGGCGAGCCACTAGCGAGCTCCCAGCAAGCAATTCCAGTAGCAAAACCTTCTGAACTCGCTAGAGCGAAGGATGAAGCGTGGGCTTCGCCTAGCGAAGGTTTCTTCGCCTAGCGAACATGTGAAATCTGGCCAAAGATATTTCTCTGGGCGCAGGTGCCTCTGGTGCCTATTTTTGGGGCTCGCTAGGCGAACCATTCTGCTCGCCTAGCGAGCATAGCAGTTCAGATAGCAGTACTATAAGTAGCTGGGGCTACTTTTTGGAACATATACTTTTAGAACTTAGATATTTTTCAGATTGTCTTGGGATCATATTTTGTAACCTAGAAACACTTTTTCTTCATTTTTCATCATCTCTTAGCAAGATTCTACAAAAAGAAGGTGGATTCCCATCCGATCTCGATTCTTCGACTTGGATGTTGATCAACCTTCAACCGAGACTTGTTGTACAAGCCACCATGAAAATGAGTGGCTAAGTTCTTCATTTTGTCAAGGTTAGATGTAGATGATCATTAGCTTTGTGTGTATATGAGATGATCTTCATTTGTAAACTCTTTAATGATAAATATATGGTGAAAACTTTATTTTATTGAAAACTCTTTGTGTTGGTTTATGATCGAGAGATGTTTACCAACTCTTTACCTAGGTTTTCATCCAATCTTGTTTGTTAGCTAGAGATAGTAATGAATGATTTTGTTCACCATAAAGTTGAACCAAAAAGTTGTCATTTTGATAGATTGTGTTAGAGATAAACAATGGATCAAAATGGGAAAACCCATAATGTGTGTTAGAGATAAACACATTGGGAGGACTTTGTGAAATAGTTTATCATCTAAAGGAGTTTATAAGTCTTGTTGATCGAACATATACATGCAAAGTGATCGTCGAACCCTAACTTTGACAATATTTCTCAAATAGAAAAACCAAAACTTTTACCGCATTTTCTTACACTTTTATGCAAGATACCGTGACAAAAACCAAAACCACCCTTGTTACTATGAGTTAACAATTAAAACAACTGTCGAACGGCGGCGATATCTCACAATCCCTGTGGAGACGATAACAAAAACCCGACATACATACCCTATCCCAACAAAATGGCGTCGTTGCCGGGGATTGTGAATTGATATTGCGAGCATCGCAATAGTTGCTTAATTTTTAGCTTTCGAATTTTTGACTTGTGCTTGTTAATCTGTTTGGTTTAGTGTGCAGCTATCATTTTATGCGAGGGCAGATTCCTGAGGACCAACTTCTTTTTGATCCTGAGATCGAAAGAACCGCAAGGAGACTGAATAGCAGAACGAGACGAAGGAGGCAACAAGCTAGACAACGACAAGAGTAAGGAGAAAGTTCTTCTACAATACATCCACCACTTTTCACACCTATCATGGATCAACCACCACAACCACCGCTCATGTCCACACCTTTTGTCAACAGTCCAAGGAATACTGCTCAGTTTGCCAACCACACGGGAAGGCAAGCCGAGATGAAAACGGGAACTCTTAACCTACTATATGGAAGTCCATTCACCGGAATGGACCATGAAGATCCCTTTGCGTTTCTCACCAAATTTTATGAGATAGCATTGGCGGCCGGAGTTGATCAAGCTCAAGAGCTACCGTTGTTCAAAAGACTTTTTCCCCACGCTTTGCTCGGCAAAGCGAAAGATTGGTACTTGGATCAAACACCTGCAGTCATGACGGATTGGAACGTGTTGGAAGAGAAGTTCATTGAAAGATTTTTCTCCCACAACCGTTTCATGGAATCCAAAACGGCAATCTCCGTGTTTTCACAAGGGACCAACGAATCATTGAATGAGGCGTGGGAAAGATTCAAATCCATGCTTCGGAAGTGTAAAGGGCATGGTTTTGATGAATTGACTCAAATCCATATTTTCAAAAATGGCCTTCAACCGAATTGCAAGACTTTGTTGGATGCTACCTCGGGTGGTTCTTTGTTGTCTAAAAGCGCCGAAGAAGCTACAGATATCATTAACCGAATGGCTCTAAATGACCTCCAAAGTCAAAGTAGAGGCAACTCTTTGAAGAAACCGGGAGTGCTTGAACTTGGGACGAACGATGCCATTCTTGCCCAAAACAAACTCATTTCACAACAAGTTGAACTCTTAACTCAACAAATAAAAGAGTTGAGAGAACCTTCAAAAGCTAAACAAATAGCTTGTTGTGAGCTTTGCAAAGGTGAGCATGACACCGGATTTTGTCCACCTCCCGGGTTCGAAGAAGTGAACTACATGGCGAACCAACGAGACTACCAACCGAGGCAACAACAACAACAACAACAACCTTATCAATCACATCCTCAAAATCAACAACAACACTTTCAAGGGAATCAAGGGTTCCAACCAAGGAGTAACTATTACCATAACCAAGGTTATGGGGGTGGTTCTTCTAGCCGTCAAAACCCTCCCCAAAATCCTTACCAACCTTAACAACCGCCGGTTGTGACTTCAAAGTTAGAAGAGACATTGACACAATTTATGCAGATGTCGATGGCTAATCAAAAGAGCACCGATGCGACAATCAAAAATCTCGAAACTCAAGTCGGTCAACTTACTACACAACTAGCGGAACAACAACCTGGACCATCTTTTTCTGCGAACACGCAAACGAATCATGAAGAGTGTTGTAAAGCGATAACGACGAGAAGTGGAAGGGAGTTGATTAGTGAGAGTGACAAGAGAGATGAGAGTAAAAAAAGAGAGGATGAGAAAAATGATGAGGAGAAAATAATAGAGGATAGTATTGATGGTGAAGTTGGGGAGTGGAGTGAGGAAGAAGTTGAAAAGGATGAAAAGAATGGTGAAGTCGAAAATAACGGAAGTGTGGAAATTGAGAAGAATAAGAATGATGAAGTGATGGTGGAGCCAGTAAAAAAGAAGAGAGCTAGGAGTTCTAGAGTTGCTAAAGGAAAGGAGGTAGTGAGCGCTACTCCAATCCAAAACCTTCCGTATCCACATGCTCCATATAAAAGGGAGAATGAACGACATTATGCCCGATTCATGGATATATTCAAACAATTGAAAGTGAACATTCCATTTGCCGAAGCATTGGAGCAAATGCCTAAGTATGCAAAATTCATGAAAGACATACTTACTAAAAAGCGGAGGTATATGGAACCAGAGACCGTCTTGCTTGATGCACGATGTAGTGCCATCATTCAAAAAACTCTCCCAAGGAAGGAATCCGATCCGGGACGAGTCGCTTTACCGGTAACCATCGGAGACACCTACACGGGTAATGGCTTGATTGACTTGGGATCGAGCATCAATTTAATTCCCCTCTCCATAGTTAAAAGATTGGGAAATGTTGAGATCAAATCTACAAAGATGACTTTACAACTAGCTGATAAGTCTACCACTGCACCATATGGAGTGGCTCAAGACATGTTAGTGAAAGTTGACAAATTCTTCTTCCCGGTTGATTTCATTGTTATTGATATGGAAGAGGACGATGATGCTCCACTTATTCTTGGCCGACCATTCATGAAAACCGCACGCATGATGATTGACGTGGACAACGGTTTGATGAAAGTAAGGGTCCAAAATGAAGAGGTAGCCTTCCATCTTTTTGAAGCCAAAAAGCATACCAATGAGAAGCATGATTCTTTCCGAATCGATGCCACCAAGGAGAAGCTAGTGGAGGTCGCAAACCAGGTTCATGTTTCTAATCCTTCCGAAAGATCTCTTATCGGAGTATACAAAGTTCCAACCAGAAATAAAGGAAAAGAGATGGAAGCATGGTTGCATGAATTAGAAGCTTGTGGAGAACTTGTTTATCAAGAAGACACAAGCGAAGGTTTGGATATGACAAAGAAAGTGGAGGAGCCAAAACTAGAGCCACATTTGAAGTATGTGTTCCTTGGTGATAACTGTACTAAACCGGTAATCATTAGCAACACTTTGTCCATGAAAGAGGAGAATCAATTGATGCGAGTGCTGAAAAAGAAGGACGTTGTCAAACTAGTAGAGGCCGGGATGAATTGTTCTATCTCCGATGGTGAATGGGTGAGCATTGTGCAAATAGTTCCGAAAAAGGGTGGTATCAGATTTTATCGAAGGTTCATCAAGAACCTGTTGAAGACAACAAAGCCCTTGAGGAAGTTGCTCAACAAAGTGGATCGCGGGAGTTGCGTTATCTCCTTGGATGCTCCTCAGTGAGCATCGAACCGTCGAGCTTATCCGACGTTAAACAAGCGCTTGTTGGGAGGCACCCCAACATTGTAAGTATTTAAAAGTTTTCTGTTGTGTGGTATTGGTGTTCAATTGATAAACCTTGCTGATATGTGCTTGGAATGCTGTTTTGAAAAATCAAAATGTTGTCATGCTTGCTAGCTGCTCGCTAGGTGAAGGCAGTAGCGAGCTGATTCGCTAGCTGCTCGCTAGGCGAAGCAGTAGCGAGCGCTGCGTGGCAGAACCCATTTAATTTTCAGCAGGCCACTCTTTTGGGCCCAAATACCATTTTTCTTTTTAGTGTTGTACTCTAAACTCCAGAACTCACACACACGCTCTTGTTGAAAGAGTATATCTTTGGCAAATATTTTTGTATCGTATCCACAGAGATTGGGTAATATTACCGCCGTTCTATAATTCAAATGTTATAAGTTTAGAAAGTAACAGGGTTGTTTTGTTTGGAAAAGTATCTTGTTAATAAATGTTAACAAAAACTATTAAGTGGTTTTAGACAAATATAAAAACTTGGCAAGATTGGAGTTCACTATTTCAAATATCTATGATTCCCTATGATAAATAATTAGACTCAAGATTATTGATGATGTTCAAATATCCTCTCAAAGTCATTTATGTCTAAATGACATCGTGATAGTTATTATATTGATCCTTAGACGATCTCTCCACCTAACTATCAATATAGCAACCTTTAATGTTCAATATCAAAGAATAGTAATGAATAAATCTATCTCTACAACTTATTCATTACTTGGAAATCTGTTTTATGTCTAAACTCGAGTAATCTCTCTCGACAACTACTCAAATCTGGTTTTCAAAGTAAAGCAAAAACAGTTCCAATACATCAACAATCTTTATCTCATATATAAATCAAAGTGAATACATAGATAGATGAGAATAGCTACTACCTCCAATCTTGACAAAAGGGAGTTTAGCTCCTCATCACCATTGTTACAAAGCAGAAAGATTTAGAAGAAAAACTCTGGTTTTTCTCTATTACAAAAGCTCTCCAGCACAATGTGTGAATGAATGGAAATATACATCAATCCCCTAGGTTAAACTATTTTGTCTCTACCAAAAAGGTTGACATTTCCCTATTTGGACATTGTCATCAGCAGCAGAAAAGCACTTTCCAGGCAGACATCAAAATGGCAATTACTTTTTCTGCACAGCAGCACATTTGACCCTTGGTCAGCTTGCTGGATTCGCAGCCTTCGCGGCGCGAAGGGAGTTCGCGGCGCGAACTGTTGCTTTCCCAGCTTCCTTGTTTGGCAAGCTTCCTCCAAAATGCCATGTTGAAACCAAGGTCTTGCTTATCCATAATTCTACACAACTAACAAAAATTGTGAAATAACTATACAAAACAAAATAAATTAAACCTAATTGCATTTATACAAATTAATGAAGATAAAAGTGTGTAATTACATCAAAACTTGGTAAAAGGGACCAATAAAAAGGTATAAAAAGTAGTACAAATTGGTCCCTAACAACTCTCCCCAACTTAGCATTTTGTTTGTCCCTAAACAAAAGTTTCCACCCTCACAACCAAGATCATGACACAAAAGATTTAAACAAGCATTTATCAAGGACATTCAAATGGTTCAAAAGTGTTTGGCCTCTTCTCAATTCACCTCTCTCAATTCTAGACAAACATGAATAAGGGAAATGGTAAAATGCAAAAATCATTCCAAGTATCTCAAAGTTATACATGTCAAAATTGAATCAAACTTACGCACACATCAATGTTGATGAATAACATGAAGGGTTACTTTCACTCATCCAAGCAGTTAAATCAACAACAAATCGAATCATGCGGCTATCACAACAAGTACCAAATCATGTGAAAAATGAGAATCAAGAGGTCTTTCAAAGGTTGTAATTTGGCTTAGGTTGCAAGAAAGGATATGATTAAGAGAATTCAAAAAGGTTGCCTATCCTAAGGGAGCATTCCCAAAGATTCAACTCTACCAATTTCCTTTTCCTTGGTCCCTATCTTTTCTTTTCAAATCCACACAACCATGAGCATATATATATATATATATATATATATATATATATATATATATATATATATATATATATATATATATATATATATATATATATATATATATATATATATATATATATATATATATATATATATATATATATATATATATATATATTTTTTTTTAATATGCCCTATGGTTTCAAGGGTGATTTCTTTTTCTTGTTTCTTTTCATATTCTTACCCTTCCAAAGAAACTCACTATTCCAAGTTTCCTATCAACTCTTCACTTTACTCTCCCCAACTTTAGATTCCACAACCGATTTATTCAATAATGCTCCCTACTTAGGAATAAGCAAAAGGCAAAATTTTCGCAAACAACTCGGTTTGAGGTTTCAACTGATGCGAAAGAAATTAGGATTCATTTATTCCACAATTTTCAATTGATTTTACAATGATCAATCAAATGAATCCTAACAAGCTCAAAGGGGGTTAACTAAGGATTACTCCTCACAAGGTTCGTTGATTTAAGCTTTTGGTCAAGTGGTTTTTCTCACAAAAATTGCCTCTATCATTTTCAAAAATTTCACACAACATTAGATTGATGCATGATTTAGCATGATAAGAATGAGTCAAAATAATGCTCGGTTTCCCGCTTTTTAGTGTACAATGGAAAGTCTCCTCACAAATGGTTAAGTCCTATTTTTGATTCAAAACTGACATATACTTCAATGAAATTATGAATTAAAATTTGCACACACCATCAAACTACTCATGTTAAGTCTAGAAAGCGATAAAGTGTACCTTGAAATGCCGACACTAATTCTTATCATCACCACTCGAAGTATCCTATGCTTCTTTCTTTGCGAACAACTCTTGGTTGCTTTAGGCTTGACTTAAGCGTAAGAACAATTAACTAGAACTGTTGGTAAACCAATATTTGATTAAAACACACTTAAATTTCAAAAAGTATTCATGCAATTATCAAGACAAACTCTAAAATTCAACAAACTCCTCAATCTTCCTTCAACCCATCGCCATGGTTTACACCACCTCCTGCACCCCCCAAAAAATTCGGCCTGCCCTCAGGCCACTTAGCATAATCAACAAAATCCTCTTAAGAAAGGAATGGAGAGGGGAAGTTTTGAAATTTGGAGGTTTGGATGTGGAGTAGCGAGGTTGTTGAAAGAATCTCCTAAATTCGTGAAAATAGGAATGAAAAGAAAATGACATAAAACAAAAGTTTTTTTTTTTTTTTTTTTTTTTCAGTTCGCGGGGTGAACTTTGTTCGCGGGGCGAACTGAAGGAAATTTCAAAAAAAATTAGTTCTGTTTTTTACTGTTCGCGGGGTGAACTTTGTTCGCGGGGCGAACTGGTCCTGTCATGCAGTTCGCGGGGCGAACTTTGTTCGCGGGGCGAACTGTAAAAACCAGAACCCAATTTTTTCCAAAATTTAACACAGCAAAAACTCATACAGCAGAAAAAAAATTAAAATACAGACTTACAACGTTGGGTTGCCTCCCAACAAGCGCTTTGTTTAACGTCGTTTGAGCTTGACGGTCCACTGATTAGCCCGGTTTAAATAGAGACACGACATCCACATCACGATTTATGTCGCCACCATGGTAAACTTTGAGTCTTTGACCATTTATGGTCCAACTCTCTTGTGACTTTGGATCCTCGATTACAATGGCTCCATAATTCCGTACCTCCTTGACAACGAACGGTCCTGACCCTTTTGGCTTCAGCTTACCCGGTAATAACTTGAACCTTGATTTGAAAAGCAGTACCATTTGTCCGAC
Organism: Lathyrus oleraceus; assembly: GCF_024323335.1. Lineage (NCBI taxonomy): Eukaryota > Viridiplantae > Streptophyta > Magnoliopsida > Fabales > Fabaceae > Lathyrus > Lathyrus oleraceus. Next base: position 87,548,584 of record NC_066581.1, read on the forward strand.
ATGAAACTCCTTGCGACGGGCCTTTCCATCATGGTATTTTTCTTCAATTGCATCATTTCGGAATGAATCATGTTTGTCATGTGGATGCTTCATAGCTTTAAAAAGATTAAAGGTCACCTCTTCGTCTTGCACTCTCACCTTCATTAGTCCATCATCTACGTCAATCATCATCCGAGCTGTTTTCATAAAAGGTCTTCCAAGAATTAGGGGCACATCACGGTCCTCATCCATCTCCACTATTACGAAATCTACCGGAAACAAGAATTTGTCCACCTTCACTAACATGTCTTTAGCAATTCCGTATGGTAAAGTGGTAGACTTGTCGGCTAGTTGTAAAGTCATTCTCGTCGATTTAATCTCAACATTCCCTAATCTTTTAACAATGGAGAGAGGGATTAAATTTATACTAGAGCCCAAGTCAATCAAACCATTTCCAGTGTATGTGCTTCCAATGGTCACCGGCAGAACAACCCGGCCCGGATCGGACTCCTTCCTTGGGAGAGTCTTTTGGATGATGGCGCTACACCGTGCATCAAGCAATATGGTCTCATCTTCCACGTGTCGCCTTTTCTTGGTAAGAATGTCCTTCATGAATTTAGCATATCGCGGCATTTGTTCTAATGCATCAGCAAATGGAATGTTGATTTGGAGTTGCTTGAAGATGTCCATGAACCGTGCATAATGCCTAGCATTATCCTTCTTTGAAGGTGCGTGCGGATATGGTAAATGTTGAACTGGACTGACCTTCACTCCTTTCTCTCCTTTCTTCTTCTTCCTTGGTTCGATTTCCTTATTCATTTCCGCTTCACACTGCTGCTCTTCCATCAATTGCTGGTTCTGCTTTTTTCGCGGCGCGAAGGAAGATCGCGGCGCGAACTGAGCAGTTTCTGCCACTTTCTCCTTCCCACAAGCCACATCCTCATTTTCCAGCACATCATCCATATCATTCTCAACTGTAATTTCCTCACTTTTTCTACTTATCAACTCTCTACCGCTTCTAGTAAAAATTGCTTTACAATGCTCCCTTGGGTTGGGTTGAGTGTTAGCGGAGAAAGAAGATCCTGCGTTTTGTTCCGACAGTTGCTTTGCAAGTTGGCCTACTTGAGTTTCCAGATTTTTAATTGCCGCCTCGTTACTCTTCTGATTTGCCATAGAAGCTTGCATGAATTGTTGAAGAGTGTCTTCTAGCTTGGAATTTCCTCCTTGCGACTGCTGACCTTGAGAGTTTGGTTGTTGGTAAGGGCTTTGCTGTTGATAATTCTGGTTGTTGAATCTTGACGGTTGGTAACCTTGGTTGTTTCTTGGTTGATAGCCTTGATTGTTAGGCTGTTGTCTTTGATATCCCTGGTTTTGGTTGTTCACATAACTGACTTCTTCTTGAGGTGGAGGACAAAAACCAGTAGGATGATCCCCTTGACACAACTCACAACATGCTACTTGATGCTGAACTTGAAACCCTTGAATCTCTTTTATTTGCTGTGGAAGCTTGGCCATTTGTTGAGTAAGAAGCTCCACTTGCTGAGATAGTAGCTTATTCTGTGCAAGGATGGCATCATTGGTATTCAACTCTAAAACTCCGGGCTTACGTTGTGAAGGGCTACGATCATGTTGACCTTGATGATCATTACGGGCCATCCGTTCAATAATGACTTTAGCTTCTTCCGCAGTTTTTGATATGAGCGAACCACCCGCGGTGGCGTCCAGAAGTGTCTTATGGGTTGATTGGAGACCATTCACAAAGATATGGATTTGAGTAAGCTCATCAAAACCATGTCCCTTACACTTCCTCAACATTGATTTGAATCTCTCCCAAGCTTCATTTAGAGATTCGTTTCCTCCTTGAGTAAATACAGCTATAGCCGTCTTGGCTTCCATGAATCGGGATTGAGGGAAGTATCTTTCTAAGAACTTTTCTTCTAATAGATTCCAATCCGTCATCACTCTTGATTCTTGATCAAGGTACCACTCCTTTGCTTTTCCCACTAATGAGTGTGGGAACATCCTCTTAAATAACGTCTCTTCACCCGCCTCGTCTATTCCCGTAGAACCCGCAATCTCATAGAATTTGATGAGATGGGTATACGGATCTTCGTGATCCATTCCGGTGAACGGAGTTGCATAGAGAAGTTGGAGGATTCCGGTCTTCATCTCCGTATTTCTTCCTCCACGGGCAAATTGAGCATTCCTTCTTGGACTATTAGCGGACATTTCAGTACGATTATCCTCCGCCATGTTTCCTTCACAAGCTTCTACAACCACTTCTTCGATTGGAACAAGTGCGGAAGTAGATGCTTCTTCTCTCCGGTTCCTCTCTTCGCCTAGTTTCCTTCTTCTTCGTGTTTTGCTATTGAGCTTCCGAAGTGTTCTTTCAATTTCAGGATCGAATTGAAGTTGCTCCTCGGTTACTTTTCCTCGCATGCACTAGAATCTACAAAACTAACAAACCAAGTGAAACAAAAGAGGGATAACAATAAAAGTAACAAAACTTAAAACACAGAATTATTGCAATGCTTGTAATATCGACACCAATCCCCGGCAACGGCGCCAATTTGTTGAAAGAGTATATCTTTGGCAAATATTTTTGTATCGTATCCACAGAGATTGGGTAATATTATCGCCGTTCTATAATTCAAATGTTATAAGTTTAGAAAGTAACAGGGTTGTTTTGTTTGGAAAAGTATCTTGTTAATAAATGTTAACAAAAACTATTAAGTGGTTTTAGACAAATATAAAAACTTGGCAAGATTGGAGTTCACTATTTCAAATATCTATGATTCCCTATGATAAATAATTAGACTCAAGATTATTGATGATGTTCAAATATCCTCTCAAAGTCATTTATGTCTAAATGACATCGTGATAGTTATTATATTGATCCTTAGACGATCTCTCCACCTAACTATCAATATAGCAACCTTTAATGTTCAATATCAAAGAATAGTAATGAATAAATCTATCTCTACAACTTATTCATTACTTGGAAATCTGTTTTATGTCTAAACTCGAGTAATCTCTCTCGACAACTACTCAAATCTGGTTTTCAAAGTAAAGCAAAAACAGTTCCAATACATCAACAATCTTTATCTCATATATAAATCAAAGTGAATACATAGATAGATGAGAATAGCTACTACCTCCAATCTTGACAAAAGGGAGTTTAGCTCCTCATCACCATTGTTACAAAGCAGAAAGATTTAGAAGAAAAACTCTGGTTTTTCTCTATTACAAAAGCTCTCCAGCACAATGTGTGAATGAATGGAAATATACATCAATCCCCTAGGTTAAACTATTTTGTCTCTACCAAAAAGGTTGACATTTCCCTATTTGGACATTGTCATCAGCAGCAGAAAAGCACTTTCCAGGCAGACATCAAAATGGCAATTACTTTTTCTGCACAGCAGCACATTTGACCCTTGGTCAGCTTGCTGGATTCGCAGCCTTCGCGGCGCGAAGGGAGTTCGCGGCGCGAACTGTTGCTTTCCCAGCTTCCTTGTTTGGCAAGCTTCCTCCAAAATGCCATGTTGAAACCAAGGTCTTGCTTATCCATAATTCTACACAACTAACAAAAATTGTGAAATAACTATACAAAACAAAATAAATTAAACCTAATTGCATTTATACAAATTAATGAAGATAAAAGTGTGTAATTACATCAAAACTTGGTAAAAGGGACCAATAAAAAGGTATAAAAAGTAGTACAAATTGGTCCCTAACAGCTCTCACATTCATTCTCACACAAACCCTAACTGTTACATTGCATTGCAAACCTCACTGTGCATTTCAAATTCAATCGATCTCTTTCACCAGGTTTGCCCTTTCTCATTACTTTATGCTTTCACATTGTAAATTTCTGAAGTATATGTCATTTAGGGTGAATTTGGGGGAATGGGTACATTAGGTTTTACATATGGGTGTAGATTTGCATGTACCTTAGAACGATGCCTTTCATGATAAATCATTTTGTTCTGAAATAGATACCATGAGACCTTGGGTTTTTCTGAAATTTCAGTGTTAACAAGGAAGAACCCAAAAACCCGTAAGATTCGCTAGCATGTCGCTAGGCGAATCAGTGGCGAGCATTCGCTGCCACTTCGCTAGGCGAACCTGTAGCGAAGCTTCGCTAGGTCCTCGCTAGGCGAAGCAGCAGCGACCATGACAGTGGTTGGTTTTTTTGTTTTGCTTCCTAATCTGTTTTGTGTTTGTGTTGTTTCTTCTCTATGTCTTTGCATATGGAATCCAGGTCCGACGCTTCTAAAAAGAGAAAGGGCGGGAGCACTTCCTGTGCCGTGCCCATACAAGTCGACACCGACAAATTTGTCGGGGCAAAGCAGGAGGCTAGATATGTGGCTTTGGAAAAGCGAAATTTTTTGCCTGAGAAGAGATTTATAATCAACCCTGAAGGCACCTACCGAACATTTGCCGGGTTGACTCATAGCAAAAAGTGGGACCGGTTAATTTCTCCCCTTGAGCATTATGACATCGAAACAGTGTGTGAGTTCTACGCGAACGCACTACCGAACGACGACGAGCCATTCACATGGACGACTAGAGTGTTTGGCCGTACTGTTGCTTTCGATCGGGATACAATTAACCGGGTACTGGGTGAACCGCTCCATCTGGGAGCCAATGATAGAGACGCATACCACCGGGATTTAAGGCTTCACCGGGATACCGACTCCATTTCTGCTGCCCTACTATTGGAAGGGAAATCAGTTGAGTTGAACCCATCTGGGGTTCCGATGAGATACCATAGGGAAGACATGATTCCCTTAGCTCAACTGATCCTTTTGTTGGTTCTAACAAATATCAAACCCAAGTCTCACACTTCAACCGTGCCGATCCCAGTGGCACATCTGGTTCACTTCATTCTCACGAACACTCAAATCGATGTGGCGAGGATAATTGCTTTAGAGTTGAAGTCCGTGATTGAGAGCGGGCTAAAGTCGGGGGCACGAGTTAACTGCCCCCTTGCTTTCCCGTGTCTCATCATGGCTTTGTGCCAGCATGCGAGGGTGAAGCTACCCTCCAGGAGTCAAGTAAGGATCCCGCCGGCCATCGATGACAGATACGTGGCCAAATACTGCAAACCGAAGAACTTAAGGAGTAGTTCAGCTACTGATGTTACCGGGACTTCTGATGGTCCTGGTACTTTTGCTCATGGATCCGATCCTTTCCAGCAGGCTGTCTGCAACTACAACTGGGATTGGATGGCGGCAACTCAGCGCGCCATGCTAGATATGCACGATTCTATGCAGCTGTTACAGTTGCAGGTGCGTGACCCCTTCGGTGATCACTCGATGATGACGTGTGAGCAGTTTCTGCAGCACGCTAGCTGGCCTGTGGACAGGCCTGTGTTCGGAGAGGGGATGGGTGCCGGTTCTTCTGGTGCTAATACTTCTGGTGCTGCTGAGGATGATGGTGATGACGATGATGATGATGAGGATGGTACCGGTTCTGAGGCCGGTAGTGATGAGGATTCTGAGTCCTTTGGGGGCTAAATTTGTTTTATTGTATTGTATTTTCAGATTTGTTGTATTTTAATTTTGGTTATGTACTTTTGAGGTGTTTTGTCCCCCATGCACATTTTTAAAATTTTTAAGTAATGAGTATTGTTTATGTTTTTAATTTGTGTGTTTAGTTTAAATTTCTTTTTGTTTAATAATTTTTGGTTGTTGAGTGTCAAACCTTCTAGATTGGTTGCTCCTCAAAGAAGTATCCAATGAAGGTGCATCCGAGCTTGGATGACAATGATAAAAATAAACAAGTGTATAATGCTAAGGTACATGGTTACCTTCAGTTAGAATTTTAGAATGCATTAAGAACTTTACTCTTTTTGTAATTGAATATTGTTCTTTTTGCAACATAATTGAATGAATGATTCACTTAGGACTTAAAACCACAAATTATGAGGAAACCTCCATTTTACACTTAAATGTTGGATTCTAATAAACTTTGTTGATTCATTTGATTCATGCTTTGTCTTTTATTATTGTGAATTTGTGGAAGCAATTAGAAATGATCAAGGCGCTTGTTTTCTTTTGAGCACAACCAGTTCCAAATACAACTTACCCGTGAGCAGAGAGAGTATTCGTTAACCCCTTTGAGCTTAAACAGTTGAATCTCTGCTTAAAATAAAGCGAGATGTCAAAAATCTTTTTTCTTGAAACCCGAAAAATTTGGATAATTGTTCTTTTGCCGTAAAAAGTCAAGAGCATTCACTTAAGGTGAGTAAGAAATAAGTTGGGGAGAACAAAAAAGAGAATCGGTAAGTACCACAACTCTTGAAAAACCGAGCAAGCATTGAAAAAGAAAAAATATAGAAAAGAGAAACATTGTTTTGTGAATACGATGTGAAAAGAAAAGAAAAAAAATAGAGAAAATGAAAATGGATGCTTGCTTGGAAGAAAAATAGTGAAAAACAAAAATTGAGTTGTGAAATAAGAGTTGTGAAGGTTTCAAATGAGAAACAAAGGGAACGAAGTTGAGATGTGTGAATAGTGTACAGTGAATGTCTCTTTTGCATCAGCGATTTCGTTTTCAATGGCCTTAGAAATGACCCTTGTTTGTTAACCTAACCAAGCTACAACCGGAAAAGTCCTTAGTGATCTTCGCGCTTCCGCATTTTCATTTATAATTGTTAGACATTGTATGAATTGAATTGATTTCTTCATTGTTTGTTGGAGAGAGAGATTGTCCCCGTGGTTGCAAACGCGTAATTTCTTCAATCCTTATTCGAAGAGGAGAGATAGGGTGATTCATTCAAGATAATATTGTTGTGGATAGATACATATTTTGCATTGCTATTAAGTTTTAGTTCTTGTGCATTATGTTATTCTAACCATTGGGAACTTGTATCTAGTTGATTTTCTTGTGTTTGAGCCGTTTTATCCAATTTCGGAGGAACCTTTTTCTTAAAGCAAATCCTCTTGTCCTTCAAGAGGCATACTTTGCTTGAGGACAAGCAAGAATCTAGTTGGGGAGAGTTGTTAGATGCCCAAAAGTGCTTATTTGAGCTATCAAATGTGGGCATCTTTCACTCATTTTTGTTGCTAAAGTGTTCGAAACCGCCTTTGTTTTAGATGAATTGCAATACAATGTTAAACGATCTTGGTACCTTTAATTTGTGCGTTATTGTGCAGGAATTAGGCATGAAATAATAGAGAATGAAGGCACAAGAAAGTTAGCAAAGGAACCAAGAAAGGATGCATTCATCAGCATGCTCGCTAGGCGAGGGCTGTGGCGAAGGTCTCGCTAGGCGAGCACCTAGCGAACTGCCAGCGAACATCCCCAGAACTTTACAGTAGCAAATGTCAACAAACTCGCTAGGCGAGCAGCCATCGAAGGTGGTAGCGAACACGCCCAGACTTGGTCAAAAGAGCAGCCAACACTTACTCGCTAGGCGAGCCACTAGCGAGCTCCCAGCGAGCAATTCCAGTAGCAAAACCTTCTAAACTCGCTGGAGCGAAGGATGAAGCGTGGGCTTCGCCTAGCGAACATGTGAAATCTGGCCAAAGATATTTCTCTGGGCGCAGGTGCCTCTGGTGCCTATTTTTGGGGCTCGCTAGGCAAACCATTCTGCTCGCCTAGCGAGCATAGCAGTTCAGATAGCAGTACTATAAGTAGCTGGGGCTACTTTTTGGAACATATACTTTTAGAACTTAGATATTTTTCAGATTGTCTTGGGATCATATTTTGTAACCTAGAAACACTTTTTCTTCATTTTTCATCATCTCTTAGCAAGATTCTACAAAAAGAAGGTGGATTCCCATCCGATCTCGATTCTTCGACTTGGATGTTGATCAACCTTCAACCGAGACTTGTTGTATAAGCCACCATGAAAATGAGTGGCTAAGTTCTTCATTTTGTCAAGGTTAGATGTAGATGATCATTAGCTTTGTGTGTATATGAGATGATCTTCATTTGTAAACTCTTTAATGATAAATATATGGTGAAAACTTTGTTTTATTGAAAACTCTTTGTGTTGGTTTATGATCGAGAGATGTTTACCAACTTTTTACCTAGGTTTTCATCCAATCTTGTTTGTTAGCTAGAGATAGTAATGAATGATTTTGTTCACCATAAAGTTGAACCAAAAAGTTGTCATTTTGATAGATTGTGTTAGAGATAAAAAATGGATCAAAATGGGAAAACCCACAATGTGTGTTAGAGATAAACACATTGGGAGGACTTTGTGAAATAGTTTATCATCTAAAGGAGTTTATAAGTCTTGTTGATCGAACATATACATGCAAAGTGATCGTCGAACCCTAACTTTGACAATATTTCTCAAATAGAAAAACCAAAACTTTTACCGCATTTTCTTACACTTTTATGCAAGATACCGTGACAAAAACCAAAACCACCCTTGTTACTACGAGTTAAGAATTAAAACAACTGTCGAACGACGGCGATATCTCACAATCCCTGTGGAGACGATAACAAAAACCCGACATACATACCCTATCCCAACAATAAGCATGTTTGATGATCTAGACTACTGCACCAGAGTCACATAGTATTGAAGATTTGTCTTGGTAAAGTGATCATGATTAAAAGGTCTGAAACATGAGGATTACATATTTTAAATTATTTCAATGTTATTGGTCATTCATCACTAGTTACTTAAGACTTTCATGACAAAAACAAGACATGGGAGTTGAGGTCAAGGCATGGTAAATGTTTGTAGGTTGTTTTAGAGTACTTTAATGAGTTTTATATGAGTTAAGGGATAAAAACACATTTGAGCGCTTCTGGCATGGTTCTAGGAGTTGAACTTCCAGAGAGTTTATGGGGGTAAGCATGGTGCTAAAAGAATATTACCTGATTGGAAAGTATTCATTCACATGAATAGACTTCCATCCATCTATGAAGATTTGGATTTGAAAACTTGTAAAATACTTTAATTTTAAGATCTTTGAAGCTTTGCAATTTGTGAATATCAAGTTAGTTCGACTTTATGGTAAAATTTTGAAGTGTGTCTTCAATGTTTATTCATACGGTAGGAAATATTATAAGTTGTGGGAAATGTAATCTAGAGGATCAAAGTTCATCATAAGAAAATGTATCACTTTTAGTGAGGCTCATAAAGGGAGGAAGAGTAAAAATATGGAGATTAAGGTATTAGAAACTATGATGGAGAAAACTCAGTTTGAGGTTGAAGTTTCTAATAGGGATACAAGTTCTAGTGAGAGAAATTTTATAATGGCCTCTGATTATATGACTCGTGATATGGTAAGGAGACAGATTATATAGTCTCAGATATATAATTATACTAACCTTGGTTACTATGCTTTGAATGCGGATAAATGGTTGTAAAACTTAGAAACTATGCCCTTCAGAGAGGCATTCAAAAGCAAATGAAGTTAACGGTGGTTTAAGAATCATACTTGTAGGCTTTCTAGACTACCTAAGCAAGAAAAGGTGATTGAATTCAAGTGGAACGCTCAAGGTTCAAACGTGACTTGGACTTGATCAAGGTTGTTGAATGATGATTAAACTTGGAGAGACTAACAAGATGGTAGATGGTTAAATTTATATCACCATCAATTTTGAGTTAAGGTCAGTGGAGATGGAACACAACGACCATTTTTCAGGTTGGTAGTGGTTACCCTCAGTCAGTGGAAGCAATCCGAGCGGGTCACGGGTTTCAGGTTGGATAATTTTTGTTACTGGATTAGTTTGGTGTTGGGTAACACTTTGGAATGTTTTTTATTTTTTGGGTTTCGTAAGTTATAAATACATATCTAAAACACTTTTGTTAGTGAACAAAAGAAGACAAAAAGAAAGAGGTGACAATCCTAGTTAAGGAGACAAATGTATAAATCCCTAAAAATTTGTTTTTGGGATTCAACTGACCATTAAAGATATCTAAGGGAAAAATTAGAAAGATAAAGGATTTACAAACACTTCTAAATAGATTGAGTTCATATATAAAGAGGGTTAGAGAGATTGAGAAATACTTAGGTAGAAAATAAGGTTGTTCTTGAGAACATGGAAGACTATTTTCTTGAATTTCATTTGTAATCTTTTGTAATAACTTTTGAAACTATAGTGAATTGAAAAGATGTTATCTCCTATTAAGTATATCATTTTGATTGAATCAGGTAAACAAAATCTTTATGTATTCATCTTTTATCTTCCTCTTACTTGTTATGGATTTTCTTACACTATTTGACAAGTTAATTTTTTTAGGCCATATAATTTGATTGTCTTTGTTCTTTTTCTCAAACATTATTATTCTTAGTATGGTTCATATATTATCATATTTCATAATGAGAAAGTTTTGGTGTGATTGAACCTTTCAATTTCACAATAAACATAGTTAAAGACTCTATGAATTTTGAGAGGGTTGTAGATAAATTAAAGGCTTAAGTCCCTTTTTTTGTTTTGTAAGTTAACTTCTGGGTTTATTTTGCCCCCTTAACTTTAAAAAGTAGCATATTTCTCCCTTAACTCTTCAAATCATACTATCTTATTCATTTTTATCTAATTAGCGACAGAAAAATTTAGAAATTGATATCTAAATTCGTCAATAATTAGACAAAAAAGACTGATATGATACATTTTAAAGATTTGAGAGTTTAATATAATATATATATTTTTAAGTTAAGGAAGTAAAATGAAGTTATCATACGAAAGAAAAAAAAAATTAAACCTTAACTAAACTATAATTTAGGAAGAGTAGAATAATCTTTTGATTTTAAGAGAGTTAAAGATGAACACTATGAGTTATAAAGAGTGGAACTAAATTTTGAGACATTTATAAATGATAAAAGAAATCATTTGGAACCAGCTTTTGAAGGAGTTGCTAATGAATTAAGCATAACCGGTATATCCTTTAAAATATTATTAATGCATAAAATTAAAGTCTAAATAAATATAGAAAAGGAAAGATTTAAATCCTTTCAAAAACATCACACAAAATATAATAGAAAATATCAACATGGTGCGACACTAATAATAGTTAGTAGAAGTTTGAATTTCACAACTATTTAATTTTGTTGAATTATTGTTTTCCTAATCATTTGATCATTTTGACGTAGTGTTTGATTCATAATTAATTTAGTTCTCTTAATTGTGTTTGTAGTTATTTATATTATAATAGATATGTTATGAGATTCATTTAATTATAATTTAATCATAAAAAATATATATTGTTTGAATAGATCTCATTGAATCCTAGAAATATCTTCGTTTAAAAAAAAACTATACTATAGTAGGAAGAAAAACTATAGTAAATATTTACTCTCTTAATATACCCAATTTACCAAAACGAATTTATCCAAAAGTGATGAATATTAAGAGACATTTATGGCTAGAACTAATAGATTCAAAATAGAACAATTTAAATAAATCCACCGGTCACAAAATATGTCCAAAATTAACAAAATATATACAAAAACTCTTTTGTTAACACTATTTTAAGATTGTCTTGACTTGACAACAAAGTACTTTTGACTTTTCAAGGTTTAAGCTTAAAATAGATGTAAAAGAAATCAAAAGAGATTCTTGTGTTGTTATTATTGTCCATTTCTTTCCTATATTAAGCAAAAACTATAAGCAAATCACTATATACCCGTAATTCTTTTCCTTTTTATTCTCCTTTCATCATATCTTTTTCTCGTCTATGCAAAATGATTCTTCCTCTCTTCAATACTTCAAAATCATACCTACCAATTTCTATGTTTTTTTCTTGGATGACACATGAGTTTTACTTAACAAATTGAAAAGAAAAAAAAACATGGAGAGTTCAATGAAATTAGGGTTGATGGCTGTTTTTGCTGTCTCTGGAAGCATGGTTTTATTGGCTCATCAAGTTCATAAACGTATATTATCTAATTTCATGAAGAAATTTGAGTTTGAAATGGGTGGTATCATATATCCACATAACCGAAAAAAATTAAACGGTAAAATATTCATACTATTTTATCTCCACTTTAATTATGAATTTCTTAACATTATTACTAGTATATATTACTTTTTTTTCACAAGGTAATGAGAAACATCATGAAGCAAAGAAAAAGGTGAGGTTTGCAAAAAAAATGAAGGAAGTTCCAATGAAGAACAAGAGTAATAATAACCATAGGGATGAGAGGATGGCAAAAAGGGTGAAAGCTGAACAAGTTTGGGTGATTGAGAATGCTTTAAAATCTGGTTGTGTGTCTAAATTAGAGGATACTATGCCTCCTAATAGGGCAGTTTTATATAGAGGTATTATGAATTATAGACATGAAACTCCTAGTGGAAGATTTCGTTTTTGATTTTTTTTTAAGAACTAGACTATGGTTCATGGGAATATTCATGAGAATATGTTTTTAAATGCTAAGTTGTTGTGATGTTTATAAGATTTGTGTATTATAATATCTCTATTATTGTACTTTTTTAATGAAAATCAATCTTTATAACAGAAAAAAAATCATGAATGCTTATAATTTTATTTTATTTTGTTTGATGAATCTATTTAGGGTACAAAGTCTATATGCGAAGTTTCAAGGGGAAACATTTATGTTTCTACGGCATTGAAACTCATATTTCTTTTTTACTTTTTGTATAATTTTTTTTTAGCTATGACTAATCCAATTATGAGTAGTTAATTTTTCTTTGATTAGGTCTTGAGATGAAGTTATTTTGAGTTACTTGAGTAATTGTTTTGTGCTAATCTATGCAATTGACCATATAGTTTTATTCAACTAAGTTTGTGCTTAATATTTGTATGGATTGACGAGTGTGTAAATTGATTTTAGGTATCAATTGATTACTATATTTACTTTAAGTACAAACTTAGTTCAAGTGTGATATTATGCATTAATATCCTTTAAAATCTTCTTTGGTCATGAAATGAGCAAATTTTTTACGGGGTTACTGTTAATAGAAAATTGATAATTCAAGTGTCGTAATCGATTATCACGGATATGTAATCGATTACGGTTGTGTTGAAAAGTAACATAAAAAGCTAAAAATGAAAATTCTCGAAGTTGTAACCGGTTATACATTCGCAGTACCCGATTACACATTCGCAGTAACCGATTACCACTATTATGAAATTGTTTTTTTTTTCCAGTTGTAACCGGTTACAGGTTTTGTGTAACCAGTTACATGTAATTATTTTCTGTTTTTAGCTTATGTTACTTGTATCCCAATCCAATTGTTTTTGTGTATAAATGCCAACGGGCATCCTCATCTATTGTTAATGAAAATTTAAATTTTTACCCTCAATTACTCTCTCTCTCTCTCTCCAATTACAATTCTCTCTCTCTCTCTCTCTTTATCTCCATATTCAATTTCTCCATTATTTACTAATCTCGTGGTTCCAAGTTCTAATATTTGACATCAAGAGTCTGGTTCTGATCTACAAACACCTAGTGTGCAACGTGAATTCTATCTCTAATGAAAGAATCCATGCAAACCTACCCATCCTTGATGTGAAGAATTACGATAAATAGTGTAAGAAAATGAAGGTGTTGTTTGGCTACCAAGATGTTCTTGAAGTGACCAAGAACGAGGTGAATGCTCTTGTCAAAAGTGCAACACATGCACAACGAGTAACACATAAGGAAGAAAAGAAGAAAGATTTCAAGGCGTTATTTTTTATCTATCAACGTGTCAATGGTGACAACTTTGAGAAAGTTGGTGATTGCGAATCGTCAAAGCAAGCATGAGAATGGAGGAAAATGTGGTGAGGTTATAAACTCCTAAGCGTCAATTTTAATTAACTCAAATGGAGGAAAGAAGATGATCAATGATTTCACAACAAGAATCACTCTATTAGTGAATCTGTAGCTCCTAGTCGATTGACTCTTTGGATTGGCTGCATTTAGCAAAACAACAACATGGAGAAGTGTCCAAGTATTCAAGATTGGTCTAGCTTGCTTAAGCTAGAAAAAAAGAAACATGTCGGGTGCGATGCTCCAGTATGTTGGTATGACATCTGAGCCTTGGTCAACATGCACTAGATTGTTGCTTTTTGAATGAATCTTTGGAGAAGATTCAGTTCTATTTTATTGCTAATTGACTTAGCAATATGATTAGGTGATTTTTTTGACACCTGAATGAAGATTAATTCAGATTTAAATAAAGATTTGTTTTTTAAATTAAATTAAAACAAACCATATCTTGTTGAAGATACTATCCAAGGAGAAAATCTCAGAGTTATTATGCTATATAAGGAGATCAAAACCTACATTGAAAGCCAATCAATACATTGAATATTTAGAGTACTATGGTTTATTTTTGAGTCTTTGTTATTGTTGTATGTACACCTCTATGTTTTAGTAACTTGACATAAAAGGTTTATCTAGAGTTGAGTGGTAGTATTCGACATTGATTATTGAGTTGTAATCTTCTATCACAGGTTATGTGATTGAGAAGAAAGTGAGTAGGTTCTAATATTTATGGGGATGCTCCAAATAGAAAGTCATTGGGTAGTGTTAGGAAGAGGCATTGAACAACATAGGGTTTGTTGTTACTTGTAAGACTAAATATACTAAACTACTAATAGTGAATTTCCTTTCTTGGGTTGTGAACTCAGTCCATTATATGTAGATGTTGTTTCACCAAACTTAGTAAACAATTAATTGTGTTATTTGTTTTTTGCTCCATAATCTATTACTTGTTAGTGTAGTAGTTCTAGTGTATCTTGTCAAACCTGTTGTTGAAGCATCGTGTTCGACATCTGTCCCCTGATGGAAAAAAATTCAATTAGCATCAGAGCAGGCACCCTAGCTTATTGGGTGAGCTCAAGGGAAGATAAATTCTGCTCAGATGGAGACAATGAAAGACGGAGGATCAGTCAACAAACCACCTGTTTTGGATCGCATAAATTATGATTATTGGAAGGTTATAATGGTTGCTTTTCATAAATATTTGAGAAACAAAGCATGTAAAGTTGTGTTAAAAGGGTGGAAACAACCAGTAGTTACTTCTGAAGATGGCACAACCAGTCTAAAAGCAGAAGCTGATTGGACTGATGCTGAAGAAGAGGAAGCTCTTGGAAACTCCAAGGTTTTGAATGCTATCTTCAATGTCGCGTACAAGAACATGTTCATATTGATCAACACATGTTCATAAGCGAAAGATGCCTGGGAGATTCTCAAAACTACACGTGAAGGCACATCAAAAGTGTGTATGTCAAGACTGCAGTTGCTTAACATTAAGTTTGAGAATCTGAGGATGAATGAAGAAGAATCAATCTCTAATTTCCATATCAGATTGTGTGATATTGCCAACACATAATTTTCTTTACATGAAAAAATGTCAGAAGAAAAGCTTTCCAAAAGAATTATCAGATCATTACCTAAGAGGTTTGATATGAAAGTTAATGCTATTGAAGAAGCTCAGGACATGAGTAGTATAAAGGTTTATGAACTCATTGGTCCCATGCAAACCTTTGAGATGTCCATCAATATAAGGTCTAAAAAGAAGAACAAATGGATAACCTTTGTTTCCAATACCAAAGAAATTCAAAGGGACATAGAAGAGAACTTGTCAGATGATATAGCTCTCATGAGTAAAAGGTTCAACAATTTATTGAAATATCTAAACAAAAAGTGGAGGACAAATGTCCAAGACAAAAAGTCTAACATCAGTCCCTAGAACAAAGGCAAGGGTGAAGACAAACCCAATGATGACAAGGGTACTCAATGTTTTGAATGTGAAGGATATGGACACATTATATTAGAATGTTATAACTTCCTAAGGAAACATAAAAAGTCCATCACTTAGTCAGATTCTGAAAGTGAAGGTGAGGAAGAAACTGCCAACATTGGGATGGCTTATTCTGGTTGATGTGAATCTGATAGTAAATCCAGTACTAAATAAGTAGATCTTGAGTCATATAGGCTCATACTCTCCAAATGTAAATAAGAATTCTTAACCATAGATAATCAGAAGAATACCATAGGAGTGCTTCAGGAGGAAACAAAGGAACTTGCCTCAACCATCACAAGCACAAAGAAGGATATTTCATCATTAAACTCCCAACTAGAAAATAGGTTCCATTCTGAAATTAATTTGATGCATAGGTCAAATTTACTTGATGAAAAATTAGAGGTTGGAGAGATGTCCAGAGATATGAAGAAAACCAATATGGGGACGAGCATGAAAGATGAGATCAAGAAGATTCCCCCAAAGAAGGTTGTTTTTCCTTAAGGAAAGACCGGGGTTCTGAGGTTGGACCACATGTCACAACATCATGCTCAACATTTGCCACCCCATCATAGGAAGAACAAGAAATAACCTGTTATATGTCACCATTGTGGTAAATATGGACATATAAGACGTTATTGTTTCGAATGGCTTAAGTTAAATATCAGATGACGCAAGGAAGTCCATGCTGAGAAGAAGTGGAAATCTAATGCTTCATCAACTAGCTCCATAGTTCATACAAAAAACTGAGGTTTCTCAAAGAAAGGATGGTTTGGTAATAGTGAGGGTACCATGTGTAATACCTCAAAATTTGCCCCCTTCATTCATGCATTCATTTTTAGGTCCTTTAACATTTCATATTGCATTTCATCATGTCAATCAAAATTAGATCCAAGAAGCTTGAATATCATCCAAGACACTTTGTGGGTCCTATCTGGGTGATCAGTCAACACAAGGGAATGGCTTGAGATACTTCCAACATGTTCAAATGGGGTCTATTCATCAGTCAAAACGTTAATCTTGAAGGAGCAAAAGTTTGTTCATGAGTTGTCATGCTCGCTAGGCGAGCAGAATGGGTCGCCTAGCGAGTCCCAAGAAAAGCCACCAGAATCACCTACGCTCAGAGGAATTTCTTGAACTGTCATGCTCGCTAGGCGAAGCCCACGCGTTTTGAAAATAAAATAAAAATAAAAATAAAAAAATAAAAATAAAAATTAAAAAAAAAAAAAAAATGAAACACGAAAATAAATAAATAAATAAATAAATAAAATATAACAAAAAAATCTTGGACTTGGACCTCTCTCATTTGAGCCCACAAAGCTTATAAATTCTAAAAAAAATTCAGTGGAAAAACCCTAGAGAGATTCTAACTAATTCAGAGCAACCTCCAGAGACTGAAGGGAACTCATCTACAAAGAACCAATTCCCTCTCATATAAACCCTAAGATTGTTCTGCAAAGCCAACGGTGCAATTCAATTTCAATCAATCATCCCCAATCAGGTATGCCCTATTTCCACTACTTTATACTTTCAACCTGAAATTTCTGAATGTATGAGGTATTATGGGTGAATTTGGAAGAGTGAGTATCGTTAGGTTTTGCATGTGGGCACGTGTTTTAGTATGTATGTCATGTCTTGATCTGTGGATCCTTGCCCCCGACTTTGAATTTTGATACC
Source organism: Lathyrus oleraceus (assembly GCF_024323335.1). Classification (NCBI taxonomy): domain Eukaryota; kingdom Viridiplantae; phylum Streptophyta; class Magnoliopsida; order Fabales; family Fabaceae; genus Lathyrus; species Lathyrus oleraceus. Next base: position 87,565,903 of record NC_066581.1, read on the forward strand.
CTTTTGATGCATGTGTTTGACAAGAGGTTTAGGCCTCCTACACTTGGTTGCTTTTTGTGAGCTCTTTTTGTGAATTTTAATGGCATGATTCATGTGGTTACATTTTGATTTGGGGCAACTCTTGATTGCACCACATCTTGTCACTCTAACCTGTTTGTTGAGTTTTTTGTGAGGGCTCACATGACTCCTGAAAGGATAGCTTGCTTGGCATTCCACTTTATTTGTGGGATACCATTTGGAGATTTATTCCGATTACCTGTATTGACTTGCTTTCTTTGATGGTGCCAGCTCGAGAGATCTCTGGGTTTCTTATTTCTTTAGCTGTTATTACTTCGGATATTTATCCGTATGGTAGACCTCTTGATCCCTTTATCTTTCCCGCATTTTACCGCTTTCTTAGCTGGAAGACCTCGATAGGAGGCAATGTTTTCTTTTGTTTGTTTACTTTTGTGCCCAAAGACCTCCAAAAGGAGGCACCAGTGCTAAAGACCTCCACGAAGAGGCAATTGACGGATAAAAGGGATTAGTAATCAATCCCCCGTTATTCAGTGTGTCGTTCTTTATGCTCGCACTACGTGCTGATGCTTCAGAACAAAAGCCCAAGATCTTTTGTCCGGTCAGTCAGTGGAGAGGGTTCCACCTTTCTGAATCCCCACTTTTTGTCATGAGCTCACCCTGTCCAAGGTTAAGAGCTATGAGGTCTTATCCTCATTATCCTTTTGATCTGCTCACCCTGACGTTCAATGTTAGTGGTTAAGAGCCCATTTGATTACCTATTCCATGGCTTGTTTGTCGAGGTTGATATGACCCCTCTTGACTAAAGCCCTACCCATGTAGGTTTGAGCCCCCTTGGTGGCATTTTACTTTATGCATGTTTGTTTTGTATGGTGTGATCGTCTCCCCATAGGATTGCTAGGCTTCGTATAGTCTCTCGTTTGCATGTCAATTAAGGTAGCACTGTTCCTTCGTCTAGGACTTCCTTTTTTGCATGAGCATTCCTAAAACCCAAACAAACTCATTGATTTTTCTTCTCCTAAGAACACGTTAACTCCTTCTACTACAGGCGAGTAAGTCTCCAAAGGTCGAGCATCCGGTAGATTGCGTAGTAACGTCGTTCATCTAAAAAACACAACCCTTAACCCGTAGGTAGCCGAACTACGGCTTGCTCTGATTATCATTCCAGATGAGATACGTAGGCATAAGACGCAATGTCTTAGCGAGCACACTCCTCTTTAACCCATAGGTAGCCGAGCTACGAAGACTCTGATTCTCATATTCAGATGAGATACGTATGCAGTGGATGCGACATCCGTGTGAGTCATTTTCTTTTGACCCCTCTTTTAGTAAATAATACATTAGATAAACCCACACCCTTTAGACAAGAACAACAAGAGTGGATCCCATAGAGTATTACGGATGCGTAAGGGTGCTAATACCTTCCCTTCGCATAATCGACTCCCGAACCTAAGATTTGGTTGCGAGACCTTGTCTTTTCCTTTCCTTTTTCCAGGTTTACTTCAAGCGTTTCCTTTCCCTCCGTTGGGATGAATAACGCACGGTGGCGACTCTTCTGTCTTTTCTTTCTCGCCGGCTGTTTTTTCGCATCTCCTTTTTCAGGTTGCGACAGCTGGCGACTCTGCTGGGGACCCTGGTTTCCCTGAGCGAGTCCCTCCTAGCTTTTGTAGGTTGTTTGTTTATTGGGTGTTCATTCTTTTGTACAGTTATTTATTTTTCAGCATTTACCTGCTTCATTGCATTGTGTACATATCATTGCTGTATCTGTTGGCTTTGCTGTTGGTTTGTTTGTTTGTTGGGATGGGGTGTTCTATGAGAGATAAGCCCATTACCCAGGCTTGAGTGTACACACAGGTTTTAGAGTGGATAGTCATGAGGCTTGCGTGGCGTGTTGCTACGTTAAGTCGTTCATGAAGATTCACATCCAGACGAGGTTTCTTTTGGATATATTCTGTCCTATGGGTGTTCCTGTCGCCACCTGAAAAAGGAGATGCGAAAAAACAACCGGCGAGAAAGAAAAGACAGAAGAGTCGCCACCGTGTGTTATTTATCCCAAAGGAGGGAAAGGAAACGCTCGAAGTAAACCTGGAAAAGGGAAAGGAAAAGACAAGGTCTCGCAACCAAATCTTGGGTTCGGGAGTCGATTATGCGAAGGGAAGGTATTAGCACCCCTACGCATCCGTAGTACTCTACGGGATCCACTCTTGTTGTTCTTGTCTAAAGGGTGTGGGTTTATCTAATGTACTATTTACTAAAGGAGGGGTCAAAATAAAATGACTCGCACGGATGTCGCATCCACTGCATACGTATCTCATCTGAATATGAGAATCAGAGTCTTCGTAGCTCGGCTACCTATGGGTTAAAGAGGAGTGTGCTCGCTAAGACATCGCGTCTTATGCCTACGTATCTCATATGGAATGAGATACAGAGCAAACCGTAGTTCGGCTAACTACGGGTTAAGGGTTGTGTTTTTTAGATGAACGACGTTACTACGCAATCTATCAGATGCTCGACCTTTGGAGACTTACTCGCCTATAGTAGAAGGAGTTAACGTGTTCTTAGGAGAAGAAAAATCAATGAGTTTATTCGGGTTTTAGGAATGCTCATGCAAAAAAGGAAGTCCTAGACGAAGGAACAGTGCTACCTTAATTGACATGCAAATGAGAGACTCTACGAAGCCTAGCAATCCTATGGGGAGACGATCACACCATACAAAACAAACATGCATAAAGTAAAATGCCACCAAGGGGGCTCAAACCTACATGGGTAGGGCTTTAGTCAAGAGGGGTCATATCAACCTCGACAAACAAGCCATGGAAAGGTAATCAAATGGGCTCTTAACCACTGACATTGAACGTCAGGGTGAGCAGATCAAAAGGGTAATGAGGATAAGACCTCGTAGCTCTTAACCCTGGACAGGGTGAGCTCATGATAAAAAGTGGGGATTCTGAAAGGTGGAACCCTCTCCACTGACCGACCGGACAAAAGGTCTTTGGGCACAAAAGTAAACAAACAAAAGAAAACATTGCCTCCTATCGAGGTCTTCCAGCTAAGAAAGCGGTAAAATGCGGGAAAGATAAAGGGATCAAGAGGTCTACCACACGGATAAAGATCCGAAGTAATAACAGCTAAAGAAATAAGAAACCCAGAGATCTCTCGAGCTGGCACCATCAAAGAAAGCAAGTCAATACAGGTAATTGGAACAAATCTCCAAATGGTATCCCACAAATAAAGTGGAATGCCAAGCAAGCTATCCTTTCAGGAGTCATGTGAGCCCTCACAAAAAACTCAACAAACAGGTTAGAGTGACAAGATGGGGTGCAATCAAGAGTTGCCCCAAATCAAAATGTAACCACATGAATCATGCCATTAAAATTCACAAAAGAGCTCACAAAAAGCAACCAAGTGTAGGAGGCCTAAACCTCTTGTCAAATACATGCATCAAAAGGGTATCAAATTCACCCATAATACCTCATACATTCAGAGTATTCAAATTAAAAGCATAAAGCAATGGGAATAAGGCAAACCTGACTGGAGAGATCGAATGAAATTGAATTGCACCCGGTCGGGTTTGCAAAGCAATCTGAGGGTTTATATGAGATGGAATTGGCTCTTTGCAGATGAGTTCCTTTCAGTTTCTGGAGGTTGCTCTGAACTCTGTTAGCTCTTCTCTCACTATCTTTTTCCCCAGGGTTTTTTGGGAGATGGAAGTCTAGAATTTATAACCTGATTTTTATGACTTTGTGGGCTCAAAAGAGATAGGTCCAAGTCCAAGATTTTTCTGTTATATTTTATTTATTTATTTTTGTTTTTTTTTCATTTTTTTTTTCCGTTTCTTTTTTTGTTTTTTTTTGTTTTTGTTTTTTTTTCGAAACGCGTGGGCTTCGCCTAGCGAGCATGACAGTTCAAGAAATTCCTCTGAGCGTAGGTGATTCTGGTGGCTTTTCTTGGGACTCGCTAGGCGACCCATTCTGCTCGCCTAGCGAGCATGACAACTCATGAACAAACTTTTGCTCATTCAAGATTAACATTTTGACTGATGAATAGACCCTATTTGAACATGTTGGAAGTATCTCAAGTCATTCCCTTGTGTTGACTGATCACCCAGATAGGACCCACAAAGTGTCTTGGATGATATTCAAACTTCTCGGATCTAATTCCGATTGACATGATGAAATGCAATATGAAATGTTAAATGACTTAAAAATGAATGCATGAATGAGGGGGGCAAATTTTGAGGTATTACAGCTGCCCCTATTCAATCAACTGGAGACCCGAAAAGAAGATAGCAGCGACTTTCGCACTTTCGAGGTATCAAGGGATTGAATACAATAAAAGCCCGAAAATTTGCACTGAAGTGAAGTGAAGTAACAATGCCTTCAGAATCGGTAAAGAGGTGGTCTTGAAAGAAGAATCCGTCTGGTACGGTGAGAGTCAGTCTGAATACCGAAAAAGAATGTTAACCTAGATACCAAAATAAATGGTAACACGAAATAACCATGGCCTGAATGCCGCTCATCAGTCTGAATACTGGAAATGACTTCGATCTGAACATCAGAAGATATGAGATTATTAATATTGGTTTGAACACCGAGAGGCTGGCCTGAATGCCACAAGTTGCGTCGACCTGAATGTCGGAAACTTCTTCGATCTAAACATCGGAAAACTGGCTTGAATGCCACTTCGATCTGAATATCAGAAAATTGGCCTGAATGCCACTTCGATCTGAATATTGGAAAATTGACCTGAATGCCACAAGTTGCATCGACCTGAACGTCGGAAACTTCTTCGATCTGAACATCGGAAAACTGGCCTGAAAGCCACTTCGATCTGAATATCGGAAAATTGGCCTGAATGCCCCTTTGATCTGAATATCGGAAAATTGGCCTGAATGCCACAAGTTGCATCGACCTGAACGTCGGAAACTTCTTCGATCTGAACATCGGAAAACTGGCCTGAACGCCACTTCGGTCTGAATACCGGAAACTGGCCTGAATGCCACTTCGGTCTGAATACCAGAAACTGACCTGAATGCCACAAGCTGCATCGACCTGAATGTCGAAAACTTCTTCGATCTGAACATCGGAAAATTGGCCTGAATGCCACTTCGGTCTGAATACCGGAAAAACTTCATGCCTGTCAGCATCAGCAGAAATAGGGAAAGATAATAGAGGCGGCGCATGGGCCAATGACACTTGCTGGGGATAATAAAGGTAAGTCATGAACAATCTTCAGTCTGAGTACTGGAAACAACTTCTGGCTTATCACTTGGGATACCGAGAATGTTTTATGCTTACATGCGTATGTTTGAATTTTTCAATGGCGTAATGTTCCATGAAAATGGAAATGCCACGCGATTTGGGAGGATGCAATGCAATATGACTCTACATGCAGGGATGCGAAATACTGGGTAGAATGTCAAGCCGAGGCAAGGGAATCTGCTGGGGAAATGATCACCATCTTCTGGACCCTGACAAGGCTGTTGGAGGTGCACAACGCAAAGAACTCTGTGGGGAAATGACCCGCCACACGGTGTTCTAGCAATGACGAAATACTGAGACTCTGACTGGGGAGAGAACGACACTGAAAACCTGCTGTTGGGGAAAGCGATAGTGGTTCTGGCAACCATAATCTGCGAGAGAGACGACTTAGCAGGGGAAGCAAACACCGATATGGTACCGAGATTCTGCTTCAAGGAAAGAGACCATGGATCTAGCGTCGAGATCATCGATCTGGCATCGAACCCTGAGGAGCAGCCGCTTCTGCTAGGAAGATACAGTCTGGCACTGTCAACTCTGCTGGGGATATATAGGCTGGCACTGTCAACTCTACTGGGGAGTGTATATTCTGAAACAACCGCTTGGGGGAGGTACAGCAGTGAGAGCCTGCTGGGGATCAAAGAATCCAATGCTCTGATCAGCTCTGCAGGGATAAGATACCAACTTCGACTGTTGGGGGAAAACATTCGCGATCATCGGCTGGGAACCTTAAGGAATTGCCCTGAGGGTACCTGTTCTGAATAGACGATCTAAAACACTTAACATTTACAACAATTTTAAATGTTTATTAAGTATGTGCCTGTAAAGCTCTTATGTTTCATGATGCAATGTTTATCAGGAAGCAATCCCTGGAAAGAGGTAATCGCACAAAAGATAAAAACAGAAATTAATCTAATGGCAATGTGAAATGGATTTCTATTGGGTTCCAATTCTGCTACGACTTGCTCGTCTTTAAGATCCTCCAGATGATCAGCTTTCTGAAAAGAGTGATTGGACTGTTTCCTATCCTTCAAAAGTTTCCAGTCATTGACACGAGATGAGATTCAGAACTACTCAGAATGCAGTCATTCGTTTAATCCCTAACTTTTGCCTGGATCGCCCTTTTCGGGTTTTCAATCCACCGGGATACCCATTTTTGCCTAAGTTGCCTTTTCAGGTTTTCAACTTACCAGGTGTACGATCTTTTCATTTTTAATCCCTAGTTTTTGGCCGAACCTTTTCATTTTCTTGGTTCGTCGGGATGCCCATATTTGCCTGGACTATTCTTTTTACTGTCCAGCGGGTCTATTTTATGCGAAGTATTTTTTAACTGCGTCTGAGTTCACAGGGGAAGTGAAGTTTTCACCATCCATAGTTGCAAGCATTAAGGCCCCACCATCCAAAACCTTGGTGACAGTATATGGTCCATCATAGTTAAGAGTCCACTTGCCCCTGTGATCTGTCTGAGGAGGAAGGATCCTTTTCAACACTAAATCTCCAACTTGGAAACATCGAGGACGCACTTTCTGATCAAAGGCTCTCTTCATCCGACTCTGATACAACTGCCCATGACAAATGGCTGCCATTCGCTTCTCTTCGATAAGACTCAACTCATTGAACCTTGTCCGAATCCATTCAGCTTCGTCTAACTTGACATCCAACAGGACTCTTAGAGAAGGAATCTCCACTTCAACAGGTAGGACTGCTTCCATACCATACACAAGGGAGTAAGGGGTTGCCTCGGTCGATGTACGTACTGAATTACGGTACCCATGCAAGGCGAAGGGTAGCATCTCATGCCAATCTTTGTACGTAACGACCATCTTCTGCACAATCTTCTTTATGTTCTTATTTGCCGCCTCAACAACACCGTTCATCTTAGGGCGGTAAGGGGAAGAATTGTGATGCTGAATGTTGAAGTTCTGGCACAACTCCTTCATTATTTTGTTGTTGAGATTAGAACCATTATCAGTAATGATTCTTTCGGGAATCCCATAGCGACAAATGATTTCTTTCTTGATGAAACGGGCAACCACATGTCTGGTGACATTCGCGAACGATGCTGCTTCGACCCACTTGGTGAAATAGTCGATGGCAACAAGGATGAAGCGATGCCCATTGGAGGAGGTCGGCTCAATCTTTCCAATCATATCGATGCTCCACATAGCAAAAGGCCACGGCGAAGACATCACATTCAAAGGATTTGGCGGCACATGTACCTTATCAGCATAAATCTGGCATTTATGACACTTCCGAGCATATTTGAAACAATCAGATTCCATGGTCATCTAGTAATATCCCGCTCTCAACAATTTCTTAGCCATTGCATGTCTGCCGGCATGAGTACCGAAGGAGCCTTCATGAACTTCCTGCATTAACATGTCTGCTTCGTGTCTATCCACGCATCTGAGTAAAACCATGTCGAAGTTCCTCTTATACAGCACATCGTCTTTGTTCAAGAAGAAACTGCCTGCCAATCTTCTCAAAGTCTTTCTATCATTGTTGGATGCCCCTGCAGGGTACTCTTGATTCTTCAGAAAGCGCTTGATGTCGTGATATTAGGGCTTGTCGTCAACTACCAGTTCAGCAGCAAACACATACGCGACCCTGTCGAGGCGCATCACATCGATCATGGGAGCGTGGTTCCACCGAATCACGTTGATTATGGAGGATAGGGTGGCAAGAGCATCTTCCATCTGGTTCTCATCACGAGGTATGTGATACAGCTTTACTGTTGTGAAGAAAGTCAATAGTCTTCTCGTGTAATCTCTGTAAGGGACCAAATTGGGCTGGAGGGTGTTCCAATCACCATTCACTTGATTGATCACTAGAGCTGAATCTCCGAAGATGTCCAGAGTCTTGATTCTCAAATCAATGGCCTGCTCAATACCCAAGATACAGGCTTCATACTCAGCTTCATTATTTGTGCACTCAAAAGTCAGACGAGCGGTGAAAGGCATGTGGGTACCTTTCAGAGTAGTAATGACAGCGCCAATTCCACTTCCTCTGGCATTGACAACCCCATCAAACAACAAAGTCCACTTTTCGTCTGGATCAGGTCCCTCCTCAACAACTGGCTCTTCACAGTCTTTCATCTTGAGGAACATGATGTCTTCATCCGGAAAATCAAACTTCATCGGCTCATAATCATCAACCGGCTGCTGAGCAAGATAGTCTGATAGAATACTCCCCTTGATGGCTTTCTGGGATGTATACTGGATATCATACTCTGTCAGTACCATTTGCCAACGAGAAACCCTTCCGGTGAGAGTTGGCTTCTCGAATATATACTTGACTGGATCCATCTTGGAGATCAATAAGGTTGTGTGAGTCAGCATGTATTGTCTTAATCGCTTAGCAGCCCATGCAAGTGCACAACATGTCTTTTCAAGCCTTGAGTATCTCGACTCATAATCTGTGAATTTCTTACTCAGGTAGTAGATGACATGCTCTTTCCTACCTGTCTCGTCGTGTTGACCGAGAACACAACCCATGGAATTGTCAAGTATTGTCAAGTACATAATCAGCGGTCTCCCTGGGACTAGAGGCATAAGGATAGGGGGATTCTGCAAATACTCTTTTATCTTCTCGAAAGCCCTTTGGCAATCATCATTCCACCTGATAGCCTGATCTTTTCTCAGCAATTTGAATATTGGCTCGCACGTGGCTGTTAGGTGAGAGATGAACCTTGCAATGTAGTTCAACCTCCCTAAGAAACCACAAACTTGTTTCTCTGTTCTTGGCTCAGGCATTTCCTGTAGCGCTTTCACTTTGGCCGGATCCACCTCAATCCCTTTTTCACTAACAATAAAACCCAGCAGTTTCCCAGATCTCACCCCGAAAGTATACTTGTTCGGATTAAGCCTCAGCTTGAATTTCCTCAAACGCTCAAACAGTTTTTGCAGATTCACTAAATGTTCTTCTTCCGTCTAAGATTTGGAAATCATATCATCAACATAAACCTCGATTTCATGATGAATCATATCATGGAAAAGAGTCACCATCGCTCGTTGATATGTTGCTCCAACATTTTTCAGACCAAACGGCATCACCTTGTAGCAGAAGGTGCCCCATGGGGTTATGAATGTTGTCTTCTCCATGTCTTCTGGTGCCATCTTAATTTGATTATAGCCAGAAAAGCCATCCATGAAGGAGAATACCAAGAACTGAGCTGTGTTATCCACCAAAACGTCGATGTGAGGTAATGTGAAATCATCTTTAGGACTAGCTCTGTTCAGATCCTGGTAGTCAACACACATCCGTACCTTTTCATCCTTCTTAGGTACTGGAACGATATTTGCAACCCATGGCGGATAATTTGTGACTGCTAGAAACCCTGCATCCAACTGTTTTTGCACTTCTTCCTTTATCTTGACAGCCATCTCTAGTCTTGTTCTTCTGAGCTTCTGCTTGACCGGAGGACAACCTTCTTTGAGAGGCAAACGGTGTACCACAATATCTGTGTCAAGACATGGCATGTCCTGATAAGACCAAGCGAAGATGTCAACATATTCTCGCAGCAATTCAATCATCCCTTTCTTCACGTTATCTTCCAAAGCAACCCCTATCTTGATTTCTCTCTTGGCATCCTCGGTGCCGAGATTAATCACTTCAACAGACTCTTGATGCGGTTGAATGACCCTTTCCTCCTGTTTTAATAACCTGGTAAGTTCTTCAGGGAGTTCACAGTCTTCATCACCCTCTTCTTCAGCTTGAAAGATTGGATTTTCAAAGTCGAAGCGAGCCATAGCAGAACCGTTATCAATAGGATCCGGTGATGTGCATCTGCATGAGTGATGGTATGTGCTTATGAGTGTGAACAAGAAGTGACAACTAAACAAAACATTGCCAAATATGTACTTTTTTTTTGAAAACTGCAAAAATAGAAAGACAGTGAACAAAATATTTTAATGCAAAAAGATGTCCTTTATTTATGATAAAAAATGCACGTATTCACATAGATGAGCCCTACAATAAGTCATTATGCCCTGGGCGGAACGTAAGACTTGGATATGCATGAATAAACAAAGAAAATTACTCCTCCAGAAAAGTGACTTGGACAATCTCCTCAGAAGACCAGTTATTGATGACTTCACCCGGGATCCTCGGACGCACCCAATTATCGATGTCGCAGTCACTATCCCCATCTTCATCGTTGACCGCTGAAACCTGGCCAACATCCCTGACGGATTCGACTTCTCCTTCAACCATGTTAACATTCGCACTACCATGCTGTGGCATGGGATTGTTGACGACATTCGGAGCCGGTGCAAGGTCGATGGCCTTTGAATCTATGAGGTCCTGAACTACGTGCTTAAAAGCTTTGCAGTTCTCAATATCGTGGCCAGGTGCCCCAGAATGGAAGCTACACCTAGCGTTGGCGTTGTAACCCACCGGAAGCCTACCAACAGGAGGAGCCAGAGTGCGTAACTGCACAAGTTGTAGTTGTTGAAGACTAGAAAGTAGCTAAGCGTACGACATTGGAAGAGTGTCGAAACGTCGGTCCATCATCCTTTGCCTCTGTTGATAGGAGGGTCTGTTACCCGGTTGTTGTGGTTGGTACTGAGCTGGCTGACGTTGTGGTTGTTGTTGTTGTGTGGTGTTGCAGCTGGAATGGTCACAGCCGCAACATACGGTTGCTGATGATAGTTCTGAAAGTTATTCCTCCGGTTATCCCTGTTCTGATAAGAAGATATGGCACTTGCATCCCCTTCTCTCCTCTTCTGTCCCTGAATGAACGACTTCTTCACCCCTGATGAAGATCCACCTCCACTCTGGATCTTGTATGTCTTCAAATAGTTCTCCACCCTCTCACCGGTAGAGACTACATCAGCAAAGTTGGAGGCATTGCAACCCACCAGGCGCTCCAAGTAAGGTCCGGGCAGAGTGTTCATGAACATGTTAGCCATTTCCTTTTACAACATAGGAGGTTGAACACGGGAGGTTGTTTCTCTCCAGCATTGAGCATATTCCCTGAAGCACTCATTGCTTTTAAGAGACAGATTCTGAAGTTGAGTTCTGTCCGGAGCCATGTCTGCATTATACTGATACTGCTTCACGAAAGCATCCGCCAAATCCCTCGAGCAACGGATGTGGGCTCTGTCCAGCCTCATGTACCATTCCAAGGATGCCCCAGCTAGGCTATCCTGGAAAAAGTACATAAGCAACTTCTCATCGTCAGAGTATGCAACCATTTTACGGAAGTAGGCTTGTACATGGGTCTTCGGGCAAGAGTTGTCGCTGTATTTGTCGAATATCGGGACCTTGAATTTCGGTGGCACCCTTACGCCTGGGACCAATCCCAAGTCAGCAACGTCTACTCCCAGAGGATTCTGTCCTTCCACTGCCTTCGACCTCTCTTCCAGTCTCCGAAACATAGGGTCCACACCATGACTCATTCCAAAGTCTTCCTGAAGCAAGGGGAACTGATCTTCCTGGTCATCATGGACGGGTTGTTGACCGGAGGTGACATGTAGGATCGGGGTAGGCCCCGGTCCACTGGGTCTGTTAACCTCTCCAGCTGGAGGATCTGTCAACGTCTCTGGTTGAGTAGTGGCGGGATTCCTCTGCATCATCTGCCTAAGCTCTTGCTGTCCCTGAGCCACCCCTTGAACCACATCCATGAATTGGTTCATGCGGATCTTCATCTCGGCGAGCTCTGCTTGTAGGCTTTCCATTGCTCTCTGGTGGTTTCTGCGGGTACCGTACCGGTGAATGCCTGAGTCAGCTATCCTGCTAGTGGAACACCAAACAACTGAGAACACTGCGGCGGTACCTGTTATGGAAGACATGCTGATGGATATGCAAATGCAATGACATGTTTATCCATTCCAAAGGGTATTCTACCCCCTTGATTCCAGTCTCACATTTGATAAACAGTGTAAGAAGATCGAGCCGTTAAGAGAACCAAAAAACTCCGACTAGAATCAAGAAGAAGATATGAACCCCTAGAAATAGATAAACATGTGTTAAATGATATGAATGCAAAATGATGTGATGCAATGCAGTGACATGCAAATCAAGGTTGTTGTATCTGCTTGAATATCTGTCAGGTTGCACTGTCTGAAGAGAAACCCACTGAGGAATATAATACAAGACCAGAACTTTGCTCTAGAAAACCGGGTTGATTGGAGGTTAAGGTTTCCTGAATTTAGCCCGCCCCTCACTGGTAGGTTCTAAGAACAGAAGTTTGTCAACTTCGGCCCTTCTGTCGAGAATAATACGTTTACCACTGAAGGTTAGGCATTATTACAGGATAAAAGACCTCCACTGACTCCCCTCAACAGGACATCTTAATAGCAAGTTCCCAGTCTCGGGGTCCTCGGGTTGAGCAGCGAGAATGCGCCCACCAGAGCTAACATAAACGCGTCTCGGAGGAGAGGCCTCGACTGAGTTCTCGAGAAATGGTCACCAGAGTCGACGATTTCTAGAGGAACATCATGCCGTTATGGAACACCCATAGGACAAAATATATCCAAAAGAAACCTCGTCTGGGTGTGGGTCTTCATGAACGACTTAACGTAGCAACACGCCACGCAAGCCTCATGACTATCCACTCTAAAACCTGTGTGTACACTCAAGCCTGGGTAATGGGCTTATCTCTCATAGAACACCCCATCCCAACAAACAAACAAACCAACAGCAGAGCCAACAAATACAACAATGATATGTACACAATTCAATGAAGCAGGTAAATGCTGAAAAATAAATAACTGTACAAAAGAATAAACACCCAATAAACAAACAACCTACAAAAGCTAGGAGGGACTCGCTCAGGGAAACCAGTGTCCCCAGCAGAGTCGCCAGCTATCGCCACCTGAAAAAGGAGATGCGAAAAATCAACCGGCGAGAAAGAAAAGACAGAAGAGTCGCCACCGTGCGTTATTTATCCCAAAGGAGGGAAAGGAAACGCTCGAAGTAAACCTGGAAAAGGGAAAGGAAAAGACAAGGTCTTGCAACCAAATCTTGGGTTCGGGAGTCGATTATGCGAAGGGAAGGTATTAGCACCCCTACGCATCCGTAGTACTCTACGGGATCCACTCTTGTTGTTCTTGTCTAAAGGGTGTGGGTTTATCTAATGTACTATTTACTAAAGGAGGGGTCAAAAGAAAATGACTCGCACGGATGTCGCATCCACTGCATACGTATCTCATCTGAATATGAGAATCAGAGTCTTCGTAGCTCGGCTACCTATGGGTTAAAGAGGAGTGTGCTCGCTAAGATATCGCATCTTATGCCTACGTATCTCATCTGGAATGAGAATCAGAGCAAACCGTACTTCGGCTAACTACGGGTTAAGGGTTGTGTTTTTTAGATGAACGACGTTACTACACAATCTACCGGATGCTCGACCTTTGGAGACTTACTCGCCTGTAGTAGAAGGAGTTAACTTGTTCTTAGGAGAAGAAAAATCAATGAGTTTGTTCGGGTTTTAGGAATGCTCATGCAAAAAAGGAAGTCCTAGACGAAGGAACAGTGCTACCTTAATTGACATGCAAACGAGAGACTCTACGAAGCCTAGCAATCCTATGGGGAGACGATCACACCATACAAAACAAACATGCATAAAGTAAAATGCCACCAAGGGGGCTCAAACCTACATGGGTAGGGCTTTAGTCAAGAGGGGTCATATCAACCTCGACAAACAAGCCATGGAAAGGTAATCAAATGGGCTCTTAACCACTGACATTGAACGTCAGGGTGAGCAGATCAAAAGGGTAATGAGGATAAGACCTCATAGCTCTTAACCCTGGACAGGGTGAGCTCATGACAAAAAATGGGGATTCTGAAAGGTGGAACCCTCTTCACTGACCGACCGGACAAAAGGTCTTTGGGCACAAAAGTAAACAAACAAAAGAAAACATTGCCTCCTATCGAGGTCTTCCAGCTAAGAAAGCGGTAAAATGCGGGAAAGATAAAGGGATCAAGAGGTCTACCACACATATAAAGATCCGAAGTAATAACAGCTAAAAAAATAAGAAACCCAGAGATCTCTCGAGCTGGCACCATCAAAGAAAGCAAGTCAATACAGGTAATCGGAATAAATCTCCAAATGGTATTGTAGCGGTGTATTCGTTACCATTGGAGATATTAACTAAATCCAAGGTAAATCGTACAAAGTCGAGTCGCCACCGCACTTTTATTTATCCAAAGGAATGGTTAGAAAGCGAACAAAAACCTAAAAGTTTTACAAACAAAACTAGTAAAAGAAGGTCAGAGATCTGGGTAAGGAGGTTGGTTATGCAATGGGAAGGTGTTAGGCACCCAAAGCATCCTAGGTACTCCTAGGGAGCCCTTTTCACGCTTGTTGTAAAGGTTATTGTTTATGAAAGTTTTTTTTGTGCAAACATGATTGAAGAGATGAGAAAAGATTATACAAGTTTATTTACATTTTGTGTTTGGATGGATAAACCCATTGCCTACGTACCCTCTTATGAAAAGATTAGGATCAAAACCTCGTAGTTCGGGTAAAATATTTCAAAACAGGTGGGTGGATTGATTGGTCCAAAAGCCTTAAGGTCTTTTGTTATAAAAGGGAGAAAACTCAACCTGAAAAACCACAAGTCCACCATGTGAGGATAGCTTCGACATGCTAGTGAGGGGTTAGCCCTATAATAAGCATGGAAGACTCATTGTCCATCACTAAGGACATAGGTGAGTATTATATCTACCACAAAGATAACTCAAACCTAATAGCTAAAGGTTATGAAAAATTTGATTAAGAAGTGGACATTGGAACCACAAAAGAACATTTGAGTGGGTTAGATTAACCAATTAGAAGTATGTACAAAAGATAGTCAAAGTGGACTTAAAGATTCAATTCAAAATGAGTATTATGAAAATAAAGTTTGAAAATCAAAAGCATAAGGCTTAGGTTTCTAATGTTGAAAACAAGTGAAATGTTTGCACAAATTTTTTTGGTTTAAGGTTAGGATGGAGATGAATGTTAAATCACAAAAAGGTGAGGGTTAAGCAATGAAACCACAATAGGAGTTCCTTTCTCGAGATCATAGAGATGATCCAAGTAAGTTCCTTTGGAATAAGCAAGCTCAAAGCAAAAGCAAGTCTGAATAAGAGAACCACAAAGAACAGGAAACAGAATGCCAATATATAGACTTACATCCAACTCCAACAACAAATAGGAAATAGAATGCCAATAGATGGACTTACATCCAACTCCAAACAACAAATAGGAAACAGAATGCCAATATATGGACTTACATCCAACTCCAAACAACAAATAGGAAACAGAATGCCAATATATGGACTTAGATCCGACTCCTAAACACAGCAAATGAATATCAAAAGCAAACACATGCAAAGCAATCAAGCAAACAATGCATCACACACTATATATAAACAAGAGGCTCAATCAAGTAGGTGGGCTTTAGTCAAGAGGGGTCATATCAACCTCGACAAACAAGCCAAACTGTACTGGGTAATCTGTGAGCTCTTAACCACTAACATTGAGAGTTAGGGTGAAGCTGATCAAATAGGAAATGAGGATGAGACCTCATGCTCTTAACCCTGGCCTGGGTGAGCTTATGATAAAGAAAGCGTGGGGATCCAGAAAGTGGGATCCTATTCCACTTGACAGACACTGGACAAAGATCTTGGGTACTTGTTCAGAAGCATCAACACGTAGTGCGAGCATAATGAACGACTCACTGAATAACGGGGGATTGATTGCTAATCCCTTTTATCCGTCAATTGCCTCTTCACTTAGGAGGACTTATCAAGTAACACATGCCTCATTTAGAGGTCTTTGGCACAATCTGTAAACAATCACAAACAGAGCCTCTTAAGGAGGACTTCAGCCAAATGCCTGCCAAAAAGGTGACAGGACTTCCAGACTACATGAAGTAAGAGAGTAGCTACCTAAGTGGTGTATCAACCACAATCCAAAGCTCAAGCAAGAGCTAAAAGAAAGCAACTAATGTACCTGTACAAAAGCTAAACAGTTAATATCTCAGACAACCAATCAGAAAACAAACAGTGAAACCATCCAACTGTACACAATTCAATGAGTAATGGTCAAGCAATCAAATGAAGCAATGAGCTCAACTCATCAATTCAAATCCCTACAAAACACAAAGAAGTCAGAACACAATCCAATTTGCATCTCAAAAGGTGAGCAACTCAACCATTAATGCTAAGTGTCCAAACCTGAAACACAAGTCAAGGTTAGTTCATGTACAAAACACTAGTACAAAGACTAGGTTCAAAACCAAACCAAATGATCAAAACAGAAGTCAATCTTTTGCACAAAGCAAGTTCAAACATGTCACAAGATGTCCTCAAAAGGACCAGCATCAATTCACAAGGAAAGTAGCTCAAATGATCAATGTAAAGCAAAGGCAAGCAAATGAGCACAAAATAGACATCCAAATTAGAAAATCCAAATCAAAACAGAAAAACCTGCAATGGCTATGAAATTATTTATGCAAGCTACTCATGTTATAAACAAATAATGTGCAAAAAATTAAATCCAGAAGAGTTCAAATGATAGATGAATAAAACGCACAAATGCAATGCCAAAAAATGTGATACAAATTGTCACATTATATCTCCATGTGTCAAAAACAGTGATAACATATGATAAAAATTCCAAACCAAGGCTCAAAAATCATATCACATGTGAAGATTAAGCACACAAGAAATCAGATCAATTGGATCAACACATAGCATTTCAAAAAGCATTTATCATGACATATCAAATTGGCACCATGTTCAATCAAAAATTTGCAAAATAAAAATCCAGAAACAAACAATTCATGAAATAAACCCTATAAAAAACTAGACATTAAAACAAAATCATGAAAAAAAATTGGACTCAATTTGGAGCATTTTCCTATTTTTTATGAATTTTTAAAGATGAGCAAATAATATGAAATAATGCAAAATAAATGGAGGGAAAGCAATTATTCAAATTAATTCTGAATTAATCAGAGCCATCAGATCAAGCACGAAATCCACATCAAACGGTCCATGTTCAAACGCCAAAACGCAGCGCATCACTAATTGACATGGCAGCACACCTCACCAGTCTTCGCTCATGTGGCACGATCAAAGCTAGCACAACCAATGGAACGTCCAAGCAAGGCAACAGTCAGCATACACGT
Source organism: Lathyrus oleraceus (assembly GCF_024323335.1). Classification (NCBI taxonomy): domain Eukaryota; kingdom Viridiplantae; phylum Streptophyta; class Magnoliopsida; order Fabales; family Fabaceae; genus Lathyrus; species Lathyrus oleraceus. The sequence continues at coordinate 87,583,298 of NC_066581.1, forward strand.
CATATAAACCCTAACCAAAAACCAGACGCCGGAGCTAAGCTCCGGTCGTCTTTTCCGGTGGTATTCCGGTGGACATTCAACGAAATTTTTCCAGATTTTGACAAACGATACATCATTAGAACCGCCTTGCAACATAGAACTCGAATATCATATTCAATCATCCTAAATCATCATGAATCACACGGATCGAGCAAAAACATTTTTCACCACCAAAACTTTAAGTTCATCATACAAACTCATTTCTCAACCAAATTCAAAACTAATCATATCAGCATGTTCCAGGCAACAGGATCTACACATTCATAGCAAGAAAACAGCAAAAAGAGATGGTCGATTTTCCACTTACTTGAAATGCAGTGCTATGAATTCGTGTCCTCAGGTATCCACAAGCTCCAGATCTACTCCACTTTGCTCCTCTTGAAGCTTTGTGCAAAAGGAATTGGATGAAAACAACTAGATCCACTTCAATTTCAAGCTTCCATTTCCATGTGAGTGCACTTGATCAGCTCGAATTCAGGCTCAATTGAACAATCCAGATGATGATTCTTGCTCAGAATTACACAAGGATCATGAATATGCAAAAAGATTGAAGGTTTGTGTGAAGAAATTTGAGTTTCGAAGAGAGAGAAAATTGGAGGGAATTTGAGATTTTCAGATCTGAATTCTGTTATCCTCTTTCAAAACAGTTAGGGTTTGCTATTTATATGAGTCACTAATCACAATGATAATCAAATTAGGCTTGGTGTTAAACATGATTAGTGAGAATTGGAATGAAGTGCAAAATTTGCAAATGAGCTTAGCATGCACATGCCACACGTGAACAGTACCCATGCAAGCTTCAATTTCACTTAAAATCAACCAATAAACATGATGGAATTGATAATTTTCTTGTATCATGAGCCAATTTCAAATTATGAATTTTCCCTCCAAAATGCACATGAATGAAATGATGATCATACAAGCTCCTCACATGCATGGCAATGATTCATTTGGAATGTATTGGTCATGAAGAGCATTTTGCAAAAAGAATGGACCAATTTGGAGTTTTGAATCAAAAGTTATGCCACTTTGAACTTCCATGTATACTTTGTGATCATTTGGCCATAACTTCTTAACCAATCATCATATGATCATGAAATAAGACTTTTTGAAAAGGGGAGAGAAAGATATTCAACTTTCATGTTCACCAAAAATCCATTTGAAACTTCTTTGATGTTGAAAAGTCAAGTTGAATGTGGACCAGAAACTTGCCATTTTAGGAAACTTGAAATTACATGTCACTTTCCATTTTTGGAAACTTTTGCCATGACTTCAAAATCTTCAAGATAGATGTTTAACATGATGAATAGGCCTTGTTTGAACATGATTGGGATGTGTCAAATCATTTCCCCACCTCAAAGCCCTCAATTGACTGCACAGTTGAATATTGGTCTTCAGATGACCTTGACATGCTTTGATTAACTTGAGCCTCTATCACTTGAGGAAATTGCTTCAAAATGAAACCCTAGCTCATATAAGCTCCATATAATATCAAGTGGTCCTCATCTCAAGAAAATACCATCCTTACTTGCACAAAGGAAATCCTTGAAGATCTTGACCTGATGATTGCTTCAACTGCAAAACAAATGTTAATGACATATTTTTATGCTTTTGGTTAGTGATTAAAACAAGAAAAGCAATGATATACAATTCAAGCATGCCTGGTGATCTCAAACCACTCACAGGAGATCCCAACCCAAAGGGAAAGGAAGCCAAGATGCTCAAAAGATCCTTGAGGCTATGCAATGTAATGCTATGATGCCATGAGGGATCTTAGGGACAAAATTGGGGTCTTACAGATGCCCCTATTTAAGATCATTCTAACCGGAGAAGTGAAGGTTAAAATCTTCGTCTCGACGAGATAGAATGGGCTTAAATAATAACAAAGAGACAAATTTTGGTCCCTGAGAGACCTCATGATGCAAATGTATGTATGCAAACAAACAAAACTCTGTGGGGAATATGTGTCCACAAAGAAGAAAAGACATTAGAAGAAATAGACAATCCATAGGAGTAATACACTCACTAATGGAACAAAGACTCTAACGGGACTCTAATGGGGATAAGAAAGGAAAATAAAAATGTGTGAGCAGGACACGACTTGATACTGGGGAGTGATAGGATAAAAACGCGTGAGCAGATCACGACTCAAAACTGGGAAAAAGAGTTTCCAAAGGGAAATAAATCCACTGGAACGACACAAGCTGACTCAAAGATTGCATGTGTTGGGGAATATGCCAACACAGCGAAACTTATCCACAATGGATACTTCGGATAAAAATCCGGACTCATACTGGGGAAAGATCTGAACAAAACCTCCCTGCCCGGAAAAATGCATGTATTGGGGAAAACGCCAACACAGCAAAAGGATAATCACAACAAAAACTCCGCTGGGGAAATCTAAAAAGACTCTCCAGGGGAAACAGCGGGATGAGGTGTTACCGGTTATTGGGTAACAAGCTCGGGAAGAATGAATATCTAAGACCGGTATAAGGGTGAGAGATATCAATCAACCAAAACATCTAAGGAAGACCTAGAAAAGGTATATTTCAACTCAGGAAAATCTGACTCCACGGGGGACCAAGGTCATAATAGGGAGCAGAATGGAAGGAACTCATCATCCTGAAGAAGGCTGGAAAAGCAATCTTGTTTATAGGATGGACATTCGATTCCGCAAAGGGGAAAACGAATCTTACTCGACTGAGGAAGGACAAAAGACTTCAACCGAAGAGTGCATGAGATACATTATCTATTACCATCAGAACGTAGATAATATACTCGCATAGAAGGAACACCAGGGATACCGGTTACTGGGCATATAACAGGTGACCGACCAAGGCGTGAATTGGGTTTTATGCCCAAGACACTCATCATCCTGAAGAGAGCAGAAACACAAACTTGTTTATAGGATGGACATTCGATTCCGCAAGGAAATACGAATCTTACTCGACTGGGGAAGGATAGAAGGCTTCGACCATAGAGCGCATGAGATATATTATCTATTGCCGTCAAAACGTAGATAATATACTCACATGGAAGATCATCCACAACCGGGTTGTAGGTTAGAAAAAGATAGATCGCCCGAAGCGTGAATTGGGTTTTATGCCCAAGACACTCATCATCCTGAAGAGAGTAGAAACGCAAACTTGTTTATAGGATGGACATTCGATTCCGCCAAGGGAATACGAATCTTACTCGACTGAGGAAGGACAAAAGATTTCAACCGAAGAGTGCATGAGATACATTATCTATTACCTCAGAACATAGATAATATACTCGCATGGAAGATTATCCACAACCGGCTACTGGGTTAGAAAAGGGTAAATCGACCGAAAAGAAAGGACATCGGGATACCAGGACTAGGTATATAATGATGACCAATCAAGGGGAGAAACAATCATTATCAACAAAGGATAAATGAGAGATGACTCACAGGGATACATTGACAAAAGCAAAGATCCAGGAGACATATCACCGGTTGCTGAGAGATATGCTTAAAAGAGGGAGGCAACAAACATTACCGGCAAACGGTAAATGAAAGAGGACCCACTGGGGATAAAATTGCTTACTTGGAGCAATTATCCAAAAGAAGGAGGGACTATCAGAACCGAATACTGGATAATGATAACCGTCAAAGAGGGGATTATATCTACCGAATACTGGGTAGAAAACCACGGAAGAGTAACCGTCATCGACTAGGACGACCCACAAGGGTTAACTCTACAAATGGGGGAAAACATACTTAACTGGGGAAGGACCAAAAGGTTTCGACCAGAGAGTGCATGAGATATACTATCTATTGCCGTCAAAACGTAGATAGTATACTCGCATGGAAGATTATCCATAACCGACTACTAGGTTAGAAAAGGATAAATCAACCGAACAGGAGAAACAATCGTTACCAACAACAACAGGGTAGACGAAAGATGACTCGCTGGAGATAAATTGCGAGCATAAGGCAATTATCCAGGAAAAGGGGTGGAATATCAACATCGAATACTGGATGAAGCTAACCAACAAGGAGGGAGATTACATCTACCGAATACGGGGTAGAAAACCACAAACTCAGCCGAGGGTAAGATGAATGATTGTCGATTACTGAGCAAATATTCATTTATACCACGGGGAAGCACAAACTCCGATGGGGAGAGCAAAATATAGGATTTACAACTACCGAATACTGGGTAGAAGACCACAACAAATCCGCCATCAACCAGGATGAACCACAAGGGTCAACACTGCTAGGGGATGAAAGATAGGATTTACAACTACCGAATACTGGGTAGAAGACCACAAAAATAGGACTTACAACTACCGGATTACTGGGTAGAAGCCACAAAAATACGCTGAGGATAAGGTGAACAATTATTGGCGACCTTACCGGGGATAAGGTGAAGGATTGCCGATAAATGAGCAATTATTCATCTATCACAGGGAAACACCAGAGACAGTCACAACCAGGCCAATTTAGGATCAAACCAAAAGGCAAACTGAATCAAGACTCATCCTAATGAGGATATAACTCAATAGGGGAACCCATCCCAATATATGTGTTGGGAGGAAACGGAAACAACCGTCGTTCACGAGGATATAACTCAGTGGAGAAATGGCAGGAAAGATAAACACTTTCTGCTTAGGGGCTGATTCTACATTGAAGGATCAGACACACCCATCTGCTTGGGGAAAATATATACCACCAGATAGCAGGAATCAAACAATAGATATATGGCAAAAAATGCAACATGAATATCTGAATGTTATAAGTATGCATGAATATGCGTGGTTTATGTATGATGAATGATGACAAACAGACATTTCTAACACAAACAGGTCCAGGAATCAACCACCCGGTACTACATCTCAAGAGAGAAAGCCAGGATCACCGAAGAATATCCAAACTGCTGGAGATCCGAGATGCTAGGAAGCAAAAGACCACGCCGAGAAATCAGAGATATCAGGAAATCACAAAATCTCTGAGGGATGAATCATCAATCAATCCGACTAGGGAAGACAGTTCACTGCACAGGCAGAAACTGCCACAAAGCAACTCTTCTGGGAAATCCATCAGCAACTCTACTGGGAATCTAGAGATACCAGGAACAACCATATCTCTGCAGGGGATAACACCATCACAGATAAAATCCAACAACTCTACTGGGAGTTCTATCTGAGGAAGAAGGAAAACTAGGGGTCAACCACCAGTTTCAGCTAAGGAAAAGAGCTTAATGCACAAGTGGAATCTTCCACAAAAGCAACTCTGGTTGGGGAAATTGTCATCACAGATAACATCCATCACACCAACAACCTGCTGGAGGCTGAACCATCACAGATAAAATCCAACAACTCTGGGGATTTATCTGAGGGAATGAACATCATCATAGATAAGATCCAACACACCAACAACTCCGCTGGGGATCTATCTGAGGATGCCGGGGGGGAAATCTGGGGATCAACCACCAAATACCGAACCTTCCAAGGGGACACACCTGCTGAGGAGGGAAGACCACTGCTCTGCTGAAGTGAAAAGGTGAATAAATCTTCCCAACACTATGCTGAGGGGAAGAAGCCAAGAAAGGCACTCTGCTCGGGAGAAAACCACCAAAGGCTCCGGAGAAAGAGGATACAGCAATGCCAGGGATATGAACAAATGTCTTACCCTGTTGGAAATCATACCACCCTTGGGAGAGCACTGATGATCTCCTAAGTATCTTGTATCATTGTGAATGTTCACTTTGTTTAAAAAACAATTTGTGAAAAATTTGTTTGTTTAAAACAATGACATTTTATCAATTAAAACATGCAAAACATTTGTTGAATTGAAACAAACAAGAGTGCAAATAATTGGATAAAAGCTCAAATTCATTTGATGGAATGGTAGCCTGCAAATGGCAAGACTCCATAGATCTGTACAAGTTTGAAATTGGTGATATATATTGGAAAGGGCTACATTGAACATAATGACCATTTCTCCACCAATTTTGAATTCAATGTATTCGAAGCTTCAGTTGACGACGAATGAACAGGAATCTCTGACGGATGACAGATGTAAAACACAGTCTTGTCAAGATGCAGTTACTTGCCAAATCCCTAATTTTTGCCTAGATTGCCCCAGGATGAGGTACTCAATCTAGCGGGATGCAAATATACTCATTTTTTCTTTCATGTCTCTAACTTTTTCCTGGATCGCCCTTTCCGGTTTTCACTCCACCGAGACGCTCTTTTTTGCCTAAGTTGCCCTTTCGGGTGTCAACTTAGCGAGCTATTCTGTTTTTATTTTAGGCAAAGTATTTCTTGACTGCATCTGAATTCACAGGACGAGTGAAATCCTCTCCATCCATAGTTGTAAGCATAAAAGCACCTCCTGAAAAGGCTCTCTTGACAACATATGGACCTTCATAGTTTGGAGTCCACTTGCCCCTGGAATCAGGCGCGAATGACAAGACTTTCTTGAGCACAAGGTCACCTTCTCGGAACACACGAGGCTTGACCTTCTTATCGAATGCTTTCTTCATTCTCTGTTGATATAACTGACCATGACACATGGCAGTCGATCTCTTCTCCTCAATCAAATTCAGTTGGTCATAGCGACTCTGAACCCATTCAGCATCAGTCAACTTGGCCTCCATCAAGACTCTCATTGATGGGATCTCCACCTCTACCGGGAGTACGACCTCCATGCCATAAACAAGAGAAAAAGGGGTTGCCCCTGTTGAAGTGCGGACAGATGTAAGATATCCATGTAAAGCAAATGGCAGCATTTCGTGCCAATCTTTGTACGTAACAACCATCTTCTGGATAATCTTCTTGATATTCTTATTAGCAGCTTCAACAGCCCCATTCATCTTGGGTCTGTAAGGAGAAGAATTATGGTGTGCAATCTTGAACTCACTACACAACTCTTTCATCATCTTGTTATTCAGATTAGATCCATTATCCGTAATGATCTTATCTGGCACACCATAACGGCATATGAGTTGATTCTTGATAAACTTCACGACCACCTGCCTGGTCACATTTGCATATGATGCAGCTTCAACCCACTTCGTGAAGTAATCAATTGCTACGAGAATAAACCTGTGTCCGTTGGACGCTTTCGGCTCTATCAGGCCAATCATGTCAATTCCCCACATAGAGAAAGGCCATGGTGATGAAATCACATTCAGAAGTGTCAGAGGAATATGAATCTTATCCGCATAAATCTGACACTTGTGGCATTTCTTCACATACTTGCAGCAGTCAGACTCCATTGTCAGCCAATAGTAGCCTACTCTCAACATCTTTCTAGCCATGGCATGTCCATTGGAATGAGTACCAAATGAACCCTCATGGACCTCAGTCATCAACAGGTATGCTTCGTGTCTATCCACGCATCTGAGCAGAACCATGTCAAAATTTCTCTTATAAAGCACTTCGCCATTGAGGTAGAAACTGCCTGACAATCTCCTCAAAGTCTTCCTATCTTTCACAGATGCCCCAGGCGGGTAAACCTGGTTCTGGAGGAAACACTTGATGTCATAATACCATGGCTTATCATCTTTCACTTCTTCAACTGCAAATACGTGAGTTGGTCTATCCAAGCGCATCACGGTGATATTGGGAACTTCATTCCAATACTTAACCACAATCATTGAAGCAAGCGTAGCAAGAGCATCTGCCATTCGATTATCCTCTCGAGGAATATGATGGAAGTCAACCTCAGTAAAGAACGTTGAAATCCTCCTCGCATAATCTCTATATGGAATAAGACCAGGCTGATTCGTTTCCCACTCACCCTTGATCTGATTGACAACCAGGGCCGAATCACCATAAACATCAAGATGCTTGATCCTGAGGTCAATGCATTCTTCCAATCCCATAATACAGGCCTCATACTCAGCCATATTATTCGTGCATTTGAAAGTTAGCCTTGCTGTAAAAGGAATATGTGTGCTCTGAGGAGTAACAATTACTGCCCCAATACCATTTCCGTACTGATTTACAGCGCCATCGAATACCATACTCCATCGGGAACCAGGCTCTGGCCATTCATCGAGTGTAGGCTCATCGCAATCTTTCATCTTCAAATACAGAATCTCCTCATCTGGGAAGTCGTACTGAACTGACTGATGATCTTCAATCGGCTGATGTGCCAAGTGGTCAGCCAAGATACTACCTTTAATAGCTTTCTGAGCTCGATACTCAATATCATACTCAGATAACATCATCTGCCAACGGGCAATCCTCCCGGTTAAAGCAGGCTTCTCAAAGATATACTTGATTGGATCCATTCTGGATATCAACCAAGTTGTATGATTTATCATATATTGGCGTAAACGCTTAGCGGACCAAGCCAAAACACATCATGTCTTCTCAAGCATTGAGTATCGAGACTCACAATCAGTGAACTTCTTACTCAAGTAATAGATGGCATACTCTTTCTTTCCGAATTCGTCTTGCTGACCAAGGACACAACCCATCGAGTCTTCAAGAACTGTCAGATACATGATCAAAGGTCTTCCTTCTACAGGCGGAGACAGGATTGGAGGTTCAGACAGATACTCTTTGATACTGTCGAAAGCTTTCTGGCAATCCTCGGTCCAATCATGAGTCTGATCTTTCCGGAGGAGCTTGAATATCGGCGCACATGTGGCAGTCATGTGGGATATGAATCTAGAAATATAATTCAAGCGGCCAAGAAAACCTCGGACTTGCTTCTCAGTTTTGGGCGCAGGCATCTCTTGTATTGCTTTGACCTTTGCAGGATCAACCTCAATACCTCTTTCGCTGACAATAAAACCCAATAACTTGCCAGAACGGATTCCAAATGTACACTTGTTAGGATTCAGACGAAGCTTGTACTTCCTCAAACGCTGAAAAAGCTTCAACAAGTGCTCTACATGTTCAACTTACGTTCTTGACTTAGCAATCATATCATCAACATAGACCTCAATCTCCTTGTGCATCATATCATGAAACAAGGTAGTCATAGCTCGTTGATACGTGGCTCCGGCGTTCTTCAAATCGAAGGGCATCACTCGATAACAGAATGTTCCCCAGGGTGTGATGAATGTTGTCTTCTCCATATCCTCGGGTGCCATCTTGATCTGGTTATATCCGGAAAATCTGTCCATAAATGAGAAGACATTGAATTTAGCTATATTGTCTACCAACATATCAATATGTGGTAGAGGGAAATCATCTTTCGGACTAGCTTTATTCAAGTCTCTATAATCCACACACATCCGAACTTTTCCGTCTTTCTTAGGCACGGGCACAATATTGGCCACCCATTGAGGATACGTAGAAGTCACCAGAAACCCCGCATCAATTTGCTTCTGAACTTCCTCTTTGATCTTCACTGCCATATCAGGATGAGTTCTTCTGAGCTTCTGCTTCACAGGCACGCACTCAGGCTTCAAGGGTAAGAAATGTTGCACAATATCTGTATCTAGACCTGGCATGTCTTTATATGACCAAGCAAAGATATCAGAATATTCTCGTAGCAATTGAATCAACCCCTTCTTGACAGATTCTTCCAGGAGTGCCCCAATCTTCACATCTCGAACACAATCCTCAGACCCCAAGTTGATTGTATCCAGATTCTCAAGATGCGGCTGGATGATCTTCTTTTCATGCTCAAGTAGACGGGTAATCTCATCAGGAATCTCTTCAACATCATCTTCCTCTGCCTCGAATACAGGGAATTCAAAATTGGGAGATGGCGTTGGATCATTATGTTCAATGGGTTTAGATATCAACCTGCATAATGATTTTGGATATAAAAAGCTTTTAGAAATCAAACAAGGCAAATCATTATGCAGATAAAAAGATTGATTTTATTCTTTTTTAGGGTTTTATGTGATCACCAATTTCATGCAAAAAAAGCGAAAAATGGAAAATAATTGGAAAAACAAACATTTAACATGAATTTATTGAATGAAAATATCATTGTATTTATGTTGCCAAAAATGTCATCACTTCTCCTTTTGGCATGGGAGGAGGGTTTTTCAAACAAAGTGATCATTACTCTGACTTATGGATAACTGTAGGAACATCCACAGCAACCCAATTGTTGCAGATCCCTCCAGGGATGACAAAATTGCCAGAGTCCTCTGCATCCTCTTCCAAGATAGTAGCAGCATCTTCGCTCTGACCGGTGTGGATGAAACCTCCACTCTTGAACAACCCTTTCTCATTGAAGACCCCAGAAGAAAAGCCAATGCCAGCCCGAGACTTATTGTCTTCCAGCTCAATCATTTTTCCTAGACCAGCAACTGCACCACATTCAATGGCCAGTTTCGCATCTCGATAGGAAGCAAATGAAAGAGTTCTCTTCTCAACAGGCTCAACAATAGATAAAGCTTGGAAAAGAGTTCCAACTTCATCCTTAGCATTTATGTATGAGAAGGAAGACAAGTGGCTAACCAGGAGAGCCTTTTCTCCCCCTACCACTACCAGTTTCTTATTCTTCACGAATTTCAGCTTCTGGTGTAGGGTGGATGTCACGGCGCCAACCTCGTGAATCCATGGTCTACCAAGGAGACAACTATACGATGGGTGAATATCCATAACCTAGAAGGTAATATGGAAATCACTTGGTCCAATCTTGATTGGGAGATCAACTTCCCCAATCACAGTCTTACGCGACCCATCGAAAGCTTTCACAATAACTCCACTCTGCCTCATGGGAGGCCCTTGATGAGACAATCTTGCGAGAGTGGATTTTGGCCATACATTCAGGGATAACCCAATGTCCACCAGCACATTGGACATGGCGTCGTCTTTGCAATTCATCGAAATGTGTAAAGCCAAGTTGTGGTCTCTTCCCTCCTCAGGGAGATCAGAGTCACAAAAACTCAAATTGTTACAAGCAGTAATGTTTGCAACAATGCTGTCAAAATGTTCTATAGTGACATCGTGATCAACATATGCCACATCCAAAACTTTCTGCAGAGCCTCTCTATGCGGTTCTGAATTCAGAAGCAACAATAACACGAATATCTTGGATGGCGTTTGTAGAAGCTGATCTACAACAATGTACTCACTCTTCTTGACGAGCTTTAACACCTCATCACAGTCTTCTTTCAAATTGCCACTTGGGCCAACAGAAGCAGGAGTCTTCAGTACAGAGGAGGGTTTAACAACAAGTGCCGGATTCGGAGAATTCACGGCATTCCCGATTGTACGCTCAACAGAATCAGCAACAACCTGAGGCTTCGGGGGTGCAGAAAACACACGATCGCTGCGGGTCAACCCACTCACATCAGCAATATTCACCACAAAAGAGGACGGCAAAGCCACCTCTTTCCCATCTTCTACAGCAACAACATTGTAGCGGAAGGGAATTTCCTTTTCAGAAGAATAAGGCACAGGACCGGCAGGATTGATAATCAGCGACGGAGAAACCTTCTGCTTGCTACCATCATATTTAATGATAACAGGCTCGGGTATCCGAAACACCGGAGAGATCACATTGACCTCAGGTTCATCTTCATCAACATTCCTGTTCTGAAGGATCTCGATGACTCCTTCATCCAACATCTCCTGAAGATCTTTACGCACCTGGCGACAACCCAAACGGTTAACAGGACAGATTCAGCATCTATCATGATCGTGCTCATAGTGACTGTACTCACACAGCAACCGATGCAACTCGACCAATGACTGTCGAATATGGCTGACATATTTGACCTTGTACTTGCCAGGGCAGCCCTGGACCATGTTGACAGATTTCCCATGCTCGGGCAATGGGTTCTTCTTAACATTAGGACCTACATCCTCAAAGCACAAAATGCCGCACCTCACAAGGTCTTGAACCTTAGTCTTCAACTGAAAGCAATTCTCCACGTCATGGCCGGGAGCACCAGAGTGATAGACACAATGCATATCAGGCTTATACCACCACTAAGGGTTAGCAGGTATAGCCGGCGGGTCTCTCGGAGTAATCAACTTCCTCTCTATCAAAGAGGGATACAATTCTGCGTATGACATCGGAATCGGATCAAAAGTGATCTTCTTCCTCTCATAACTTGTGCTGGCTTGATTACTGTTGCGAGGCTGATAGGCCTGCTGTTGCGGACGGTGCTGTTGCTGATATTGCTGAGATGGTTGTTGATTGTTGTTGTGCTGCTGATATTGCTGGATATCTCTGAAAACAGGTGCTATATGAGCCACCTGATGCTGATTACCGGCTGGACGCACAGTCTTCCTCCTCACAGAGGGTCTTCGGGATTTAACATGGGAGGTCACAACATGTGTCTCTCCATCTTTCTTCTTTGCAAACGCCCCATATCGTTTGGCAGAAGAGCCTTCTTCCTTGGTCAGACGTCCTTCTCTGACTCCTTCTTCTAGTCGCATCCCCATATTCACCATTTCGGTGAAGTCGGAAGGAGCGCTAGCGATCATCCGCTCATAATAGAATGAACTCAAGGTCTTTAAAAAGATCTTGGTCATTTCCTTCTCTTCCAGTGGAGGCACAATTTGAGCTGCCAACTCTCGCTACCTCTGGGCGTACTCTTTGAACGTTTCCTTGTCCTTCTAGGACATGGCCCGCAACTGATCCCGATTGGGAGCCATATCCATATTATATTTGTACTGCTTGACGAATGCCTCGCCAAGATCATTGAAGGATCGGATGTTCGCATTATCCAAACTCATATACCAACGCAGTGCGGCACCGGACAAACTATCCTGGAAGTAGTGGATGAGTAACTGATCATTATCCGTTTGAGTTGACATCTTCATGGCATACATGACCAGGTGGCTGAGAGGGCAGGTGTTCCCTTTATATTTCTCAAAGTCAGGGACCTTGAATTTCACAGGAATTTTCACACCGGGAACCAAACACAGCTCGGCAGCAGACTTGCCAAAGAGATCCTTTCCTCTAAGATTTTTCAATTCCTTGCGCAGCTCAAGAAATTGATCATTCATAGCATCCATCTTCTCATGAACATCTGGGCCCTCAGACGGCTCAGAATGATAGATGGTGTCGTCTACCCTAGGAACGATATGCACGACAGGAGGAGGAACAACAAGGACCGGGCTAGATGCCGGCATAGAAGCAAAAGTTGGAGCAGGAATCTCGGGCATAAAGTTGGGAGGCATCCCCCACGGAAACCCAGATGGCATGGCTGTAACAAAATGTGCACTGGCAGCAGGCACAGCGGAGGAAACAATCTCAGAGATGACTGTCCTCTGGGGAGGAGTTGAAGACGGTGGAGAAGACTGGCTCTGGGCAGCCAAAAACGATTCCATCAAAGCACTCAGTCTGGCGACTTCCTCTTTGAGTTCACGGTTCTCTTGCTCTAGATGATCCATCAGTTTGGAAGAGTTGGCTCTGGTGTAGTACCGGTGAGTCAGCTTGTCTTCAAAATAAATGAAGAGCACAAAGTTAGACCACAAGACCAGAAGCTGAGAACAACACCTGCTTATGCATATGATGCATGCAATGCTTGTGCACATGATTTGTTTTTATTTCAAAGGAACTTTAGGATTTTATTCGCAAACTTTGGAAATATTAAGCATTTTATCGCATATGGAAATATCTCATCAAATATATCAGGGAAAAGAAGTACAGCATTGTCAATCATTACAAGAGAAAAGGAAAGTAAACATCCTATGGATCCCTAGAAGCTCGGGACACAGGAAGATAAGCTGCACGAAGCCTCTTCACCTCCCTCTCATAGGCTGCTTCCATATCCGCCTTCTCTTTGGCGAGTCGGTCATACCTCCTTTTCCAGAACTTGGAAGACTGAGGAAGTAGAGAAGTCCATACATCATCAGGATCATCAATGACCTGATGTTCGAGGAACTTGATCAAAGCATCTTTCTCTTTAATCTGTTGAAGCAACTCTTCCCTTTCACGGATCCAGGCACGTGAACGGTCTTCGTCTCTCAACTCCTCTACTCCTTGGTTAGGGAGGGTTGAAGGCCCAGCCACAACCAAAGGTGTAGGTCTCGGATAATCGTAAGGCATGAGATACTCAGATGCTCTCTTCCTTACCCAAGTAGTATAAGGCTCCAAAGCAATGCAATTCTTAGGACCCAACTCCTTCCTTCCTTTCTTATGCACCTTGCGCCAAGCGCGAACCATTCTGCCTTTCAAGCCTTGGGGATCTTTACCCTCCTGAAAGAATACACCCTCTAACAGAATGTTATTAGGTTTATCCTTTAGGGGGAACCCAAGCTGACGACGTGCCAGAACAGGGTTGTAGCTAATCCCACCACATGTACCAAGAAGAGGCACATTGGAGAATTCACCACAAGAGTCGATAATCTGCACACCATCATATACACGGTTATACCAAGAGATATCATCATTAGTGAGAGACATAATTCTCGTGGACCACCGTAGACATCCCTTGTTCTCCTTGAAGGCGACCGTATGAGGTAAGTGAGAAATAAACCACTTATACAACAGAGGCAAACAGCACACAATAGTGCCACCACCCTTTGCATTCCTCATATGCAAAGAGAAATAGGTATCACCCAACAGCGTCAGAACGGGATTAAGAGCAGAGAAGATCCTAATAGCGTTCACATCCACAAACTTGTCGATGTTGGGGAACAATACCAATCCATAGATGAGAAGTACAAATATGGCTTCAAAGGCATCCTCACTCATGACCTTCCCATAAACGGTAGCTTGAGCAATGAGGAACTCAGAAGGGAGACCTTGAATTCCACCTTTGGTAGTTATATGAGCACCAACCAGAGATTCATCTATGTGCAACAGGTCAGCTATCTCTTGAGAAGTAGGAATACTCTCCAAGCCACTGAACGGCACCTGATCCAGAATCGGTATACCCACAAGATAAGCATACTCCTCAAGGGTAGGCAACAGCTGAAAGTCCGGAAAAGAGAAGCAACGGTACAGAGGATCATAAAACTGCACCAATACGCTCATCAACCCTTCATCCACCTGAGTAGTCAGAAGAGGAGGAAGCTTCCCAAAACGAGCTTTGAAACCCAAGGGATTTAATACATAGGATGTCAGATTCCTTAACTCTTTCAAATCGGGCTGTCTGAAGCTGTACTTCTTTGTATTCCTTCTTTGTCTTTCCATGTCTGAAAATTTTGCAAATAAACCCCTTAAGTTCCTTGAAAATTTTCTTTATTTTTGATGATATGGATGCGATGAATGCATGAATGCATGAATGCACAATCACACTCAAGGATCAAACAAAGCACACCAGACAAAGGTCATGGGATGGCTCATATTATCCTTAATATCAATCATCCATTTTGGTGGATTATGGTTTACACCTTATCAACACCCAAGTTCCATTGATATTAAGGACACATGAACGGATCAACCATGAATCACGGGTTTGTTGCGAGTCACGAGCATGGAGTCTCGGCTAAGAACCACCCCAAAGGGAGTGTACTAGGGTTTAAACCTGCCAGACATGTTCTATCAGAGGTTCCCATAGTCATCATCCCATCTTTCGGATATTATCGGAGAAACGACTACTCGTATTCCAAAAATATCCTCAAGAGAGACTCTTATGAGTGTAGTATCGCGTAACAATCGTATCAAATCTTACATTTGAACGACCTCCGCACTACGTCCTAAAAATAGGCCAAGATGGGCTTGGTAAACTAAGGTCCTTGGCTTCTAAGGTCTATATTGGAAAGAGTAATGTCTAACCACAACTTAGTTGTGTGACATTATTGATCCCAACATGACCTCCACCAAGTGAATGGACTCGCAAGTCAACTTGCTAAGGAATAACTCCACACAAGTCGACAAGACTATGCCATTCTCCTATCCTAAGTGCACTCGAGTTCGGGTATAGAACTCATCTCACAAAGATCACCAAGCACACAAGCAATTGATATATCACGTAAATCAAGCATTACATACAATACAGTAATCCCAAATTTTACAAAAATATGTCACAACAATATAATACAACAAGTGTGAAAAGTTGGCAAAACCCACCAGGGTGATATATCCCCAGCAGAGTCGCCACTTGTCTGTAGCGGTGTATTCGTTACCATTGGAGATATTAACTAAATCCAAGGTAAATCATACAAAGTTGAGTCGCCACCGCACTTCTATTTATCCAAAGGAATGGTTAGAAAGCGAACAAAAGCCTAAAAGTTTTATAAACAAAACTAGTAAAAGAAGGTCAGAGATCTGGGTAAGGGGGTTGGTTATGCAATGGGAAGGTGTTAGGCACCCAAAGCATCCTAGGTACTCCTAGGGAGCCCTTTTCACGCTTGTTGTAAAGGTTATTGTTTATGAAAGTTTTTTTTGTGCAAACATGATTGAAGAGATGAGAAAAGAATATACAAGTTTATTTACATTTTGTGTTTGGATGGATAAACCCATTGCCTACGTACCCTCTTATGAAAAGATTAGGATCAAAACCTCGTAGTTCAGGTAAAAGATTTCAAAACAGGTGGGTGGATTGATTGGTCCAAAAGCCTTAAGGTCTTTTGTTATCAAAGGTAGAAAACTCAACCTGAAAAACCACAAGTCCACCATGTGAGGATAACTTCGACATGCTAGTGAGGGGTTAGCCCTATAATAAGCATGGAATACTCATTGTCCATCACTAAGGACATAGGTGAGTATTATATCTACCACAAAGATAACTCAAACCTAATAGCTAAAGGTTATGAAAAATTTGATTAAGAAGTGGACATTGGAACCACAAAAGAACATTTGAGTGGGTTAGATTAACCAATTAGAAGTATGTACAAAAGATAGTCAAAGTGGACTTAAAGATTCAATTCAAAATGAGTATTATGAAAAGAAAGTTTGAAAATCAAAAGCACAAGGCTTAGGTTTCTAATGTTGAAAACAAGTGAAATGTTTGCACAAAAGTTTTTGGTTTAAGGTTAGGATGGAGATGAATGTTAAATCACAAAAAGGTGAGGGTTAAGCAATGAAACCACAATAGGAGTTCCTTTCTCGAGATCATAGAGATGATCCAAGTAAGTTCCTTTGGAATAAGCAAGCTCAAAGCAAAAGCAAGTCTCAATAAGAGAACCACAAAGAACAGGAAACAGAATGCCAATATATGGACTTACATCTAACTCCAACAACAAATAGGAAACAGAATGCCAATAGATGGACTTACATCCAACTCCAAACAACAAATAGGAAACATAATGCCAATATATGGACTTACATCCAACTCCAAACAACAAATAGGAAACAGAATGCCAATATATGGACTTAGATCTGACTCCTAAACACAACAAATGAACATCAAAAGAAAACACATGCAAAGAAATCAAGCAAACAATGCATCACACACTATATACAAACAAGAGGCTCAATCAAGTAGGTGGGCTTTAGTCAAGAGGGGTCATATCAACCTCGACAAACAAGCCAAACTGTACTGGGTAATCTGTGAGCTCTTAACCACTAACATTGAGAGTTAGGGTGAAGCTGATCAAATAGGAAATGAGGATGAGACCTCATGCTCTTAACCCTGGCCTGGGTGAGCTTATGATAAAGAAAGCGTGGGGATCCAGAAAGTGGGATCCTATTCCACTTGACAGACACTGGACAAAGATCTTGGGTACTTGTTCAGAAGCATCAGCACGTAGTGCGAGCATAATGAACGACTCACTGAATAACGGGGGATTGATTGCTAATCCCTTTTATCCGTCAATTGCCTCTTCACTTAGGAGGACTTATCAAGTAACACATGCCTCATTTAGAGGTCTTTGGCACAATCTGTAAACAATCACAAACAGAGCCTCTTAAGGAGGACTTCAACCAAATGCCTACCAAAAAGGTGACAGGACTTCCAGACTACATGAAGTAAGAGAGTAGCTACCTAAGTGGTGTATCAACCACAATCCAAAGCTCAAGCAAGAGCTAAAAGAAAGCAACTAATGTACCTGTACAAAAGCTAAACAGTTAATATCTCAGACAACCAATCAGAAAACAAACAGTGAAACCATCCAACTGTACACAATTCAATGAGTAATGGTCAAGCAATCAAATGAAGCAATGAGCTCAACTCATCAATTCAAATCCCTACAAAACACAAAGAAGTCAGAACACAATCCAATTTGCATCTCAAAAGGTGAGCAACTCAACCATTAATGCTAAGTGTCCAAACCTGAAACACAAGTCAAGGTTAGTTCATGTACAAAACACTAGTACAAAGACTAGGTTCAAAACCAAACCAAATGATCAAAACAGAAGTCAATCTTTTGCACAAAGCAAGTTCAAACATGTCACAAGATGTCCTCAAAAGGACCAGCATCAATTCACAAGGAAAGTAGCTCAAATGATCAATGTAAAGCAAAGGCAAGCAAATGAGCACAAAATGGACATCCAAATTAGAAAATCCAAATCAAAACAGAAAAACCTGCAATGGCTATGAAATTATTTATGCAAGCTACTCATGTTATAAACAAACAATGTGCAAAAACTTAAATCCAGAAGAGTTCAAATGATAGATGAATAAAATGCACAAATGCAATGCCAAAAAATGTGATACAAATTGTCACATTATATCTCCATGTGTCAAAAACAGTGATAACATATGATAAAAATTCCAAACTAAGGCTCAAAAATCATATCACATGTGAAGATTAAGCACACAAGAAATCAGATCAATTGGATCAACACATAGCATTTCAAAAAGCATTTATCATGACATATCAAATTGGCACCATGTTCAATCAAAAATTCGCAAAATAAAAATCCAGAAACAAACAATTCATGAAATAAATCCTATAAAAAACTAGACATTAAAACAAAATCATGAAAAAAAATTGGACTCAATTTGGAGCATTTTCCTATTTTTTATGAATTTTTAAAGATGAGCAAATAATATGAAATAATGCAAAATAAATGGAGGGAAAGCAATTATTCAAATTAATTCAGAATTAATCAGAGCCATCAGATCAAGCACGAAATCCACATCAAACGGTCCATGTTCAAATGCCAAAACGCAGCGCATCACTAATTGACATGGCAACACACCTCACCAGTCTTCGCTCATGTGGCACGGTCAAAGCTAGCACAGCCAATGGAACGTCCAAGCAAGGCAACAGTCAGCATACACATCATATAAACCCTAACCAAAAACCAGACGCCGGAGCTAAGCTCCGGTCGTCTTCTCCGGTGGTATTCTGGTGGACATTCAACGAAATTTTTCCAGATTTTGACAAACGATACATCATTAGAACCGCCTTGCAACATAGAACTCGAATATCATATTCAATCATCCTAAATCATCATGAATCGCACGGATCGAGCAAAAACATTTTTCACCACCAAAACTTTAAGTTCATCATACAAACTCATTTCTCAACCAAATTCAAAACTAATCATATCAGCATGTTCCAGGCAACAGGATCTACACATTCATAGCAAGAAAACAGCAAAAAGAGATGGTTGATTTTTAACTTACTTGAAATGTAGTGCTATGAATTTGTGTCCTCAAGTATCCACAAGCTCCAGATCTACTCCACTTTGCTCCTCTTGAAGCTTTGTGCAAAAGGAATTGGATGAAAATAACTAGATCCACTTCAATTTCAAGCTTCCATTTCCATGTGAGTGCACTTGATCAGCTCGAGTTCAGGCTCAATTGAACAATCCAGATGATGAGTCTTGCTCAGAATTACACAAGGATCATGAATATGCAAAAAGATTAAAGGTTTGTGTGAAGAAATTTGAGTTTCAAAGAGAGAGAAAATTGGAGGGAATTTGAGATTTTCAGATCTGAATTCTGTTATCCTCTTTCAAAACAATTAGGGTTTGCTATTTATATGAGTCACTAATCACAATGATAATCAAATTAGGCTTGGTGTTAAACATGATTAGTGAGAATTGGAATGAAGTGCAAAATTTGCAAATGAGCTTAGCATGCACATGCCACACGTGAACAGTACCCATGCAAGCTTCAATTTCACTTAAAATCAACCAATAAACATGATGGAATTGATAATTTTCTTGTATCATGAGCCAATTTCAAATTATGAATTTTCCCTCCAAAATGCACATGAATGAAATGATGATCATACAAGCTCCTCACATGCATGGCAATGATTCATTTGGAATGTATTGGTCATGAAGAGCATTTTGCAAAAAGAATGGACCAATTTGGAGTTTTGAATCAAAAGTTATGCCACTTTGAACTTCCATGTATACTTTGTGATTATTTGGCCATAACTTCTCAACCAATCATCATATGATCATGAAATAAGACTTTTTGAAAAGGGGAGAGAAAGATATTCAACTTTCATGTTCACCAAAAATCCATTTGAAACTTTTTTGATGTTGAAAAGTCAAGTTGAATATGGACCAGAAACTTGCCATTTTAGGAAACTTGAAATTACAGGTCACTTTCCATTTTTGGAAACTTTTGCCATGACTTCAAAATCTTCAAGATAGATGTTTAACATGATGAATAGGCCTTGTTTGAACATGATTGGGATGTGTCAAATCATTTCTCCACCTCAAAGCCCTCAGTTGACTGCACAGTTGAATATTGGTCTTCAAATGACCTTGACATGCTTTGATTAGCTTGAGCCTCTATCACTTGAGGAAATTGCTTCAAAATGAAACCCTAGCTCATATAAGCTCCATATAATATCAAGTGGTCCTCATCTCAAGAAAATACCATCCTTACTTGCACAAAGGAAATCCTTGAAGATCTTGACCTGATGATTGCTTCAACTGCAAAACAAATGTTAATGACATATTTTTGTGCTTTTGGTTAGTGATTAAAACAAGAAAAGCAATGATATACAATTCAAGCATGCCTGGTGATCTCAAACCACTCACATGAGATCCCAACCCAAAGGGAAAGGAAGCCAAGATGCTCAAAAGATCCTTGAGGCTATGCAATGTAATGCTATGATGCCATGAGGGATCTTAGGGACAAAATTGGGGCCTTACAGGTATCCCACAAATAAAGTGGAATGCCAAGCAAGCTATCCTTTCAGGAGTCATGTGAGCCCTCACAAAAAAACTCAACAAACAGGTTAGAGTGACAAGATGGGGCGCAATCAAGAGTTGCCCCAAATCAAAATGTAACCACATGAATCATGCCATTAAAATTCACAAAAAGAGCTCACAAAAAGCAACAAAGTGTAGGAGGCCTAAACCTCTTGTCAAACACATGCATCAAAAGGGTATCAAATTCACCCATAATACCTCATACATTCAGAGTATTCAAATTAAAAGCATAAAGCAATGGGAATAAGGCAAACCTGACTGGAGAGATCGAATGAAATTGAATTGCACCCGGTCGGGTTTGCAAAGCAATCTGAGGGTTTATATGAGATGGAATTGGCTATTTGCAGATGAGTTCCTTTCAGTCTCTGGAGGTTGCTCTGAACTCTGTTAGCTCTTCTCTCACTATCTTTTTCCCCAGGGTTTTTTGGGAGATGGAAGTCTAGAATTTATAACCTAATTTTTATGACTTTGTGGGCTCAAAAGAGAGAGGTCCAAGTCCAAGATTTTTCTGTTATATTTTATTTATTTATTTATTTATTTATTTTTATTTATTTTCGTTTTTTTTTATTATTATTTTTTTTTCCGTTTTTTTTCTTCGAAACGCGTGGGCTTCGCCTAGCGAGCATGACAGTTCAAGAAATTCCTCTGAGCGTAGGTGATTCTGGTGGCTTTTCTTGGGACTCGCTAGGCGACCCATTCTGCTCGCCTAGCGAGCATGACAGCTCATGAACAAACTTTTGCTCCTTCAAGATTAACGTTTTGACTGATGAATAGACCCCATTTGAACATGTTGGAAGTATCTCAAGCCATTCCCTTGTGTTGACTGATCACCCAGATAGGACCCACAAAGTGTCTTGGATGATATTCAAGCTTCTTGGATCTAATTCCGATTGACATGATGAAATGCAATATGAAATGTTAAATGACCTAAAAATGAATGCATGAATGAGGGGGGCAAATTTTGAGGTATTACAGTTCCATAACGGCATATGTTCCTCTAGAAATCGTCGACTCTGGTGACCATTTCCTGAGAACTCAGTCGAGGCCTCTCCTCCGAGACGTGATTATGTTAGCTCTGGTGGGCGCATTCTCGCTAATCAATCTGAGGACCCCGAGACTGCGAACTTGCTATTAGGATGTCCTGTTGAGGGGGAGTCAGTGGAGGTCTTTTATCCCGTAATAATGCCAAACCTTCAATGGTAAACGTATTATTCTCGACCGAAGGGCCGAAGTTGACAAACTTCTGTTCTTAGAACCTACCAGTGAGGGGCGGGCTAAATTCAGGAAACCTTAACCTCCAACCAACCCGGTTTTCTGGAGCAAAGCTTTGATCTTGTATTATATTATTCAGTGGGTTTCTCTTCAGACAGTGCAACCCGACAAATGTTCAAGCAGATACAACAATCCTGATTCCCATGTCACATCATTGCATCACATCATTTTGCATTCATATCATTTAACACATGTTTATCTATTTCTAGGGGGGTTTACATCTTCCTCTTGATTCCGGTCGGGGTTTCTCTGGTTCTCTTAAGATGGATATTGGCAGAAAGAGACATGTCGCCTACAAGTTTCCTGTGGTCTGTTTGGAGCCTATTCAACAACTGATGAAGTTAATGGATCCTGATTCTCTAGAAGGATTCCGAAAGGATTACGGTTTGATTCTAAGTTTCATCACGGTTCTTTCCAAAGATCAACACGATGCTCTCTTTACATTGTTGCAGTTCTATGATCCTCCATTGAGGTGTTTCGCATTCCCGAATTACATTCTGGTCCCTACTTTGGAGGAGGTTGCTAGTTTTCTCAGAATTCCTATCAAGCCACAGTTGCTATTCTACAGTTCCGAGTTTCTGCCCGATCTCAGCATGGTTGCTTCAACCACATATTTGGGGGAATCAGTTTTGAAGGCTAATATGTGTCAGAAGGGAGAAGTTAATGGTTTTCATCTGAGTTTCTTACTGGGAGAAGCAAAGAAGAAGCTTGAAGATGGTGACGAGAGGGGTTTCAATGCTGTGTTGGCTCTTTGTGTGTATGGGATCGTCCTGTTTCCTAATGTGGCAAAATTTGTGGATGTAGACGCCATACGCCTCTTCGTGTTGGGAAATCTAGTGTCGACGTTGTTGGGAGATTTCTTTCATTCAGTGCATCACAGGAATGAGAATAGAAGGGGAGGATTGGTGAATTGTTGTGCGCCTTTGTTTTATAAGTGGTTCAGTTCCCACCTGCCCAAGTTAAGAGCGTTCGTTGATGTCAAGGACTCGTTGAGTTGGTCGAAGAGATTGATGGGGATAAGAGCTAAAGATATTTCTTGGTGGTCAGACCGGGGCTTGCTTGGGGCGGATATTATTCATAGTTGTGGGAACTTCCCGAATTACCGTTGGTAGGAAGAAGAGGAGGTATCAACTACAATCCTTCTCTGGCAGTCAGACAGTTTGGATATGCTTTAAGAACTCCGCCTTTGGAAAAGGATGTGGAAGAATCTCTGTTTTTCCATTCTTCATCTGATCTGACTGTATCCCGTAAGGCAGCTGAGGCTTGGCTCAAGGTGATCAAGAGAGGAAGGACTGTGCTTGGAAAAGGAGATTGCAGGACTTACCTTCAGTATGAAGATTGGCTTCAAGGAAGAGTCGAAGAGTTTGGTCTGCCATTTCCTATTGAGGAACCTTTGTATCCACCTACTCCTGAGCAGTCAACAATGGTGAACCGAGAAGAGTATGGCAAATTGAAAAACGCCATGAAGGAGCTTCAATCTGAAAACTCGGAGTTAAGTGTGAAGCTGCAAGACTGTATGCATCAATTCCATGAGGCGGAATATCAGAAGAGGGAAGCCGTCAGGTTGCAAGGGGAAGCAGAGAGGAAATTAGTTGTGGAGGTGGATTTCTTCAGGAAGACAGACGAAGCCTTGAGATCATCCAGTTCTGAGTTGAGGCGAGTTAAACAACAGTTAGTAGATGCTCATGGTAAGTTAGCTGGTTGGCAAGAGCAATGGGATACATTTTTAGCTTCTCGAAAGGAAAAAGAGGAGGAGACGGTGGTCGAATTGACTGGTCAGATGGAGAAGTTGAAGATCCTGCTGAGGGAGAAGAACCATGAGCTGCTGTGCGCCCGTTCAACCAATGGCTATATCACAGATCAGTTCAACAAAGCTCAAGGACAGATTGAGGAACTCAAAGTGCTGGCAGGTTTGAAGAAATCCAGACTTGAAGAGGTATTCGGAGAAGATGATGGGAATTACTACAGAGAGCACATCAACGAGTTGGATGGAGTTATTCACAAAAGGAATCTGCTTATCCGGTGTTTGACAGAATCTCCAGATCGTCCTGACACAGTGGCACTACTGGCTGAAGTAAGGAGCAGTCCTTATGGGTTGTATACAGGAGGATGATTCCTGATTTTTTGTTCCTCTCTTTACTTATTGTATTGTAGTGATGATCCACAGGCTTGTTGTGGAGATCCTTTTTGATGTACTATTGGCTAAGGCCGTTTCCCTTCGCGAACTCATTTATATGATGGTTTTCCTTATTGCATCTTGATCTTCGAAGCTTATCTACGACTCGGTCTTCTTGCGTTAGACTGGAATCAAGGGGGTTGAATACCCTTTGGAATCGATAAACGTGTCATTGCATTTACATGTACATTTGTATATCTTGCATAACAGGTACCGCTGCGGTGTTGTCATATTATTTGGTGTTCCACTAGCAGGATAGCTGACTCAGGCATTCACCGGTACGGTACCCGCAGAAACCACCAGAGAGCAATGGAAAGCCTACAAGTAGAGCTCGCCGAGATGAAGATTCGCATGAATCAGTTCATGGATGTGGTTCAAGGGGTGGCTCAGGGACAACAAGAGCTCAGGCAGATGATGTAGAGGAATCCCGCCACTACTCAACCAGAGACGTTGACAGATCCTCCAGCTGGAGAGGTTAACGGACCCAGTGGACCGGGGCCTACCCCGATCCTACTTGTCAACTCCGGTCAATAACCCGTCCATGATGACTAGGAGGATCAGTTCCCCTTGCTTCAGGAAGACTTTGGTATGGGTCATGGTATGGACCCTATGTTTCGAAGACTGGAAGAGAGGTTGAAGGCAGTGGAAGGACAGAGTCCTCTGGGAGTAGACGTTGCTGACTTGGGATTGGTCCCAGGCGTGAGGGTGCAACCAAAATTCAAGGTCCCGATATTTGACAAATACAGTGGCAACTCTTGCCCAAAGACCCATGTGCAAGCCTACTTCCGTAAAATGGTTGCATACTCTGATGATGAAAAGTTGCTTATGTACTTTTTCCAGGATAGCCTAGCTGGGGCATCCCTGGAATGGTATATGAGGCTGGACAGAGCCCACATCCGCTGTTGGAGGGATTTGGCTGAGGCTTTCGTGAAGCAGTATCAGTATAATGCAGACATGGCTCCGGACAGAACTCAACTTCAGAATCTGTCTCTTACAGGCAATGAGTGCTTCAGGGAATACGCTCAACGCTGGAAGGAGACAACTTCCCGTGTTCAACCTCCTATGTTGGAGAAGCAAATGGCTAACATGTTCATGAACACTTTGCCCGGACCTTATTTGGAGCGCCTGGTGGGTTGCAATGCCTCCAACTTTGCTGATGTAGTCTCTACCGGAGAGAGGGTGGAGAATTACCTGAAGACATACAAGACCCAGAGTGGAGGTGGATCTTCATCAGGGGTGAAGAAGCAGTTCATTCAGGGACAGAAGAGGAGAGAAGGGGATGCAAGTGCCATATCTTCTTATCAGAACAGGGATAACCGGAGGAATAACTTTCAGAACTATCATCAACAACCATATGTTGCGGTTGTGACCATTCCAGCTGCAGCACCACTACAACAACAACAACCCCAGCGTCAACCAGCTCAATACCAACCACAACAACCGGGTAACAGACCCGCTTATCAACAGAGGCAAAGGATGATGGACCGGCGTTTCGACACTCTTCCAATGTCGTACTCTCAGCTACTTTCTAGTCTTCAACAACTACAACTTGTGCAGTTACGCACTCTGGCTCCTCTCGTTGGTAGACTTCCGATGGGTTACGACGCCAACGCTAGGTGTAGCTTCCACTCTGGGGCACCTGGCCACAATATTGAGAACTGCAAAGCTTTTAAGCACGTAGTTCAGGACCTCATAGATTCAAAGGCCATCGACCTTGCACCGGCTCCGAATGTCGTCAACAATCCCATGCCCCAGCATGGTGGTGCAAATGTTAATATGATGGAAGGGGAAGCCAGATCCGTCAAAGATACGTTGAAGCTGAAGACTCCGTTGTCGGATATCAAGGGATACTTGTTGAAGGCCGATGTTTTCCCCGGTTGTGGGAAGGGTTGTTTGGATTGTGCTACTCAGAGTGGAGGTTGTTTGAAGCTACAGCAGTGTATCCAGGTCTTGCTCCACAAAGGTATCCTCCAGGTTGAAGATTTGTCTGTCCAAGAGTCTGCGGAAGGGGTTGAGGAAGAAGTGTTTGAAGATGCTACTGATGAATTCGCAGATGTTGTTCCTACTGATTCTGTAATCCATGATGGTGTATTTACTTTTTCCAATGTGGTTGATTCTGATGTAATTGAACTTGATTCCGATGTTTCAGATGCTTGCATTTCAATGAATGAGATTTCAGAATATAACTATGATGTTGCTACTATCACCATTTTCTACCCAACTAATCAGATCAATGTACCAGAAGCGCAGCCGGTGCCACCAGCGCGACCGTCCACTATGACTATCACAACCCCTGGTCCTTTACCTTTCACCAGTGAAAGGGTCATTCCTTGGCATTATGGGGATAGTGTGTACACGCACGATCATGGGGTAGAACGGCCACTGAAGATAGAAGAGGGTCAGAAGACTGAACTTGAAGTTGAAGGTCCTGCAATGGACAATGTTGGTGGAATTGGGCGATTCACCAGGAGTCGTAGACTGTTCTCACCACCCGTTACCCAAACTGATAGTGCGGATGCTGCGGCAAAAGCCAAAGGCAAGCAGGTCATGAACGAGGATGCCTCTGCACCACATGCTGGTTCTGAGCCTACTTTTGCGAAGGATGTGGACGAGCTTTTGAGAATTATAAAGAGAAGTGACTACAAGGTAGTCGATCAGTTGATTCAGACTCCGTCCAAGATATCCATTCTCTCACTCTTATTATGTTCGGAGGCGCACAGGGAGGCACTGCTGAAAGTCCTAAATGCTGCATATGTGCCTCAGGAGATCTCAGTGACTTAACACCAGCTGGACGCAATCATAGCAAGGCTCTGCACATCTCGATGGAATGCAGAGACACCGTGTTATCTCATGTTCTGGTGGATACAGGTTCCTCTCTCAATGTGCTACCCAAGAGAGCCCTGTCAAGGTTAGAAGTGGAGGGTTTGGTCCTGAAGCCTTCAGATCTTATTGTGAGAGCCTTCGATGGTTCTAAGAGGTCGGTGTTCGGAGAGGTAGAATTGCCAATTCAGATTGGATCACAAACCTTCAACACCGTCTTCTATGTGATGGATACCAGTCCTTCCTATAGTTGCCTGCTGGGTCGTCCTTGGATCCACAACGCTGGGGAAGTCTCTTCAACTCTACATCAGAAGATTAAATTCCCAGTCAATGGAAGGATTATCACAGTCTGTGGTGAGGAGGACATTCTGGTAAGTAACCTGTCTACATTCACGTATGTAGAGGTAGAAGGTGAATTTCATGAGACCCTATACCAGGCCTTTGAGGCAGTTCAGATCAAGGACGCAGCTCCGATGGAAGAAGTTAAAGCGGGTGCCTCTATCTCATCCTTCAAGCAGGCACAGGCCTTGGTAGATTCAGGTGTTGCTCCCGGTTGGGGACGTCTGTTGGTGTTACCAATGAAAGAAGACAAGTTCGGGATTGGGTATCAGCCGGCTCTGACTTCTACAATGCCAACACTTCAGACTCGTCAGTGGCCGATTACTTTCTCCAGCGCTGGCGTCATTCAATATGGCCAGGTGTCTGCGGTCAACGATGAAGATGGGGATAGTGATTGCGACATCGATAACTGGTTGCGTCCGAGGATCCCGGGTGAAGTTCTCCGCAACTGGTCTTCTGAAGAGATTATCCAAGTCACTCTTCTTGAAGAGTAATTTTCTTTGTTTATTCATGTTTATCCCTAGGTTATTGTTAAAAATCAAGGTAAAAAGTAGCACAATTTTGAAAATCTAAAAAATGCAGTTGCTGGGGATCAAACCCATGATCAATGCCACTTTTCCCCTCAGTTATTAAAAAACTGAGGGGTAAAGTGGTAGGTTTTTATGTCTCTCTTTGTTACACCACATGTGTAACCGAGGTTGTATCTCATTCGCATCCGAGATGAACTGGGGTTATTTGTAGTAGTGGTGGTGTAGTCCACGAGCTCTAGAGGGTTAGGATACAAGATGTAGTTATCAATCATTCGAGCACTCTTCATCCTCTAAACAAAATTCTCAATACGATTGTTGCAAATCATTTTCTCAATAAAATTGGATGAAAATGGAATATGGTGTAGTCCACGAGCTCCCGAGGGTTAGATACGAGATGTAGTTCTCAACCATCCGAACACTCGTCGTCGAACAAAAATACCTACAAATATCAAACTCTTGAGTTCTTCATTGCACCCAGAGATACGTAGGAGCAAGACCCGCAATCTTATCAGACACATTAATGAAAAAACTTTTCTGTGACCCCTTTCTTTTTCTCTTTTTAATAACTTGAGGAAAGCAAATATTTGAAAAGTTAACACTTATGCACAAACTAACTAAACGGTTCCCGTTGAGTACAAAGAACATGGGGGATGCTAATACCTTCCCCTTGCGTAATTGACTCCCGAACCCGATTTGGTTATGACAACCATATATTTGTCGCTCTTTTATGGGTTTTATCGATGCGTTCAATGCGTTTCGCATTCTGTAGTCATTCTGTGAGCGTTCAATGCGTTTCGCGTAGGTCATATTTTTTTTCGAGATGTGATAGATGAAGACTCTACTGGGGACCATGGTTCCCTCAAGAGAGTCAAGCCTAGTTTAGTTTATTGTGTTCTTTTTGTTTGATTTATTTGTATGGATTTCTTCTGTCTTATGCTTTTATCATCTCATGTGTTATTGTATCATATAATCTGTTATATGGCTACATTATGTTGTGGTATTAGATTGGTTACTTTGAGTTTTCAAGCACCCTGTGGGAAAGACTCTATACCCGTGTCTAGAGTAAAAACATAAGATGGGACGATGGTTGCATAGTGCAGGTCTGCGAGATGTAATTCCCGTAGGTTCAACAAGAAAACCTTACTTAGATTAGATCCTTTTGAGGATGTTGTCGCCCGACAAGTAAGTTTTCGTAAGCTTTAATATTTTCATTAGGGTATGTGACTCTAAGGACCTTTTGTAGAACATTGAACCCATTTGGCATACTAGGAATGACAGTTGTGTAGTATGGGTATGCGAGATGTATTTCTTGTGGGGTAGATACGAGAACCTCACTCAGAAGAGTTTCCCTTAAAAAAATTGATGCCCGACAAGTAAATTTACATAAGCGCCAATAACTTTTGGCGAATCCATGACTCTGGGAACCGTGTCTAGAATCCCAAAGTCGACGATTGCGTAGTATGGGTCAACGAGATATATATCTTGTGGGGTCGATATGAGAAGCTTACTCAAAAGAGATTCCCTTGAAGTAATTGATGCCCCACAAGTAAGTTGCTATAAGCGGCAATCATTATTGGCGAATCCATGACTCTGGGAATGCTTGCAAACCCTAGATCACGCCTAGTGATAACCCCATGTTAAAAAAAAATCAAATATGTATATCATACATACTGTTGGTTCTAAGTGTTGGCAGCAATTTTGGTAAAACCTAGAGTGTTCACAAGTTGTCACATGTGATGTCTTAACATAAGATAACTTGTACCTGCTGGATGTTTAAATTGTAATTATGCAGGATTTTTCCAGGATGTCAGACCCGATGTCATGACATCTGTATACAAAACATTCAGTCTGAATGTTATGTATTATGTGATTGCGTTTTTAATGCCAATCTGTGTATGATTGATGAGTTGATTGAACACGCTATCAATCAGTAATTACAATGAGATTAACTTATTCTCCAAAGAGATCTAATCAACTGTCATGAGAAGATATGAATGGAAAATAGTTTTAGGGTTTTATGATGTCCAAGCCCGGCCAAACGCTTCTATAAAAAGGACATGGAAAACTTGATTTGATACACAAGAAATAACGAACAAAATATTGAGAGAGAATAAGGGTTTAGGTCTTGTGTGGTCGTATGAATTGTAAGCCATTCAATTCATCCATTGATGATTGAATTGGTCTGATTTTTGAGTTGTAATTGTCACTCAAAGCTTTTAAGCATGAGTCTGTGTCTACTTGATTGAAGCTGTTAAGTAAGATCAAGTGTGTGTCTTTGAAGAGTGTCTTCTTTTCATTGTAATTCTTGTTTAATATCACTGGTGTGATTGAGGGGAAGTGAGTGGGATCTCATATCTAAGAGTTCTTAGGTAGAAGTCACACGGGTAGAGATTAGGTTGAAAAGACTGTAACTTGTGTTGTTTACTGAGAGTCTTTGAACTGATTCTATTTTAGTGGATTTCCTTCCTAGCTTGGTAGCCCCCAGACGTAGGTGAGTTTGCACCGAACTGGGTTAACAATTGCTTGTGTCTCTTGTATTATTGTTCTTTATCTTTTATCCTGTTTGTATTGTTCAGATATTAGTGTCGTGACATTACCTTCGACATCTCATATCTGATACCAGAATTTCAATTGGTATCAGAGCAGGCATTCTGCTCTGGTTCTGGGTGAGATCTAGGGACGATACTTTCTGGTACTATGGAGAGAGATGGAGGATCTGTTCACAGACCACCTATTTTGGATGGATCCAACTATGATTATTGGAAACCTCGAATGGTAGCCTTCCTAAAATCTCTGGATAATAAGGCTTGGAAGGTTGTGTTAACAGGGTGGGAACATCCACTTGTTACCAAGGATGAAGAAGCTACTACTGATAAGAAGGTTGAAGAACAATAGACCAAGGAGGAGGAGGATTTAGCCCTTGGGAACTCTAAAGAATTGAATGCTATATTCAATGGAGTAGATAAGAATATCTTCAGATTGGTAAACAACTGTGAAGTGGCCTAAGATGCTTGGGACATTCTCAAAACCACTCATGAAGGCACCTATAGAGTAAAGATGTCTAGACTGCAGTTGCTCACTACCAAGTTTGAAAATTTAAGGATGAAAGAGGATGAAAATATTCATGAATTTCATATGAATATCCTTGAAATTGATAATGCCTCAAAAGCCCTGGGTGAGAAGATGTCATATGAAAAGTTAGTGAGGAAAATACTCAGGTCACTCCCTAAGAGATTTGCCAGGAAAGTAACAGCCATAGAAGAGTCTCAACATATTTCCAATATGAGAGTTGATGAGCTAATTGGTTCCCTTCAAACTTTTGAGATGGGAATGTGTGATGGATATGAAAAGAAAGCTAAAAGCATAGTGTATCGGGGTATTCGTTACCTTTAGATTTATTGACTAAATCAAAAGTAAATCATACAATTCGAGTCGCCACCGCACTTCTATTTATCCAAAGGAAAGGTTAGAAAGCGAACAAAAACCGAGAAGTTTTATCAAATCAAAAACTAATAAAAATGTTAGAGATCTGGGTAAGGGGGTTAGTTATGCAATGGGAAGGTTTTAAGCACCCAAAACATCCTTAGTACTCTAAGGGAGCCCTTTTTACAAATGTTGTAAGGTAGGTTGGTATTTGTGAAAAATATTTGTGCAAACATGATTGGGGAGATGAGAAAAGAATATACAAATTATTTACAATTTTGTGTTTGAATGGATAAACCCATTGCCTACGTACCATCTTAAAAAAAGGGTAGGATCAAAACCTCGTAGTTCGGGGTAAAAATCTCAAAATGAGTTGGTGAATTGATTGGTCAAAAGCCTTAAGGTCTTTTGTTATAAAAGGGAGAAAACTCAACCTAAAACCACAAATCCACCATGTGAGGAGAGCTTCAACATACTAGTGAGGGATCCACCCTATAATAAGTATGGAAGACTTATAGTCCAATCACTAAGGATGCAGGTGAGTATTATATCAACCTCTATGATAACTCAAACCTAATAGCTAATGTTTATGAAAAGCTTTGGCAAGAGTGGCCATTGAAACCACAAAAACAATTGAGTGAGTTATATTTACAAATGAAAAGTATTCACAAAATAAAGTCAAAGTTGACTTAAGATTCAATTCAAAATAAGTATTATGAAGAGTGTTTGAAAAATCAAAGGCATAATGCCTAGGTTTCTAATTTTGAGAACAATGTTAATATTTTCACAAAAGTTTGGCTTGGGTTAGAGTGGAGAGAAAAAGAGAAAGGCTAGATCCTAAACATGCAAAGATGAGGGAAGAGAAATAAAACCACTTATAGTCCCCTTCTTGAGATCATAAAGATGATCCAAGTTGCTCCTTTTCCTTTGGAATTAGCAAGCAATAAGCAAATAACTCAAACAATCAAGCAAATACTCAATCAAACTCCTAGGAATCTTCCAATTGGCTTTTGTATCTCTTGTCTTGGATGTCCATGACAATGGTTCTTCTAAGTAGCTCAAGTTTCGGATCCCTAACACAAGAACACACAAATCAAAAAGTTCCACAATGCAAATAAAAGAATGGACAAGAATGAATTTAGAATTAGGGTCATTTCATTTCATCTTCAAGATTAAGCATTCTAAAGGCATGAGGCCTAGTTGCTCTTCAACATATTTAGCATTCTAAAGGCATGAGGCCTAGTTTCTCTTCAAACTCCATTAGCATAGGTAAGGTCCTAAATCTAAGTCCTTTCTCCATTTGCATTGGGTTCACACAAACAAAACAAAACACAAGGCAATAATATATACACAATAATGTGCTCAAGTGAGCAAAAGTAAAATTGCATTAACATAAACATGAGCTCAAGTGAGCAAAGGGCAAAGACAAATGAATTAATGAGCAAGAAATTAAATTGCATTAAAGTAAATTGCAAAAATTAAATGCTTGAATTAAAAGTTAGTCATTAGTAGTTAGTGTTAGTGTGCCATAAGGAAATTTAGCGCTATGTTAAGCAATCCTAAGTGGATTAATGTAGTAGTCACACCTATCTGAGGTCGGTCAATAAAACTATAGGCAAACAAACACAAGTTAGAGACCATGACTAGTAAGCCAAGCTCCTACAACTTGTCATGCCAAAAGAAAAAGAAGAATGATCTTGTATGGATTTAGGTTTTTTTGCTTGACCAAGAAGCAACCTATCTCTAATGCAAAGCAATTCACTTGATCTTTGATCAAGATGAATTTGATTTGGATCAAAGAAGGTTAAGCCCCTCATATGTCAAGGCTAACCACCAATCATTAACTCATTGATCAAAAAGAAAAAAAAGAAGAAGAAGAAGAGATGGAATGTACATAATTGAAATTCAAATGACATAACCAACACACATTGATCAAACATGAATGGAATTAACATCAATCAATGGTAAATAGAAGTGAAATGAAGCCTAGAAGTCAAGAAACAATAAAAATATTTTTGGTATTTTTTGGAATTAAAATAATACTTGAATTAAAATAAACAAATAAAGGTCAAACTTCAAATCCATTTCAAATCAACTTGGAAAAGGACAAATGGATCATCCTAAGTTCAACATGGTCAAACAAGGTTTGACAAATTTTTTCATCATTTTTTGAAAGCAGACACTAATTTTAAACAATTGAAAATGAAGAAAAATAACATAATTGAACTAAAATCTCAAATAAATTAATAAATTGATGAGAATATTTTTCATAGATTTATCATCATTCAAAGATGTTAAGGAAATATTTTTGGCATTTTTGAATATTGGAAAGTATTTTAAATGAATTAAAAATAACCAGAAAAGAGAAAATTCACAAAAAATATTAAATGGAATCATAAAAAATATTAAAAATCATTTTTAGAAACTAGAGATTAAAAGGAAAATTTTGCAATTGGTCCCATATTTTTATGTTTTAAAATGAAGAAGTTATGAATTTTTTAAATAAAATGGAATTAAAGAAATAAAAATGGAAAATCAGAAATTGGAAAAAACAGGGAGCGTCTGATCTTGTCTCATTAAATGACGTGGATCATCACGTGGCCAAGAAACGTGCGCTCACCATACACATTAGTCAAACGCGTGGTAGGATGCATTAAATAAAGTCATAACATTCCAAGGTCAGGATTAAATCTGGAAACAACATCCAATGGTCCAGAACTCATCCACGTGGGGACGGTGGTGTACACCACCGTCTTTTCCGGCGAGACTCACCGTTCTGGCCAAAACTTGCAGGTTTTCAAACCTTCATTAAAATTCACGATCTATACATCTTTGGAAAGCTGGGGTGATGTACATCACCCTTGTGACCTTGGTTTCCACTCAAGATCCTTATGGTACGGGGTGGCAAATGGGCATGCCCGCCCCGTTTAGGCCCGCCCCGCAAAAGCCCGCAAAAAAACGGGTCGGGGCGGGGTGGTCACAGTTGAAGATGTGGGCCTAAAACTTAGACCCGCCCCGCACAAAAGTGAGGGCGGGGCGGGGAAAGCCCGCGGGAACTGCACTATTTAAGCTTAAAAATGCAAAAATTTATATAAATACACGTGCCCGCAAAAGCCCCCGAAAAAAACAGGGCATGGTGGGGCGGGCACATTTGAGGGTGAGGGCCTAAATCCTTGGTGCGGGCCGAGCCCGTTTTGCCACCTCTACCTATGGAGAGAGAAATCTGAGATGGAAATTTGTGGTGTTCAATCTGAGTTTGCTCAATTCATGAAATTAAAAGCTCAAATCAATTGCCTCTCACATGAGGACTTCAGAGGTACCAAGCAATGCAAGAAATGATCAATATCCAAGTAGATTCGAATCAAAACAGTTTGAATAACAACCTTTGAAATACAATTTTACAAGACTTGATCCACTCCAATTCTTTGATGCAGTGTGTTCTTGAGGTAGCAAGGAAGCAAGGTTTAGGAATTGAAGTTCAATGATCAACCAATGAAGTTGAAAATTGAACTTGAAAATTGAAAGAAAAACTCAGAATTCCTTTTAATGGAGGTTGGGATTTCACTTGTGCAGCAGTTCAAGCGCCTTGAGGTTCGTTTTTGAAGAGAATGCATGACTCTATTTATAGCCAAGCATGATGCAAGCAATGAAATACTCATGTGCATGTGAAGTTGGATCCTCCATGCATGGGCCTGTACAGGCGCATGGGAGGCCCAAACTTTATTGGTTTTGCATGCTGATGATGAAACACATGAATTTGGACGTGTACATGGCAAGGCAATGTGGTGTGCAAGCAATTTAATCATGGTATGCATAATTGGAACCAAAACTTCTCCTCTTTGAAAATACCATTTGCCAAATTGAAACATAGCCATGTGGGTAATGGTTGGAAAGGTCTTGACATGAGGAACAAATGTTATATTGAACAAAAATACATTTGGAGTTGGGAAAATATTGAAAACTGATCATGAAGTTCAAGGTGCAAAACATGTATATGGAAATTTTGCCAAAATGGACCAACTTCAAGCCCTTCTTTTTCAATGATGCAAGCCTCAAATGACAAAACCATTCAACATCAAAGTTGTATATCTTTTCAAGACAATCAATTTGGACTTGAATTTTACATCATTCGGATTTTTGATGAGAAAGTTATGGGCACTTGAAGTTGGACTTTTTCACATTTCAATGACTTTGGTCCAAAGTGACCTATAATGTTTTGTATTATCACATGTATTTATTTTAGGATTATGAAAATTTGTTCAACATAACAATTGAAGTAGACATCTTTAACTTTCCAATGCACTTGGTCCCACCTCAAAATCATGAAAAATTAAGGATTTAGGTCCTTGGGAAGTTGACCCAAAATTAGGGTTTCAATCAAAATGACCTATAATGTTTTGAAATGAATGATGACCTTCCAAGTTTCAAATGAAATTTTGATGAACATGAACATTGTTCATATTGGTTCTTAAGAACATTTTTGCTCCTGGAGTCATCTTCATTTGACAAACACATCAAAAGTTAGGTCTTAGTGGATTTCAAAATAGTCAGATGAATTGACTGATCAACTTTCCAAAGCCAAACTTCAAATCTTGATGAATTGATGATTGAGGACACTCACATAGGCACATATATGCATAAAATTATGAATGAAAGAACTTCCCTTGATTGTATTTGATCATGGGTTGAGGTTGCTTCATGAGCAAGGCACAATCAATGCACAGTTGAATTAGGGTTTCCTTGGGAAACAATCCTCAAGCCCCTTTGGTTTATCTTGATCAAATTGACAAATTGAGATACTTGGGAGGCATATATGATGATTGAGAGCTTTATGAACCATTGTCATGCTTGCTTTCATCTTCATCTGGCCACATCAATGAGTATAGGGGCCTCCTAGGAGCCTTGGATCACATGATTGCTTAAGCTACAAAACAAACAAAGTTAGTGACATATTTTTGTGCTTTTGGTTAGTAAACAAAATAAAAAAAGCAATAATATACAATTCAAGTATGCTTGGTGGTCTCAAGCTAACTCACACAAGTCCCAACCCTAGGGTAAAGGAGCCAAGATGCTATGATCCTTGAGGCAAAATGCAATGAGCAATGATATGATGCCATGAGGGATCTTAGGGTCAAAATTAGGGTCTTACACATAGCCTTCATGTCAAACATTGAGGAGGAAGAGGAGGAAAGTGGTCAAGATATTGATGAAGATCTGGAAAATGATGTAGCAATGTTGGGAAGACAGTTCAACAGACTTCCGAAAAAGATGGATGTAAGATCTAAGGCAAATGTCAAGAACATCTCATCTGACATCAGTAAATCCAACAATGCTGGAAGAAGAACAAGGTCAGATGAAAAGCCCAAAAAAGGAAAAGGAGTTCAGTGCCATGAATGTGATGGGTATGGACACATTAGAACTGAATGTGGAACCTACCTCAAGAAACAGAAGAGGAGTCTTGCTGCCACTTAGTCTGATGAAAGTGAAAGAGAAGAGTCTGCAAATCTGGTGACTGCCTTGACTGGAAGATGGAGTTCTGATGAAGACTCAAGTGATGATGAAGTAACCTTTGAAGAGTTGGCCACTACCTACAGAAAGTTGTGTCACAGAAGTGCAGAAGTGTGTCAACAAGTTGAAAGCCAGAAGAAGGTGATAACTCAACTTGAGAATGAGAAGGTAGAACACTTGGAAACCATCTCTAAATTAAAAACTGAAGTAGTGTTTCTGAATGCCAAACTAGATAAGAGTCAACAAGTTGAAATCCAGAAGAAGGTGATAACTCAACTGGATAATGAAAAGGTAGAACACTTGGAAACCATCTCTAAATTAAAAACCGAAGCAATGTTTCTGAATGCCAAACTAGATGAGATGACCAAGTATGTCAGGATGCTAAACAATGGATCTGATACCTTAGACAAAATTCTCCAGACTGGACAAATGACAGGAGATAAATCTGACATTGGGTTCAATGAATCTAAACCTGAGTGCAGTCACACTGGTGGCAAACCTAAATCCAAACCTAAGTGCAGCCATACTGGTAGCAAACTAGAGATTTCACATCAGATGTCACACCATCATAAAGGAAGACAGCAGAAAGGGAAACACCAAAGATGGAGATGTCATTACTGTGGAAAATTTGGCCACATAAAACCCTTCTGCTATAAGCTGTATGGCTATCCTAGTCCTGCTCATCATCAACCTAGACCCAAACATCATAGACCTGTCAACAAAAAGCAATGGGTTCCTAGGACTAATGTTACAAGTCTGATAGCTCAAACTTCCTTTAGAGTTTCAGCCAAAGAAGATTGGTATTTTGATAGTGGGTGCTCCAGACACATGACTGGAAACAAAAACCTGCTAACTGGCCTTCATCCTCATGCCACCAGCTATGTAACCTTTGGTGATGGAGCAAAGAGTGAAATCAAGGGGATTTGTAAGCTTGATTTCCCTGGAGTTCCTGATCTTGACAATGTTCTACTTGTTAAGGGATTGATTGCAAATCTAATAAGCATCAGTCAACTGTGTTACCAAGGTCTAAATGTAAACTTGACTAAAACTGAATGTATGATTACTAACAAAGAAAATGAAGTAATCATGAAAGGAGTCAGGTCTAAAGACAACTGTTACATGTGGAGTTCTCAAGAAACTGGTTATTCTTCAATGCGTACTTTAGCCAAAGAAGAAGAAGTGAAGATATGGCATCAAAGATTGGGCCATCTGCATCTTAAAGGTATGAAGAGGATTATATCTGTTGAAGCTGTTAGAGGAATTCCCAACTTGAAGATTGATGAAAGAAAAGTCTGTGGGGAATGTCAGATTGGAAAACAAACAAGGATGTCATACCAGAAGCTCAGACATGACACCACTTCCAAAGTTCTGGAACTCCTCCATATGGATTTAATGGGACCCATGCAGGTGGAAAGCCTTAGTGGGAAGAAGTATGCATATGTAGTGGTGGATGACTTCTCCAGATACACCTAGATCAATTTTATAAAAGAAAAATCTGAGGTGTTTGAAGTCTTCAAAGATCTTTGTCTCAAACTTCAAAGAGAAAAAGAAAGTCAAGTTATCAAAATTAGAAGTGATCATGGGAACAACAAATTTGCTGAATTCTGTTCTTCATAAGGAATTCACCATGAGTTCTCATCTCCAATTACTCTCCAGCAAAATGGTGTGGTGGAAAGGAAAAATAGAACCCTTCAAGAATCAACCAAGAAATTGCCTTACCACTTTTGGGCTGAAGCCATGAACACGGCCTGCTATGTTCATAACAGAGTGACATTGAAGAAAGGGACTCCTACAACTTTATATGAAGTCTAGAAAGGGAGAAGACCTGCAGTCAAATACTTCCAT
This sequence comes from Lathyrus oleraceus, assembly GCF_024323335.1. Classification (NCBI taxonomy): domain Eukaryota; kingdom Viridiplantae; phylum Streptophyta; class Magnoliopsida; order Fabales; family Fabaceae; genus Lathyrus; species Lathyrus oleraceus. The sequence continues at coordinate 87,622,167 of NC_066581.1, forward strand.
GTGTTTGGTAGTAAATGTTATATCTTGACTGATCGTGAACAAAGAAGGAAGATGGATCCCAAAAGTAATGAAGGAATATTTCTGGGCTACTCAACAAACAGCAGAACACATAGAGTCTTTAATTCTAGAACAAAGGTAATGATGGAATCTATCAATGTTGTGGTTGATGACCAACAGACTGATGTCACAGACGATGTTGAGACATCTCTGAATGATCCCCCAGCTGATCTCTCAGACAAAAATAAGGAGAGTGAAGCTCCTCAAGCTGAACCTGAAGATGACAAAATCAACAAGGGAGGTATTGACAAAACCCTATTTGTTAAGAATGAAGGAGGAAAACTCACGGTGGCATAAATATATGTAGATGATATTGTGTTTGGTGGAATGTCAGATCAGATGGTCGAACATTTTGTTAAACAAATGCAGTCTGAGTTTGAGATGAGCCCTGTTAGAGAGCTGACCTATTTCCCTGGGCTACAAGTCAAGCAGATGGAAGATTCTATCTTTCTATCTCAAAGCAAATATGCCAAGAACATTGTTAAAAAGTTTGGCATGGAGAATGCAAGTCATAAAAGGACACCTGCTCCTACACATTTGAAAGTCTCCAAAGATGAAAATGGAGTTAGTGTAGATCAAAGTCTGTATAGAAGCATGATAGGAAGTCTACTATATCTCACAACAAGCAGACCTGACATTGCATTTGCTGTAGGTGTTTATGCTAGATATCAAGCTGAACCAAAAGTCAGTCACATAAACCAAGTGAAGAGAATACTGAAATATGTCAATGGCACCACTGACTATGGGATGTTATATACTCATGGATCTGGATCTATGCTAACTGGTTACTGTGATGCTGACTGGGCTGGATGTGCTGATGATATGAAAAGCACATCAGGAGGATGTTTCTTCTTGGGGAACAATTTGATATCATGGTTTAGCAAGAAACAAAATTGTGTGTCCCTATCCACTGCTGAAGCTGAATACATAGCAGCTGGAAGTAGTTATTCTCAACTGGTTTGGATGAAACAAATGTTGACTGGATATAATGTCACACAAGATGTCATGACATTATACTGTGACAACCTGAGTGCTATAAATATTTCTAAAAATCCTATTCAGCACAGCATGACAAAGCACATTGATATTCGTCATCACTTCATTAGAGAACTTGTGGAAGAGAAAATCATAGCACTAGAGCATGTTACTACTAAAATGCAATTAGCTGACATATTTACAAAGGCTTTAGATGCTAATCAGTTTGAATGTTTAAGAGGGAAATTGGGGATTTGTATCCATGAGAATTTATAGCAATTAATATGGAGTGGAAAAGGTAATAAGAATATTGTCTGCCCACTTAAAAGAAAGTGCCCCATTTATGGAAAATCATTACCAAATATTGGAACTACCATCTATACCATTTTTACACGCTACCTCAACACAACCACTTCCATCTTCATCAAACTGTATCGTTCATCTCTGCTAGGGCAACCAAAATTATTTCACAAGTTCAACAAAATGTCACAACATCCCTCATCTTCTGGTTCAAAACCCACTCACAAAGCAAGAACTCCCTCCATGGAATTTCTGGATGAAGATATTTTGGAAGTTATTCCTCTTTCAGTAATCCCAGGCGACGCCCCTGGTCCTTCTTCCACTGCAGGAAGTAATCAAGGTAACATTTCTGATAACCCTCCTCCTAAGGATGACATGCATTATACAGATCATGTCATTAGGAATCTGGTCATAAGGATCCTAAATGAAGGACACTCAGTCAAGGGAGTTTCGACTCCTCTGTCTAGAAGGGACCCCTCACCTGAGGTGGAACCTCAAAATGAGAAATATGATGATTCATCTAGGTCAGAGAAAAATATTGCAGCTGAGGGACTGTGTTCTCTAGGAAAAACCTTGCCTAGTAAGAAACCTGTAGATGCTTCTCAATCAAAGAAGCATGACTCTGTTGAAAAGGTGATTGATTTGGAGGAAGAGAGCTCAGATAGTGAATATGACACCTTGCTTCATCACTTGGAGCCAAGGGTGGAAAAAAGAATGAAGACCATGAAAGGGAGGTTTGTGGCTGATATGATGACAACCAGAACTAGTAAGAAGGCTGTTGCTGTAGGTCCTTCAAAATCATGGAGTAAAGTGGAAGTCAAGAAGATAAAGGTCAGAGAAAGTTCTGACTCTGAAGATGATGTCGAAGACGATATCCCAGACATCTCTCCTGTTAAAAAGCAACCTTCTAGGAAATCTCCAACCAAGGTTGCAGCTGTGCATTTAGATAACATTTCCTTCCATCTGGAAGATGGTGCAGCCAATTGGAAATTTGTGATACAGAGGAGAGTTGTTGTGGAGAGGGAACTAGGGAAGGAGGTTGTGGAAGTGAAGGAGGTTATGGAATTGACCAAGTCTGCTGGTTTGATGAAAATAGTTAGTGCATTGCCCCAATGTTTTGAAGGTCTGGTGAAGGAGTTTGTTGTGAACATCCTAGAGGATATTTCTGACAAGAATAGCAAAGAATTTTGCAAGGTGTTTGTGAGAGGAAGGTGTGTAAGGTTCTCCCCAACTGTGATCAATAAGTTCCTAGGAAGAGGAACTGAAGGAGCTGTTGAGTTAGAGGCCACAGACAATGAAGTCTGTAGGACAATCACTGCTAATCAAGTCAAGGAATGGCCAAGCAAAAAGCATCTATCTGCTGGCAAATTAACTGTAAAATATGCTATCTTGCATAAGATAAGTTCAGCCAACTGGGTTCCAACAAACCATATCTCAACAATCTCTAATGTTCTTGGAAGGATAATCTATGCTATTGGAACCAGGCTCAACTTTGATTATGGAAGATTCATGTTTGAACAAATTGTTAGACATGCTTCCACTAATGCAGTGAAGTTGCCAATTGCCTTTCCCTCGATCATTTGTGGAATTATTTTAAGCCAGCAACCTGGTATTCTAAACACAAGTGATATCCCCAGTAGAAGGAAGCCTCCATTGTCCATTCATTACAAGTTATTTGAAGGCAGTCATGTCAATGACATTGTCATGACATCTGCAATGAAGAAGCCAGCCTCTCAAGGTGGTCTGATTGCTCAATTAAAGGAAACCTGTAAGAAGTTGGAAACTGGGATTAGGGTGGCTAAGACTAGGAAAGAGGCTTTAGAGGTTCTCATTAGTAGCTTGGAGCAAGAAGAGATGGATAAGGTTGGTGAAGCCAAGGAGACAGATGCCCACACCTCAAGTGAGTGGTCTAATTCTCAAGATCAATCTAGTGGCAGTTCTGGATCTGAAGGTGAAGAAGATGCTACCTCCTCAGACTAAGTTGTGGTGATGGTCCCCCTGTTAATGATGTGTGTTCTGGATGCTTGGATGTTCTGGATGATTTGATGTTTTCTGTTAGATGTTTGTAGTTTTTTTGGCAGTCTTTGTTGATGCCATGATGTAATATTTGGGCTCTTTATGAGTTCCCTGGATTTCTGATTATCTCAGCTAATGCAGCTGTGTATAATTATGGTTTGCACCACCTGACATTTATGTTTTAACATTTTATATGTTATAACATCCTTTGTGACAATCTCTGCTGGACTGATTGACATTTATTTTGTCTAATTTGTCACTTTGGTCTATTTTAACTAAAAAGGGGGAGAAGTTAATATGTGGAGAGTTGCAGTTAATGTGTGGAGATGTGGAGAGTTGCAGTTATTATGTGCTGACAGGTGACAACTGATGTTAAACAGAAGAATGTTCTGTGTTGTACAGGTGATGTTAAAGGAGATGTCAAAATGTGATTCTGAATGTTACAGATGTTGAAGGAGATGTCAGAATGTGATTCTGAATGTTACAGATGTTGAAGGAGATGTCAGAAGGAAATTCTGATTGTTACAGGTGCGGTTGTTGTTGAAGGAGATGTCTGTGCTGAACAGACTTAGGGGGAGAAGAAGCACCTATGTGTTTAATGTGTGTATTACTAGTGGCTATTATAGCTAGTAATTATGTGTTTATTGCTTCTGCTGCTGCTTAACTGCTGATATGTTTTTACTCTTGTGAACAAATGGACTGATATATGTTTTAGCCAAAATTTGCCAAAGGGGGAGTTTGTTGGTTCTAAGTGTTGGCAGCAATTTTGGTAAAACCTAGAGTGTTCACAAGTTGTCACATGTGATGTCTTAACATAAGGTAACTTGTACCTGCTGGATGTTTAAATTGTAATTATGCAGGATTTTTCCAGGATGTCAGACCCGATGTCATGACATCTGTATACAAAACATTCAGTCTGAATGTTATGTATTATGTGATTGCATTTTTAATGCCAATTTGTGTATGATTGATGAGTTGATTGAACACGCTATCAATCACTAATTACAACGAGATTAACTTATTTTCCAAAGAGATCTAATCAACTGTCATGAGAAGATATGAATGGAAAATAGTTTTAGGGTTTTATGATGTCCAAGCCCAGCCAAATGCTTCTATAAAAAGGACATGGAAAACTTGATTTGATACACAAGAAATAACGAACGAAATATTGAGAGAGAATAAGGGTTTAAGTCTTGTGTGGTCGTGTGAATTGTAAGCCATTCAATTCATCCATATATGATTGAATTGGTCTGATTTTTGAGTTGTAATTGTCACTCAAAGCTTTTAAGCATGAGTGTGTATCTACTTGATTGAAGCTGTTAAGTAAGATCAAGTGTGTGTCTTTGAAGAGTGTCTTCTTTTCATTGTAATTCTTGTTTAATATCACTGGTGTGATTGAGGGGGAGTGAGTGGGATCTCATATCTAAGAGTTCTTAGGTAGAAGTCACACGGGTAGAGATTAGATGAAAAAGACTGTAACTTGTGTTGTTTACTGAGAGTCTTTGAACTGATTCTATTTTAGTGGATTTCCTTCCTGGCTTGGTAGCCCCCAGACGTAGGTGAGTTTGCACCGAACTGGGTTAACAATTGCTTGTGTCTCTTGTATTATTGTTCTTTATCTTTTATCCTGTTTGTATTGTTCAGATATTAGTATCGTGACATTGCCTTCAACATCTCATATCTGATACCAGAATTTCACATACCCGGACCTTTGAAACCATGTTGCCAAAAAGATGCATGGGATTGCATTTTTGCATATCCAAAAATGCAAAAACTTCATACATCCGCATCCATCAGCATGCATGCATATCATTTTCCATGAAAAAAAACTCATTCTAGCTTGTGTCCATAACCAACCGCTGATTTCGTGGCACTAAAATCAGACTTGAAGCAGCTCTCGAAAGATCATGGGCCCGGTGGAGTAAAACTAGGTAGTGTTAAGATAATACATGTACTTTCCAATTTCCATTTCCTCCTTGGTACAACTCGAATGTCCAATGTGAGTTTCATGATGGAGTAGCAAGGCACTCAATCGAGAAATGTAAGGTCTTCAAAAAAGAAGTACAAGAGCTGATGGAAAGCGGGGCAATGTACTTTTTAAAGGAGGCCCTAATATGATGAACAACCTCTCACTCGAATGAGTGCGAAGACTTCAGGGAATGCCTCCTAAAGCCAATGGATCCGATAGGAAATCATCCTTAACGCTGGAAATCTTTGGGATGTTTTATCATTTGCATTTGTAATTTCTTTGTCCATTAAATGGTACTTATTTTTAAATTTTTTTATTTTAATGGTAATATTAATGAAGTGATCATGCATTTTATGACTTAATCGATTCGTATTCACTCTTGCTATTTTTTCTTTCATTTATGTAAAAGACAAAAAAAGGCAATATAAACTCTTCTCCTATTCACTTATCTTTATCAAACTTTTTTTTAAACAAAGATTGAAGGGATGATGATAAAAATTAAATACCTGAAATTACTGCAGTATGCTTCCAAAAGGAAACTTTGCTAATGATGTAAGGCATTGTTTCAATCCTCAAACACTGAAGAGATAAGGAGTTAATCCCTAGTCAATCATTTTGAGCCTACAAGTTGGTGTTTCTTTCAGAATTAAAAACCATTAATCTTAACTAGGGACATGGTAGTTTTTTCCCCAATTAATCTGACTTTGGATTCAAATTGCAAGAGAAAGCATCTCATCAAAGGATCAACCACATGCTATTCTTCACACACATCCTGAAGTGTCGAAGAAGTCGTGAAAAGCCAAAAATTTACAGTGGTTGATCTTCACCAACCATTAACAAGGCAATAATTATCTTTTAAAAAAGAGAAATAAAAAGCCCGCTAAGTCAAACACCACAAAAGACAACTTAGGAAAAAATTAGGGCATCCCGATGGATCGAAAGCTTCAAAGAAGTGATTCAGGAAAAATTATGGATAAAAAAAAGAGTTAGGTCATTAAACCCTCAACAAAGAAAATCAAGACTAGTTGACCGCCATAGAAAGAATCAAAGGGTCACCAAAATCCTTGACAAAACAAAAGGTGACTGCCATTTCAAGGAAATTTCATCTTGAATCCTTATCTTTACCCTTACTCTGTCAAACTCTCTTGAGCTTTGAATGTCTATGTTGGATTAATTGAACGTAAAACTATAGGTCATCAAGAAGAAGGAGTAAGTTAAAATTAAATTTTGAGCCTTAAATCCTTTTGTTTCAAAAACCGTGAACCAGGCTAAGTTACAACCTGTAGCACCTCAAATTTGCACCTATCATTGTACATACATTCTCATATTAGGTCATAACATAACATGGTCCACTGCATAACATTGCATTGTCCCTTTTGCTCAAGTGCAAGATCATTAGGAGAAATTAGGTCAAACTGATCAGGAGATCAGTCAACCAAGCAAGCAAGTGTGTTTTCCATTGAGCCAAGGCCCTAGGGTTGGTCCAACATGTTCACATGACTTGGGGGTCCATTTGAAGTATTTAGGTCAAAGATTGAAGGCTCAGAGGTCATCAGTTCATGCACAATCGGTCAGAAACCCTAGAAAGTCAAACTTGGTCAACTGTGGTTGATTTTATGGTTTTGATGGATGGATTTGGTTTGAGAGAGCTTATTCATGTCCAAATAGGCCTCATATATCATGGCAAACAACATCATTGAAGAATTTGAAGCCAATCAGAAAATTTCCAAAAATAGAAACTGGACTTGTAATTTTAACTGCCAAAAATGGAAACTTCTTGATCCAAAACTTACATCATGATACAAGCTTCAAATGAATTTTTGCCCAACATGAAAGTTGAAGATCTTGTTCTCCCATTTCCAAAAAGTCCAAGAACTCTCAATTCCTATGTATGGTTGTCAAGATATGATCAAATCATTTTCACAAAATCTTGAACTTCAAAAGGCCATATCTCTCAAACCATTTGGCCAAAATTGGTGAGGTTTTTTCCAACAAACCACATTTAACCTCCTCTTTCCAAAAATGTAAATTTCATGTGCCAAAACATTGCCAATCAAAATGGCACTTTTGAACCTAGCATGTTTAAATTTCAAGTGAGGTGCAAAATTGAAGTTTTGAATTAAGCAATTTCCATCAAATTGGCCAATTGGGAATGGTTTAAGACAGCATTTGTGACTTGTACAAGGCCCAAACTCGGGCAGAATACACACCTCCTTACCATTTGGATGAATTTAGCAAAAGAGTAAAATGGTTCATTAAAGCTAATGATGTTTAACACTTGATTAGGGAAGCTAAAACAGAGATATAAAAACTCATTTTCTGCAGAATTGAACCCTAGCAGCTGCCTCCAAACACAGAAATCACTCACTCTCTCTCAAATTCATTTCCTTGCCATTCCCAAAAATCTGTCAAGAAACTCAAGAGACCACGAGCAAGCTTTGTTGATTCACCATCCAAACAACATTGAGAGCCCATTTCAGCCATCATTCCACAACTGAAAGTCTCCTGCCCGACTGTTTTCTTCAAGGTATCATCCATGGCAGATTGGAATTAAGGTCACTTCAAGCTGTGTCAAGCCCAAGCATCTTCACCATTCATCATTTGGAGTATGAATCCTCATCTGTTTTGAGCCAGAACTACCAAATAACATCTAAATCTCCACTGAGCTTCAACATTGGTTAGTTTTCGAATCCCTTGTTTCACTAAACTTTGCCATGCTTATGATAGGTTATTCCTTGCTGATTCCAATGAACTTTGTATCACATGAAATAGTTGAGTAGTGGTTGAGATATTTGGAAATGAAAGTTGATGTTCATATGAATTTTTGTTCGATTCTCTCTCATTAACCTGATTCATAGAAAATGATGTTTGGATTTGTCATGTATGTGGTTTGCTGATCATATTGGTGTGCTCATTACTCATTTCTGGGAGTTTTTGTTCTTGAGCAAGTTTGATGTTGAAATTTCTTTTGGTTCGATTCATGAGTTGTAGTGTGTTTTAGTAAAAATTGATGATGAATTCATGTTTGCCATGCTGTGCTGATCATTTCTGTGTGCTCAATTGCCATTTCTGGAAATTTTTGAGAAAAGCTCGATTTGGGGATGATGAACATTGTTACTGTGCCCAGAAACCCTAGAATACATTCAAAGCCTTGCCCAGAAATCGTTTTGTACGTATTGCGTGTTACTGTAGATGCATGAGCCAATAGAAACATTTCAATCCAGCGTCCAAAACGGCACCGTTCTGATAAGTGAGTTCCATATTTACCAATGTGCCATTCTCGTTTTATTATTTCAAATTAATTCATTTAATTTCATATTTTATTTCATTTGGCATTGCAAAATTCATAATTCATTCATTTTAATTCCAAATTTGGTGGGAATTTTTGCATCATCTTCATCATGATCCCTAGTTTTTTTATCATGATTTTTGTTGATTTTTTGGATGACTGAATTTTAAATGGCATTAGGGTTTGTAGAATGTGACCAAATTTTGTACATCTTGCCAAATCTTTTGTGAAATTGTGATGCCTTATCCATTTGATCTGAAATTTTTTGTGCTCAAACTAGACTCACTCATGTTTATTTTGATGTTAAGATCATGAATTTATCTTATGTGGTTTGAGAGTTGTGAATTTTTGAAGTAGGGTGTGACAACTTGTGTCACACCATGGATGTGCAACTTCCTGATTTTTGTATCCATGCTTCTTGACCTCCAAATGAATTGATTTTTTGCATGAACCTTCTATTGTATGTCTAGTTTGCACATGATTTTTCTTGGAATTGTTGGTGCCATTTTCCTAATTGTTTGAGATTTTGTTCCCCTGTCTAGTCAAATGTTGACCTTATGTGATACATGTGCCCATTTGTTTTGTGAAATGCTCATACTTTATTAGATGGACATGAAATTTTACATGAGATAACTAGACATCCTAAGCTTTGCCATGGTTTTAGTCCCATTCATTTATCATATGCCATCTCTGATTTATGAATTTTTCAAGTTGATACATGTTTGGTTGACTTCTTTGAGCATGTCCAAAATTGCTTTGACTTTCTGATTTTCATTGACTGCCTTTCACTTGTCCAAATGTGATGAAATTTGACATGCTTACCATGCTATGTGTTAGGATTGTTCATGATTTATTTGGGGATTTTTGGAAATGTTTGAGTTGACTTTTGATGCAAGTCTTTCTGTTGACTCCTATGAGCTTCTGTTTGCAATGCTTTGACTTAAACTGTTCATGCAATGATGATAGTGATTGATATGAATGTGAACCCAATTGGAATTGTTTCTTGATTGGTTAAACATGATTTTGAATGCTTGCCCTCTGCTGTTTTGACTTTTTCATTCTCTTTTGACCCTAGGCTTGCCCTAGTGGTCCTGTTACTCACTTTTGAGCTTGTGTTTTCAGGTTGACCAACAAATGCTCCATTGAGACTATTTCTTTTGATTGAGCTTACTTGAATATCATTGAGCTAACCTCTTGGTTTTGTAGGTGGCTTGACTCACATGATTTGAGTCTTGTGCTTTGCATATTTGATTGTCTGATTTGACTGTTGATTCCTATTTCCTTTGCTTTAACTTGTGAATTGTGTACTGATCTGTTTGACTATTTCAGGTACCATTAGTTGCTTAGTTCTTTGAACTTGCTTTGCTTTGCTTTAAATAGCAACTTGCTTGAGGTATAATCCCTTAATCTTCATGTAGTCTGGAAGACCTGGCCTGTTACTTGGCCAGGCAACTGTCTGAAGTCCTCCTTAAGAGGCAATGTTTGTGTATGTTTAATTTGTCCTTGTACATAGTCAGAGACCTCCTAAGTGAAGAGGCAATTGGCAGAACCAAGGGATAAGCAACCTATCCCCTGCTATTCTGTGTGTCTTCTGCTTTGCTCACACCACTGTGTTGATGCATTGCAGATACAAACCCAAGATCTTGTGCAATTGTACAGTCGAGTCAGTATCAAATGTGTAGAAGGGTTCCCACTTTCTGAACCCACACATTCTTGTCAAACGCTCTCCCTGGCCAGGGATAAGAGCAATGAGGCACACCCCTCATCTCCTTTCATCTGCTTCACCTTAGCCCCTCAATGGCAAGGTTAAGAGCAACATTCACCCCGTTCCAGAGGTTTGTTTGTTGAGGTTGATGTGACCCCTCGACTAAAACCTAACCCATGTTTGAGCCCCCTTGTTGGTGTGTTTATTTTATGCTGCATATGCTTGTGTGGTGTGTTTGTATCCCCTAGGTTTGTTAGACTCCGCGTAGTCTCGTTTGCATGCCAATTAAGGTAGCACGGTTCCTTCGTATAGGACTTCCTTTCTTGCTTGCGCTTTCTTAAAACACAAACAAACATTATCCCTCTTAAGGATACGTTAACTCCTTCTACTACAGGTGAGTAAGTCTCCAAAGGTCGAGCATCAGGTAGATTGTGCAGTGACGTTGTCCACTTAAAAAACACAAACCAACAGGAATAGTTCAGCCGAACTACGGCAACTCTGATTCTCATGTTCAGATGAGATACGTAGGCACGAGATGCGATGTCTTGTCGAGTTTGACTAACAACTAACACTAATACTTTTCTCTCGCCCTCGTTGCGATTGAGACTTCCCCTTTCTCTTGCCCTAGTTGCAATTGAGACCCTTCTTGCTTCCTGTGCAAGTTAGGTTCAGATGTGGCTTGCTTCCTGTGCAAGTCATGATTAGGATAGGCTTGCTTCCTGTGCAAGTTAGCTAGAAACCTTAACTTAGGGACGACTTTGCATGACAACATCTAGGCTCGAGTTGTAGTCTCCCTAGTGTTGTGTCTCCCTCTGTTATCTGGTTAGGCTAGTCCTTTTTCCCTGCGTAGGGGAACTACATCGCCCTGATCTTCATACCAGATGAAGTATGTAGGCAGGAGATTGAGCTGATCTCTCCGGGCGCCCTTTTTATTTTTCCACCTTTGTGTCTTCAACCCCTCTGTGTGTGTTGTTGTGTGCTTGGAAGCTGATGTAAGTCCATCGAGTGGCATTCGGGTTCCAGTGTGGGTTTGTTTTGGTTCGGATGCTGACGTAAGTCCAGTGATTGGCAGTCGGGCTCCACGTTTGCCTTTGCCTGTGTTTGTTTGTGTGCGTGTTAGCCGAGCTACGAATGCTCTGATTCTCCTTTGTCCAAGGAGATACGTATGCATAGGATGCGATATCCTAGCGAGCATGTGTCGTTTCCCCAGTCCGAACTACTTCGACTCTGAGGTCTATGTCTGATAGACTAAGTAGGCCCAGGATGCGGTATCCTGCCGAGTCAGTTTCAGTCCGTTTTCTTGTGTCTCTTTCAGCCAGTGTGTGTGTGTGTGAGCAGTATCTTAGCAACCATTTTCCTTCCTTTTGTGCGTGGATCCCGTAGAGTACTACGGATGCGTAGGGGTGCTAATACCTTCCCTTCGCATAACCGACTCCCGAACCCATTCTCTTTGGTCGCGAGACCATGTCTTTTCCAGGTTTACTCTAAGCGTTTCCTTTCCCTCCTTTGGGATAAATAACGCACGGTGGCGGCTCTGTTGTTCTTGTTTCCCGCCGGTTTTTCGCGTAATGCGACAGCTGGCGACTCTGCTGGGGATATGAAGAGTTGACCTGTGCTGGTCCATCTTCCCTGAGCGAGTCTCTCCTAGCGCTCTTTAGGTTAGGGTTTTGGTTGCTTTGTGCTGTTATTTATTGCATTCATTGTATATATGTGCATTTATTATTTGCATTTATTGTTTGCATCAATGTTTGCATTCATTCATTATCATCTGCTGTGCTGTCTGTATTTCTCTGTTTGGGGGTGGGAGTCACTTGAGGTAAAAGGTCCAATACCCAGACCATGAGTGAAATCTAGGATGCTTAGGAATAGAGTGATTCGTGGGAAGCGGGTGGTATTGCGCCACTCAGCGGAACATTGATATCACGAGCAGTTCAGACCCTGGTGGGATATTATCGGTGCATACATCGGGTGTGCACAGGATGATATTCTGCGAAAGGTTATTTATGCTGCGTTTCTCTCGACCTTACCCTGGCCTAGACGACACCCGTGAGTGGGGAAGGGTTTGATCATTCTAACAGGTACAATTGGTGACTCCTGGTACTGATGGTGACTACGAGTTATATTTCTGGACGCCGGAGGTTTGACCCTGGTATTGATCAGAGGGTTCCGTTTATTTCGGATCCCTGGGCTGAATTTGAGGGTACTCGCTCAGATGGTGACTCAGTTTTCCAGACTTGGGTTCAGATGCCAGCTCCTCAGATGACTTTGGGGTTTCAGATGGTTCCTCAGACGCACAGCCTGACCAGTCATGCTGCATCATTTGCATCATAGCATGTTTATTTCCAAAAAAATAATAATGCATGAAAAAAGAAAAAAAAAGTTAACTCGCATACGCATATCCTTTATCAGGATCATTCATATTAAAATAGCATCCGCATCATGCATATCATGCACATATCATCCTTGCATTGCAGACATGTTTGGGAGAGACTTCTCACTTCGGTTCTTGACTGAGACAGGATTGCTGACCGCCGACCGCATCGTTACTCAACCAGATTGAATCAACAGAGGAGTATGGATCAGGTTCAAGCAGAATTGGCCGAGATGAGGGCAAACATGGCCCAGTTCATAACGATGATGCAAGGGGTCGTTCAGGGGCAAGAGGAGCTGCGTGCCTTAGCCCAGAGACAGGAAGTTGTGATTCCAACTGCCAACCGTGCTTCACCAGCGGGTGTTCCTGTGGATGATAATGCTGCTGCTGCCGCTCCCGCCAGTAACTTTGATGGGGTTGATGAGTTGGGGGGCATCAGAATCAATGGACAGCCTCTTGCTGCAGAGGTCAATGTCAGAGCTACCCGGGCTCCGATTCGTCATCCAGCTCCGTTTGTCGACCAACAAGAGGACATGTTCACGTTGCTGAGTGAGGATGATGAAGTGGTCAGAATGGAGGATAGGGATCGTAAAGTGGATGCTCTTGCTGAGAAAATCTGAGCCATGGAGTGTCAGAACTCACTTGGGTTTGATGTGACCGACATGGGTCTGGTGGAAGGGTTGAAGATCCCGTACAAGTTCAAGGCACCCTCATTCGAAAAGTACAACGGTACCTCCTGTCCTCGCACCCATGTGCAAGCTTACTTCAGGAAAATCTCTGCTTATACTGATGACGAAAAGATGTGGATGTACTTTTTCCAAGATAGTCTATCTGGGGCATCTTTGGACTGGTACATGGATTTGAAGAGAGAATCAGTCAGAAGCTGGAGAGACTTGGGAGAAGCCTTTCTGAGGCAATACCAGGACAACATGGACATGGCGCCGAGCCGAACCCAATTGCAGAGCTTGTATCAGAAAGATAAGGAAAGCTTCAAAGAGTATGCCCAGAGGTGGCGTGAGCTAGCCGCAAGAGTGCAACCTCCTATGCTGGAGAGAGAGCTGACTGACATGTTCATTGGAACCTTGCAAGGTGTGTTCATAGATCGCTTGGGAAGTTGCCCGTTCAGTAGCTTTTCAGATATTGTTGTCTGTGGGGAAAGAACTGAAAGCCTTATCAAAGCAGGAAAGATTCAAGATCCTAGCTCTTCAAATTCTTCAAGTTCTAAGAAGCCATCCTCTGGGGCACCCAGAAGAGGAGAGGATGAAACAAATGTTGTGCACCGTCGAAGGAGTGCAAATAGAGGACCATATCGGCAAGTCGCCGCTGTGACTATTCCAGCAACTCAAACTCCACAGCAACAGAGAAGACCAGCTCAGCAGCATCAGCGTCCACAACATCGTCCTCAGCAGCAGGCTTACCAGCCTCCCATTGATAATCAAGCTAGTACGAGTAATGAGAGGAAGAAGATCATTTTTGATCCAATCCCCATGTCCTACGCCGAACTGTATCCCTATCTGTTAGAGCGGAACTTGATTACTCCCAGAGACCCGCCGCCCATACCCGTCAACCCTCGGTGGTGGTATAGGCCTGAACATCATTGTGTGTATCATTCGGGTGCTCCTGGTCATGATGTGGATAGTTGTTTCCAGCTGAAGATGAAGGTTCAAGACCTTGTGAGGTCAGGTATTCTGATCTTGGAGGATTTAGGTCCCCGTGTTAATCAAGCTTGAAGATAACAAGTCCTGGGCTGGCGCCGACTTTTTCTTCAGAAGGGTTGTTCAGAAAACAGAAGCTGCTGATGCAAGAGATACTGACGGTTGTCATCCCCGGTGGGATCTATCACAATTGGGTCACTGTGGGCGTTCCTACAGTTGTTCATAAGTCTTTGTAATAATCACTTTGTTTAAAAACCCTTCTCCCATGCCAAAAGGAGAAGTGATGGCATTGTTGGCAACATTTTGTGCAATGATATTTTCATTCAAATAAATTCATGTTAAACATTTGTTTTTCCATTTGTTTTCCCTTTTCGCTTTTTGCATGAAATTGGTGATCACAAAAAACCCTAAAAACAAGAATAAAAGCAATCTTTTCATCTGCATAACGATTGTCTTGTTTGATTTTCAAAAAGCTTTTCATATCAAAATCTTTATGCAGGTTGTTTCTCAAACCCATTGGACATAATGATCGGACGTCATCTCCCAATTTTGAATTCCCTGTATTCGAAGCGGAAGAAGATGATGCTTGAAGGGATTCCTGACGGTATTTCCCGACTTCTTGAGCAAGAAAAGAAGATCACACTCAGCTGCATCTCGAGAATCAGCAGAACAGCCAACTGGGGCATCAAAAAAATGTAAAATAAAAAAGAAAAGAAGAAAAAGAGGGTGCAAAATAAGGAAAAAATCAAAATCAAAATCAAAAGAAAGAAAAAGAAAGAAAGAAAACAAAAGAAAATAGCACCCTCAAAGTCCCAAGTTGACTGATGCTGAATTCGATCAAAAAGAAGAGATCAACTGCCATGTGTCATGGTCAGTCATATCAGCAGAGAGTGAAAAAGCAGGTCAAGCCTTGTGTGTTCCGAGAAGGTGACCTTGTGCTCAAGAAAGTCCTGTCTTTCATGCCCGATTCCAGGGGCAAGTGAACCCCCAAGCTATGAATGTCCATATGTTGTCAAAAGAACCTTTTCAGGCGGCGCTTTGACACTTACAACAATGGATGGAAGTTCACTCGTCCTGTGAAATATGATGCAGTCAAGAAATACTTCGCCTAAAAGAAAAAACAGAATAGCTCGCTAAGTCGAACACCCCAAAGGGTGACTTAGGCAAAAAAGGAGCGTCTCGGTGGATTGAAAACCCGAAAGGGCGATCCAGGCAAAAGTTAGAGACATTGAAAAAAAAAGAATTCACATCCCGCTAGATTGAACACCTCACACTGGGGCAATCTAGGCAAAAATTAGGGATTTGGCAAGTAACTGCATCTTGACAAGACTGTGCTCTATATCTGTCATCCGTCAGGAATTCTCGATTCATCGTCGACTGAAGCTTTAAATACATCGAAAATTCAGAATGGTAGAGGAAAGGTCATTATGTTCAATGTAGCCCTCTCCAATATATATCACCGATTTCAAATTTGTACAGATCTATGGAGTCTCGCCCTTTGCAGACTACCATTCCATCACATCAATTTGAGCTTTTTATCCAATTATTTGCACTCTTATTTGTTTCAACTCAACAGATGTTTTGCATGTTTTAATTGATAAAGTATCATTGTTTTCAAAATAAACAAATTTTTCAAAAATTGTTCTTAAACAAAGTGAACATTCACAATGATGGAAGGATACTTAGGAGATCCGCAGTGCTCTCCCGAGGGTGGTATGATTACCAACAGGTAAGACATTTGTTCGTATCTCGAGCATAACTTTATCTTTCTCCTGTCGAACCTCTTTTGGTTTCTCCTCAGTGAGGTTGCTCAGTGCAGTGTTGGTTGAAGTTGTTCATCTTCATGTTCCCGGCAGTACAACATTCTTCCTCCAAGTCCCTGTTAGCCCTATTGTGGGGCATCTCTAGTATAGGTTTGTTTGAGCCCTATCGTGGGGCATTCCCAGCAAGGTTGCTGTTGAAATACTTTTGTGGGGCAGTTCCCCAAGCAGAGTGTTTACTGAAGACGTTAGCGTTCCTCTCTCCAGCAGAGCAGTCTTCTCCTCTCCCCGCAGGATGGTGTTGTTCCCTGATGTCCCGGTTTCCAGCGGATCGCGTTTGCTCTCTGGCGTTTTTGGCCTTCCCTATGGAAGAAGAGTAGTACCGGATGGTTGATTCCCGGACCTGCGTGTTGAGCATGTCTGTTTGTCAACATTCATCATACATTCATCATGCAGAATGCATACATGCATAATCATAGCATTTGGATACTCATGATGCAGCTGTTGCCGTGTATCCGTTGATGTTTGCCTTCTGCTATTTGTTGATACAGATCTCTCCAGTAGATTTTCCTTAAGCAGATATGGGTGTGTCTGATCTCTCCATGTAGAGCCAACCCCTTAAGCATAAAGTGTCTATCCTTTCCTGCCATTTCCCCACTGAGATACATCCTCGTGGATGACGGTTGCTTCCGTTCCCTCCCTACACGGGATGGGTTTTCCCTATTGAGTTCTTTCCTCATTAGGATGAGTCTTGTTTCAGTCTGCCTTTTTGGATCAATCCTAAATTGGCTTCCTGTTGGCTGTCTCCTGTACTTCCCTGGGGCATAAATGAATAGTCGCTCACTAACCGGCACTCATTCATCTTATCCTCAGCGGAATTTGGTGGCCTCTACCTACGAACCGGTAGCTGTAAGTCCTTTCTTTACGGTCTTCTACCCACTACCCGGTAGTTGTAAATCCTTTATCTCACTCTGTCTCTCAGCAGATCGTTTGTGGGCCTCTACCTACAAACCGGTAGTTGTAAGTCCTATTGTCGTGGTTTTTTACCTACAAGCTGGTAGTTGTAAAATCCCACTTTCACCCCCTAGCAGAGGTAACCTTTGTGGTTCATTCTGTTTGTTGGCTTCTACCTACAAACCGGTAGTTGTAAGTCCTATCTTTGTGGTTTTCTACCTACAAGCTGGTAGTTGTAAAATCCCACGTTCTCCCCTTGGTGGAGTTAACCCTTTGTGCTCATCCTATCGATGACTGGTTACTTTTCCGTGGTTTTCTGCCTACTAACCGGTAGATGTAATCCCCTCTTTGCGGTATTGATATTCTTTTCCCCTCTGTATACTTGCCTTGATCAAGCAGTATTGCCCCCATTGGGTCTTCCCCTGCCTTTGGGTATTTGCTCCGAGTTAGCAACTTTATCCTCTTTTGATTGGTCATCTTTTGCATACCTAGTCCTGGTACCCTGATGCCTTTCTTTTCGGTCGATTATTCATTTAACAACCTACAACCCGGTTATGGATAATCTTCCATGCGAGGTTATTATCTACGTTTTGACGGCTATAGATAATATATCTCATGCACTCTTTGGTCAATCTTTCGATTGTTATCTCCAGCAGAGTAAGATTCGTATTCCTTGTGGAATCGAATGTCCATCCTTTAACAAGTTTGCTTTCGCTCTCTTCAGGATGTTTTCGGTCGTTTATCCATTTAACAACCTACAACCCGGTTATGGATAATCTTCCATGCGAGGTTATTATCTACGTTCTGACGGCTATAGATAATATATCTCATGCACTCTTTGGTCAATCTTTCGATTGTTATCTCCAGCAGAGTAAGATTCGTATTCCTTGTGGAATCGAATGTCCATCCTCTAACAAGACTGCTTTTCTAGCCCTCTTCAGGATGTTGAGTGTTTTGGAACACAAACCAATTCACGTTTGGTCGTTCACCCGTTTCATACCTACAACCCGGTATCCTTGGTGTTCCTTCCTGTTTGCTCGCTGTCGTGACCTTGATCCCCAGTGAGACCTCCTACAAGTGTTCAGCCTTGCCCTGTCATCTTGTGGATGTCAGTATCCCGTCAGCACCCGCGTGTGTTGTTCCTTTGGTGTCGGTAAACACCATCCTTCGGTGATTTCCAGTCATGCGTAAGTGTCTGGTCTTCTTTGGTGTCGGTAAACACCATCCTTCGGTGATTTCCAGTCATGCGTAAGTGTCTGGTTTTCTTTTGATGTCGGTAAACATCCTCTTTCGATGTTCATAACGTCGCCCTCCCTTCCCTAGTGAAGTTTTCCTCCTCTCCGTTGGTGTCGATAAACGTGAGTCTCCCTTTCGTCCTATGATGTCTGGTTGAGTTTTCCTCCTCTCCGTTGGTGTCGATAAACGTGAGTCTCCCTTTCGTCCTATGATGTCTGGTTGAGTTTTCCTCCTCTCCGTTGGTGTCGATAAACGTGAGTCTCCCTTTCGTCCTATGATGTCTGGTTGAGTTTTCCTCCTCTCCGTTGGTGTCGATAAACGTGAGTCTCCCTTTCGTCCTATGATGTCTGGTTGAGTTTTCCTCCTCTCCGTTGGTGTCGATAAACGTGAGTCTCCCTTTCGTCCTATGATGTCTGGTTGAGTTTTCCTCCTCTCCGTTGGTGTCGATAAACGTGAGTCTCCCTTTCGTCCTATGACGTCTGGTTGAGTTTTCCTCCTCTCCGTTGGTGTCGATAAACGTGAGTCTCCCTTTCGTCCTATGACGTCTGGTTGAGTTTTCCTCCTCTCCGTTGGTGTCGATAAACGTGAGTCTCCCTTTCGTCCTATGACGTCTGGTTGAGTTTTCCTCCTCTCCGTTGGTGTCGATAAACGTGAGTCTCCCTTTCGTCCTATGACGTCTGGTTGAGTTTTCCTCCTCTCCGTTGGTGTCGATAAACGTGAGTCTCCCTTTCGTCCTATGATGTCTGGTTGAGTTTTCCTCCTCTCCGTTGGTGTCGATAAACGTGAGTCTCCCTTTCGTCCTATGACGTCTGGTTGAGTTTTCCTCCTCTCCGTTGGTGTCGATAAACGTGAGTCTCCCTTTCGTCCTATGATGTCTGGTTGAGTTTTCCTCCTCTCCGTTGGTGTCGATAAACGTGAGTCTCCCTTCCGTCCTATGACGTCTGGTTGAGTTTTCCTCCTCTCCGTTGGTGTCGATAAACGTCGAGTTTTTCCCGGTCATCCGTTGATGATTTGGTTGTGTTCATTCTCCCCGGTTGAGTTTTCCTCCTCCCCGTTGGTGTCGATAAACGTCGAGTTTTTCCTATTCGTCCTATGACGTCTAGTTGTACCCTTCCCCAAGTGGATTTACCTCTCCGTTGGTTTCGATAAACGTTGAGTTTTTCCCATTTCGTCCGTTGACGTATGGTTGTATCTCTTCCAGTCATTCATTAATGTCTGGTTACCTCTCCGTTGGTCTTGGTAAACGTTGAGTTTTTCCCATTACGTCCGCTGACGTATGGTTGTATCCCTTCCAGTCATTCATTAATGTCTGGTTACCTCTCCGTTGGTCTTGGTAAACGTTGAGTTTTTCCTAGTTGTCCGTTGGCATCTAGTTGTGATTTCTTTTCCCATTCATCGTCGTTGCGATGTCTGGATGTGGCCGTACCCTTTGAAAACAAAAACCAAAAAATATTATATCCAGTCGGTGCAAATTTCTACGGTTCTTTGGTATTCAATCCCTGTTTACCCTGAAAGTCTGACAGCCATTGCTATCATCCATTCGGGTTCCCAGCTGATTGAATAGGGGCAGCTGTAGCACCTCAAATTTGCACCTATCATTGTACATACATTCTCATATTAGGTCATAACATAACATGGTCCACTGCATAACATTGCATTGTCCCTTTTGCTCAAGTGCAAGATCATCAGGAGAAATTAGGTCAAACTGATCAGGAGATCAGTCAACCAAGCAAGCAAGTGTGTTTTCCATTGAGCCAAGGCCCTAGGGTTGGTCCAACATGTTCACATGACTTGGGGGTCCATTTGAAGTGTTTAGGTCAAAGATTGAAGGCTCAGAGGTCATCAGTTCATGCACAATCGGTCAGAAACCCTAGAAAGTCAAACTTGGTCAACTGTGGTTGATTTTATGGTTTTGATGGATGGATTTGGTTTGAGAGAGCTTATTCATGTCCAAATAGGCCTCATATATCATGGCAAACAACATCATTGAAGAATTTGAAGCCAATCAGAAAATTTCCAAAAATAGAAACTGGACTTGTAATTTTAACTGCCAAAAATGGAAACTTCTTGATCCCAAACTTACATCATGATACAAACTTCAAATGAATTTTTGCCCAACATGAAAGTTGAAGATCTTGTTCTCCCATTTCCAAAAAGTCCAAGAACTCTCAATTCCCATGTATGGTTGTCAAGATATGATCAAATCATTTTCACAAAATCTTGAACTTCAAAAGGCCATATCTCTCAAACCATTTGGCCAAAATTGGTGAGGTTTTTTCCAACAAACCACATTTAACCTCCTCTTTCCAAAAATGTAAATTTCATGTGCCAAAACATTGCCAATCAAAATGGCACTTTTGAACCTAGCATGTTTAAATTTCAAGTGAGGTGCAAAATTGAAGTTTTGAATTAAGCAATTTCCATCAAATTGGCCAATTGGGAATGGTTTAAGACAGCATTTGTGACTTGTACAAGGCCCAAACTCGGGCAGAATACACACCTCCTTACCATTTGGATGAATTTAGCAAAAGAGTAAAATGGTTCATTAAAGCTAATGCTGTTTAACACTTGATTAGGGAAGCTAAAACAGAGATATAAAAACTCATTTTCTGCAGAATTGAACCCTAGCAGCTGCCTCCAAACACAGAAATCACTCACTCTCTCTCAAATTCATTTCCTTGCCATTCCCAAAAATCTGTCAAGAAACTCAAGAGACCACGAGCAAGCT
Source organism: Lathyrus oleraceus (assembly GCF_024323335.1). Taxonomy (NCBI): domain Eukaryota; kingdom Viridiplantae; phylum Streptophyta; class Magnoliopsida; order Fabales; family Fabaceae; genus Lathyrus; species Lathyrus oleraceus. Next base: position 87,643,182 of record NC_066581.1, read on the forward strand.
TTGTTGATTCACCATCCAAACAACATTGAGAGCCCATTTCAGCCATCATTCCACAACTGAAAGTCTCCTGCCCGACTGTTTTCTTCAAGGTATCATCCATGGCAGATTGGAATTAAGGTCACTTCAAGCTGTGTCAAGCCCAAGCATCTTCACCATTCATCATTTGGAGTATGAATCCTCATCTGTTTTGAGCCAGAACTACCAAATAACATCTAAATCTCCACTGAGCTTCAACATTGGTTAGTTTTCGAATCCCTTGTTTCACTAAACTTTGCCATGCTTATGATAGGTTATTCCTTGTTGATTCCAATGAACTTTGTATCACATGAAATAGTTGAGTAGTGGTTGAGATATTGGAAATGAAAGTTGATGTTCATATGAATTTTTGTTCGATTCTCTCTCATTAACCTGATTCATAGAAAATGATGTTTGGATTTGTCATGTATGTGGTTTGCTGATCATATTGGTGTGCTCATTACTCATTTCTGGGAGTTTTTGTTCTTGAGCAAGTTTGATGTTGAAATTTCTTTTGGTTCGATTCATGAGTTGTAGTGTGTTTTAGTAAAAATTGATGATGAATTCATGTTTGCCATGCTGTGCTGATCATTTCTGTGTGCTCAATTGCCATTTCTGGAAATTTTTGAGAAAAGCTCGATTTGGGGATGATGAACATTGTTACTGTGCCCAGAAACCCTAGAATACATTCAAAGCCTTGCCCAGAAATCGTTTTGTACGTATTGCGTGTTACTGTAGATGCATGAGCCAATAGAAACATTTCAATCCAGCGTCCAAAACGGCACCGTTCTGATAAGTGAGTTCCATATTTACCAATGTGCCATTCTCGTTTTATTATTTCAAATTAATTCATTTAATTTCATATTTTATTTCATTTGGCATTGCAAAATTCATAATTCATTCATTTTAATTCCAAATTTGGTGGGAATTTTTGCATCATCTTCATCATGATCCCTAGTTTTTTTATCATGATTTTTGCTGATTTTTTGGATGAGTGAATTTTAAATGGCATTAGGGTTTGTAGAATGTGACCAAATTTTGTACATCTTGCCAAATCTTTTGTGAAATTGTGATGCATTATCCATTTGATCTGAAATTTTTTGTGCTCAAACTAGACTCACTCATGTTTATTTTGATGTAAAGATCATGAATTTATCTTATGTGGTTTGAGAGTTGTGAATTTTTGAAGTAGGGTGTGACAACTTGTGTCACACCATGGATGTGCAACTTCCTAATTTTTGTATCCATGCTTCTTGACCTCCAAATGAATTGATTTTTTGCATGAACCTTCTATTGTATGTCTAGTTTGCACATGATTTTTCTTGGAATTGTTGGTGCCATTTTCCTAATTGTTTGAGATTTTGTTCCCCTGTCTAGTCAAATGTTGACCTTATGTGATACATGTGCCCATTTGTTTTGTGAAATGCTCATACTTTATTAGATGGACATGAAATTTTACATGAGATAACTAGACATCCTAAGCTTTGCCATGGTTTTAGTCCCATTCATTTATCATATGCCATCTCTGATTTATGAATTTTTCAAGTTGATACATGTTTGGTTGACTTCTTTGAGCATGTCCAAAATTGCTTTGACTTTCTGATTTTCATTGACTGCCTTTCACTTGTCCAAATGTGATGAAATTTGACATGCTTACCATGCTATGTGTTAGGATTGTTCATGATTTATTTGGGGATTTTTGGAAATGTTTGAGTTGACTTTTGATGCAAGTCTTTCTGTTGACTCCTATGAGCTTCTGTTTGCAATGCTTTGACTTAAACTGTTCATGCAATGATGATAGTGATTGATATGAATGTGAACCCAATTGGAATTGTTTCTTGATTGGTTAAACATGATTTTGAATGCTTGCCCTCTGCTGTTTTGACTTTTTCATTCTCTTTTGACCCTAGGCTTGCCCTAGTGGTCCTGTTACTCACTTTTGAGCTTGTGTTTTCAGGTTGACCAACAAATGCTCCATTGAGACTATTTCTTTTGATTGAGCTTACTTGAATATCATTGAGCTAACCTCTTGGTTTTGTAGGTGGCTTGACTCACATGATTTGAGTCTTGTGCTTTGCATATTTGATTGTCTGATTTGACTGTTGATTCCTATTTCCTTTGCTTTAACTTGTGAATTGTGTACTGATCTGTTTGACTATTTCAGATACCATTAGTTGCTTAGTTCTTTGAACTTGCTTTGCTTTGCTTTAAATAGCAACTTGCTTGAGGTATAATCCCTTAATCTTCATGTAGTCTGGAAGACCTGGCCTGTTACTTGGCCAGGCAACTGTCTGAAGTCCTCCTTAAGAGGCAATGTTTGTGTATGTTTAATTTGTCCTTGTACATAGTCAGAGACCTCCTAAGTGAAGAGGCAATTGGCAGAACCAAGGGATAAGCAACCTATCCCCTGCTATTCTGTGTGTCTTCTTCTTTGCTCACACCACTGTGTTGATGCATTGCAGATACAAACCCAAGATCTTGTGCAATTGTACAGTCGAGTCAGTATCAAATGTGTAGAAGGGTTCCCACTTTCTGAACCCACACATTCTTGTCAAATGCTCTCCCTGGCCAGGGATAAGAGCAATGAGGCACACCCCTCATCTCCTTTCATCTGCTTCACCTTAGCCCCTCAATGGCAAGGTTAAGAGCAACATTCACCCCGTTCCAGAGGTTTGTTTGTTGAGGTTGATGTGACCCCTCGACTAAAACCTAACCCATGTTTGAGCCCCCTTGTTGGTGTGTTTATTTTATGCTGCATATGCTTGTGTGGTGTGTTTGTATCCCCTAGGTTTGTTAGACTCCGCGTAGTCTCGTTTGCATGTCAATTAAGGTAGCACGGTTCCTTCGTATAGGACTTCCTTTCTTGCTTGCGCTTTCTTAAAACACAAACAAACATTATCCCTCTTAAGGATACGTTAACTCCTTCTACTACAGGTGAGTAAGTCTCCAAAGGTCGAGCATCAGGTAGATTGTGCAGTGACGTTGTCCACTTAAAAAACACAAACCAACAGGAATAGTTCAGCCGAACTACGGCAACTCTGATTCTCATGTTCAGATGAGATACGTAGGCACGAGATGCGATGTCTTGTCGAGTTTGACTAACAACTAACACTAATTCTTTTCTCTCTCCCTCGTTGCGATTGAGACTTCCCCTTTCTCTTGCCCTAGTTGCAATCGAGACCCTTCTTGCTTCCTGTGCAAGTTAGGTTCAGATGTGGCTTGCTTCCTGTGCAAGTCATGATTAGGATAGGCTTGCTTCCTGTGCAAGTTAGCTAGAAACCTTAACTTAGGGACGACTTTGCATGACAACATCTAGGCTCGAGTCGTAGTCTCCCTAGTGTTGTGTCTCCCTCTGTTATCTGGTTAGGCTAGTCCTTTTTCCCTGCGTAGGGGAACTACATCGCCCTGATCTTCATACCAGATGAAGTATGTAGGCAGGAGATTGAGCTGATCTCTCCGGGCGCCCTTTTTCTTTTTCCACCTTTGTGTCTTCAACCCCTCTGTGTGTGTTGTTGTGTGCTTGGAAGCTGATGTAAGTCCATCGAGTGGCATTCGGGTTCCAGTGTGGGTTTGTTTTGGTTCGGATGCTGACGTAAGTCCAGTGATTGGCAGTCGGGCTCCACGTTTGCCTTTGCCTGTGTTTGTTTGTGTGCGTGTTAGCCGAGCTACGAATGCTCTGATTCTCCTTCGTCCAAGGAGATACGTATGCATAGGATGCGATATCCTAGCGAGCATGTGTCGTTTCCCCAGTCCGAACTACTTCGACTCTGAGGTCTATGTCTGATAGACTAAGTAGGCCCAGGATGCGGTATCCTGCCGAGTCAGTTTCAGTCCGTTTTCTTGTGTCTCTTTCAGCCAGTGTGTGTGTGTGAGCAGTATCTTAGCAACCATTTTCCTTCCTTTTGTGCGTGGATCCCGTAGAGTACTACGGATGCGTAGGGGTGCTAATACCTTCCCTTCGCATAACCGACTCCCGAACCCATTCTCTTTGGTCGCGAGACCATGTCTTTTCCAGATTTACTCTGAGCGTTTCCTTTCCCTCCTTTGGGATAAATAACGCACGGTGGCGGCTCTGTTGTTCTTGTTTCCCGCCGGTTTTTCGCGTAATGCGACACAACCCTTAAAAGACCTAATTGGGTGGGGTTTATTTTGAAAGCATGCAACATCAAGGTTGCGTTAACCTGACTCCAAAAGATCTTTGCTAATCACTTGTCTTGATTGCATCATCGTCCACACTGCGAATGGCTAGATCAACATTGTATTCTTATCATTTACCCGTTCACTATATTTCACCAAATTGATATCAATAAATTTTGATTTCAAAATTTTACATAAGCACTGCATTAAAATTACCATTTTGAATGAACTATTTCAACTGCAAGTAAGTGCTTAGCATCAGAGACATCTCAGCAATGAAGTAGTTGGGGAACTCGACCAGGTGAAAGAATTCCAGTAAGGGGAAAATCACTTTGAGAATTGGTCAATCCGAGCCAACCATCTAAGAGTCATTTAGTCAAGATAAAATCTATTCAAGACTCAAAATAGGGAAATCCACCACAAAGAGCTTAATGGGTCCAACCATTCAAAGGTCAGTCATTCGTAAGCCTACCATTCCAAGAATTGGATAACCAGGGGTAAAATGTTGCAAGATTCAAACATTGGGGCAAGCCACTTCAAGGTTATGGAAAGCTACTTCCAAATTCCTTTCGAGACAAATTTCTTCAAAGTCCCAACATAGTGGGGCAAGAGAGCTACAATAGGGCAAGTCACCCCGTTACTTTCAAGCTGCTAAAGCAGAAATCCTGCAATGCATCAACAACCATTGAGTTCGAAACGAATGACGAGAAATCATGCTAGAAATTACCTCCCACCAAATAAAATTTTCCCTCAACAAAGAAACCTTGTTGCAAAGGAACCCTTCCATTCATTACCCACCACTCAGGGGAATTTTGGAAACCTTCTATTCATTGCATAAATCATTTTCATGCATTAATTATGTCACTTCGCTCTAGCATCAAGCCATGCATATCATCTCATTTATTGAGCATATGGCCATAGCATGAAAGATCAAACATCATAAACCAGTTCTCGTCTGGAAGACTATTTGAAAGTCAGTTCTTGTTTGACAGCCAAATTTTAAAGTCAGATCCCGATAATAAATTAGAAAAAAATAGTTCTTGTCTGATAGACTATCTGAAAGTCAATTCTCGTCTGACAAAAAACAAAACACTAGTTCATGTCTTGTAATATATCCTCCATGTCCAGTTCTCGTATGGCAGTTCATTTTCAAAGTCTAATATTATTGACATTTTCAAAGTTCAGCACATCCTGACACCCTCTGTTTGAAGCCGATTTATATTACTGATGCCTATGGTCAAAGTCCAATGTTGTCTATCACCCTTCATTTGAAGCCGATTTATATTACTGATGCATATGGTCATAGTTCAGCGCTGTCTAGAAACCTCTGTTTGAAGCCGATTTATATTACTGATTCCTGCGGGTCAAAGTCCAACGTTGTCTGGCACCCTCCATTTGAAGCCGATTTATATTACTGATGCTTGCGGGTAAAGTTCAGCGTTGTCTGGCACAATCAGATATTTTGCTTTGTTTGTCCTGGTATTTCCTAGAAAGTTTTTAGTTTGACTCTTTCGTTTAAAGGAATTCCCCATAAGATTGAATGATTTTTTCATTTTAGAAAAATCCAATATTTTTTATTGGATAGATTCATTTAGAAGAATCTCTAAAGTTTTGTGTGGATGATCTTTTTATAAGAATACCCCCAATGTTTTTTCTTGGATGGATTCCCTGTTAGGAATCTCCAAAATCTTTGATTGGATGAATTTCTTGTAAGAAATCTCCAGAAACTCTCAAATATATTCTAAAGTGTCAGCATGTCATCTCTAACCAGCTGATAAAACTCACTTTGAATATTCTCCATTGTCTTTTCTCCAAAAAATTGTTATCCCCGGTGAGTCTTTCACCCTTCCCATCCTTTTCACTTCCTGTGGATATCCATTATCACATATCTTCGTTATTCCCCACATGTCCATCTTTCATTCTTCATCCATCATAAAATATATTGTTAGGGTTCATCTTGTATCACATCATATCCCCAAGCAAACCAAATAAAAAGAGTCATTTATAGATTCATAACATCTCACATCATTTCATCGAGGGATAAAATTTGGGTCCTTTAGTATTTAACTATCTCCCGTTACAATCATATAAAGAGTGACCTTCTTCATATTCTCTGGTCGATACTTAAATAGGGGAATTTGTCATACCCTAATTTTCCCCTCAATCAATAAATTAATGCATTCACAAGACAATTGCATCATATGCATATCATAACATGCATTTCTTTCAGCATAACGTTTAAAAAAGTCTACCAGAATAAAATTTTGATTTTACAAACAGACTTGATGAATCGATTTTCAAATGCGCGAAAAATTAGCAGGCGAAAAATTTCAAGATCGGGCTTGCAACCATCTATTTTGTTGATCTATGATTCAAGTAGTTTGACCCGACGTGCTCGTTTAATTTTTTCGATTCCATTTGCGGTTGCATTTTGATCAGCCTGAGCTTTTTCAACCAGACATTTTTATTGCAAAATTTGATCTTTATCTGTCTATTTTCTAGAACTTTATTTCAAGCAGATCATTTTAACGCATTCCTTTTATTTTTTTCGCGCATTTTGTCACCCAATTTTTGTTCATTTTAATTCCTTTTATTATTATTTTTGTCAAAATGTTAAGAAAAAAATAAATAGAGACAAGTATACAAGCATTTGGTTTTTATTTGACTTTATTAAAAAATAGTAAATTTTTTATCCATTTAATTAAAATTCATTTTCTTATACCTAAGTCACCTAAGAGAGAAATTGTGACTTTTTAATATAATTAGAAACCCTAGTTATTGCACTATAAATGACAATGGCCAATGGAATTGAGACACTGACCAATAGAATAATAAGCGACGCCCTCTACGAATTAATTGCTCTCTCTCTCTCACTTTTGAAAATGAAAGAAGGAGTAATAAGTTGAGAAATAGGTCTTACTTCACGTGAATGACTTGACTCACCATTGCAGTAAAGTTTTTTTCTTCATTTAGAACAAACCACGTTGTTCTATTCTCACAAATCAACCATTCTCAATTTCAACATGAGAAAAAAAAGAGCAAAAAGCTTTAGTGAGTAAGAAAAAACTTTCTTCATACAAGTCTCCCCCTTCTCATGGGCGACTCATATTTTCTTCCTCTCAGGCTTGCATATTTTTCTTTGAAAAATGACCCTTACTTCTTATCTCTTCCTCCAAGAAAACCATGCGCATTGCTCATCTTCTTCAACTAAAACAACCTCACCATAAACACCCAAACCCCAAAACCGTGACATATTATCATCTCCCTTCATACAATGATACTCCCTTCATATAAAGGTCAACATAAAAATTAAGGATTTGAGATTGATGTTTATTTTGATTAAGAGAGGGAGAAAGATTGCACCTTATTTTTGTTCTTTATGTCATGAAAACAAGATGATACATGTGAATTTTATAGTTTTTTTTGTTCATGAATGAGAGAGAGAGAGAGAGAGAGAGAGAGAGAGAGATGAATGAGTGGCGAGTGAGAAAGAGGGAAGGGGTGCCACCGCCGCTGATGGGTTGGTCGGTCGGTCGTCCCCGTTGCTTTATGACCTGTTTTTCATTCTTTGAGGAAGAAGAAGTTCCATGTTGATTTTGTTTTGTTGGTTTGATCGTACAATACACACACACACACACACACACACACACACACACACATATATATATATATATATATATATATATATATATATATATATATATATATATATATATATATATATATATATATATATATATATATATATATATATATATTAATCACTTACTTATTTATTTATTTTTTTCAAATGGCATTGCCACGTGTCATCATGGGATTGGTGATTTTGGAAATTTAAAAAATTCGATGGAATTGAGAATGGGACACCGCCCCATGTGTATTGTAGTTATCATTTTATTTTTTTTCTTATTTTCTTTTCTTTATTGTTTATTTATTATTATTATTATTATTATTATTATTATTATTATTATTATTATTATTATTATTATTATTATTATTATTATTATTATTATTTATTTCTCTTCTTTTAGGTTTAAATCTATGTGGGTTGGGCCCATTTTTGGGTTTTGAAGTTAGCACCCCATGTCTTTATCTACACCCATATTATGTAATTTTCTTTACTTTTTTACTTTTTATTCTTTTGATTGTTGCAAATCATTTTCTCAATAAAATTGGATGAAAAAGGAACGTGGTGTAGTCCACGAGCTCCCGAGGGTTAGGATACGAGATGTAGTTCTCGACCATCCGAACACTTGTCGTCCAACCAAAATACCTAAAAATATCAAACTATTTCTCAAATAAGATGAAAAAGGAATGTGGTGTAGTCTACGAGCTTCCGAGAGTTAAGATACGAGATGTAGTTCTCAATCATCCGAGCTTTCGTCATCACTGAAAAACAATCCAACAAATCCAAACCATTTTTGCCTCTTGGCTTAACCTTCAAAATCTTTTAAACGAAATATGTTTTCATCTCGAGACGATGCAAAACAATGCCTCGTTCACATATGTGGGGGTGAGATAAGTGACATTTTCCCGTGAATGTTGATATGTAGAAATCTATTCAATGTGATGCAAGCGTTCGCTCCTCTAACTGTTTTGGGTAAGAAGTTGTTTTCCGTCGATTGCGACAAAATAGAATTTGCTAAAATCGACCCACGAATATTTTTTTTACCCAAAACTACATAGCCTTGAGTTATCCATCGCATCCAAAGATACATATGAGCAAGACCCACAATCTTGTCAGGCATATTAATAAAAAAACTTTTTTGAGACCCCTTTCTTTTTTTCTTTTTAATAACTTGAGGAAATCAAACATTTAAAAATCTAACACTTATGCACAAACTAACTAAATGGCGTCGTTGTGTACAACAGACGTGAGATGTGCTAATACCTTCCCCTTCCATAATCGACTCCTGAACTCAATTTGGTTGCGACGATGATATCTTTGTCGTTCTTTTATGGGTTTTATCGATATTTTCGCTTTCCATTTTTAGGACTAAATAAAGTTCGGTGGCGACTCTTTAGTCATTCTGTGAGCGTGCGACACACTTTGCGGAGGTCATATTTTTCCGTGATGCGATAATTGGTTCAAAAGAAGAAGTTGAAGAAGAATAGTGGATATGATATAATTTCTTCTCATGTGTCTATATCTATGAATAGCCAACATCATGATATGATGGTTGGTGAAGTAGAAGTTGGTGCGTTGAAGTCCAGTCACATGGTATATGTATCAGATAAACCTGATCTAGCTACTAGTGGAAGTTTGAGTGATGTTCCACTCAGGTCAATACCTATGAGAAGTTGTCATGACATTCAAATGTGCTTTGGTGAAAATTTATAAGAATCAAGATTGAGTAGTCCAGATGGTGATAACAATGTGCCAGACATGCTGTCCAACATGATGTCAAATCTGATGATGATCATGTTCATGAAGATGTTGAAGCTGATGCAACCAGAACTAAGGATGATGGTATAATAACCATAATCAAACTCTAATTGAAGAAATGATAAGTAAGAATGAGAGCAATCTTCTCGTATGTGCTTCAAATAGAAGGAGCATAGATTGATTACTCCAGGCTCACAATTTGTAAAGGATAGGTCAACCTTTATTAAAGAGAATGTTGATATGGAGCAATTTGCTGATAAATCAATAAACTCTATGATATTTGCTGCTGAAGATGTGAATATCCATGATTGTCTTTCTCTTCTTGGAACCATGATATTAAGTCCAAGACTATCAGTCTTTATGAACTATTGCTCTGGTCGGTGAATTCTTGATAGTCTAATTTCCTCGGACTAGAAACTATTGCTCAAAATCTATCGCATATGAGGTATCTTGTAATGATTTACTTCTACAGTGGAAACTGTCGTAACCACCAACAGGTTCATATTTACAATCTATGGAACTTCTTTTTCCTTTGAACATCTTTGTGGATTTGGATTTCCAATTTTGGTGCAGGATCAATGTGCTAGTATGAATATGCATTTTAGTCAAAGGATCACCATCAAGTACACGGGTATTGCGGATCTCGGTGGTTACAGCGAGGTATGATATAATGAAACCAAAATATGTGATACTCCGCATTGTGGAAGTGTGCCGTGTGATTTTCAATGGTAAATACTAATGATTCTGTGTCTGTAGCTCGATTTGCTATGTCGCCATCTAGTGATTTCAGTACGATATGATCTTCGCTTATCACTCAAAGGTTCTCTTCCTACTAGAAGAATCGTGTCAGTCACAAGTCTACATCAGAAGTCGTTACGGGGAAGATCGTGTCGATGCCGGGTAATTGAAGTCATGCGCGATTAAAAGAGTGATCAAGAACCTTCAATATGATCTTGGAGATTATCATCTCCAATCTTTGATAATTCTAGTGCATATCTGAGTTTGGATCTAGGATAATCTGCTCATTTCACTTCGTGGAATTTCCGTGTGGAACAAGAGTCCGGAAAATGGAGAAATCAAAGTTGAAATGATGCTTGATAGGATCAAACACGACATATCTTAGTGCTTGGTTCAAAATGCTTTTGATATGGTGATCTGAGAAGGTTATGAACTAGTGAATTCAATAGCGAATGTGAAAATCATGGTAAAAATTGGAATCAGAAGTCGATTCCCATAGACGACGCCATTGTTCCGTACTAGAACAAAAAATAGTTGAAGTAGGTTATGCGGAATCCTAAACCGGTGGTGCTGATCTCTGTATTGGCGGAGCGGGATGAACCTGAAAGATTTGCAGTCCAACACCCAATCCAGTTCAAGATTGGACTTTTATATTTTGGTTCAAATGGAGTATATTTTTTAGTAGATTTGTACCTTAACCATTTGGAGCTTTGGCTGTTCCATATATATATATATATATATATATATATATATATATATATATATATATATATATATATATATATATATATATATATATATATATATATATATATATATATATATATATATAACTCTTAAATACAACATGTCAAATATATCACATTTACCACTCTAAAAAATGCTTAGTAAATAAGAAATTAAATCAATCCAATTTTTAAATTGATAGATATCATCAAGTAGATCATGCCGATAAACTATTTTAGAATTTGAAAAATCATTTTATATTCTATCAAATTATTATTTTTACATAGAATCAGTTATTTAAAACGTATGAAAATATCAACAACAAGAATATATAGCCACATAAGGGTGTTTGCGGTGAAGTTTGAGTAACTTTGATGCTAAAAATTACCCGAACTGCAAAAGAAAAAAATGTGTGGTTTGGTTTGATTCGATTGACTTTTATAAATAAAATCGAACTGAACCAAATCAAACTAATGTAGTTGGATTGATTCAGTTGATACAATTGTTTGCAAGATTTTTATTGAGTCATTCGCACACATATAAAGGACAGCATAACTTTGTGTTTAGTCATTCATACATTATTAAATAACAACAAAACACTTCATATTTGGACAAAAAATTCTCATTTAATATACAAAACTCAGATTAAATAAAAGTGAAATAAAAAACATAAACCAACGGTATAAAACAATATCAAATATTAAATAATTAAGAATTAAATAATTTTAATATTAAACTCATAATATTAAATAATTAATAGTTGAATAATTATAATTTAATTTTTACAAAGTCATTGAAGGCGTCAGTATATTAAATAAATAAATATTCTTTAACTTTTTATTTTGCAATTCTTGTGCTTCATTAGAAATACATGCTAAAATTAAGTATTCAATGTTTCATCCCGTAAATTTATTAATTAAGAATTCAATAAAATCTAACTCAAATTCTAGAACCATCTAACATCACATATACAGATATAATCAGTTTGATTTGGACCGATTTTTGATAAAAGAATATCCGAGGCAATAATATTTTCATGAGTTTGATTTAGTTCATTTATTGGTGTTTCTAAAAAATGAAATCAAACAAAACTAACCAATTTAATTCGATTAGATTTAATTCGATTGATCAGTTAACATTAATTTTTTTCTCTAAATATTATATTAATTTGTGTATGATCCATTATCATATTTTTCAATATATTTTTTACTGTTATTTTTTAAATAATTTATATAATATTTATCATCTATTTACTTTTTAAACAACTTATAAATTATACTTAAAACGGTAATAACATAAAAGTCATGGCAATAACATAAAAGTCAAGTTAATAGCTAGAATATATCAATAGATAAGAAAGAGTTGATTTTTTCTATATAAAAACATCATACTAAATCAATTTTTTTTTGGTAATTCATACTAAATCAAATTTAAAAATAAACAAATGTGTTATAAAACTTAACTCCGGGCCCAAACCGGTGGCAAGATAGACGTGGAATTGCACAAGATAACGATGTTCTATTTCTTGATAGCTTATCCCAACCCAAAGTCCACTTGTACTACATAACCTATTCTTTAATCTTTTCTATTTTCCCCTCTTCATTCAATCACACCACGTAGTATCTTAATCTAAAAAAACAAACTTAACAATAAATAGCCTATAATAACCTAATTACGTAGGTGAGAGAAGAACTAGAAAAAAGAAACAAAATCAAGTAATGCCCTTCACATCACACCAAATTTCCACTCATTCCCAACTCAAAAAAATACATACTTCCTTCCATTTCTCACGCCTCTATCTTACTCTGTTGTCCCACTTTTGTAGGACGCCACCCCAATTCTTCTTCATCTTTATTGGCTTCCATTCCACCACCTCATTCTCTCTAACCCTCTTTCTTCCTTCTTTTTAACACTCTTTGAATCTCAACAAACAATTTCAATCATTCTTTTTATTCTTTTTTTTTTCTTTTCTCTTTCTCTCTACCATGAGAAAGAAACTCAACGTTTCGCTTTAACGTTCACCGATAATAAGGGTGTGGATCTTTTTTTCTCTGTTCTTCAATTCTCAACCTCATTTCATCTCGAATTGAGGATCCACACCCACCCATTTCTCCGTTAACGAATTCTTCAACAAATAAAGAAAACCCACATCAAGAATCGCGTAAAAATTCAATCTTTTTTCAACCCCGTCAAAAAATGTCGAACAAGATAGTTCTCCGGCAAGCGGCGTCGGCACATCGCCGACAACCGTTGCTCCAGAGCCAATCAACGAAAACAGCCAACATGGTCGGCGAAGTAGTCGGAAGCACCGCGGCGGAGTGCTTGGCCGTATGCTGCTGTTTTCCATGCAGTTTAGCGAATATTTTTCTGTTAGCAGTTTACAAACTCCCGGCGGGTATTTGCCGGAGAATTCTAAGAAAGAGACGGCGGCGGAGAATTATGAAAGAAGGGTTGTTACAACCGAAACGCCTTAACTGTTCTTGCGGTGGTTGCGACGACGTTAACGGTGTACCTCGTATTTACCCCATGTGTATAAACGACGCTTCAGATATAAAACGACTTCATGATGGTTCGTTTCAAAACAACAATGATGAAAATGCTATGGCTCTTGAGAAAGAGATGTGGGAGAGATTTTACAGTGCTGGATTTTGGAGAAGTTCTTCGAGGAGAGAAACAGAATCGGCACCAAGAACAGAAATTGTTTCTGGAAAATTTCAAGTTCAATTGATTGAATTGAAACAAACATCGGTTGATGAATGAGGAGACAAAAGAGTCAAGTCAACAGTGGTTTTTGAATTGATTGGTTATTTGTTTGTACTATTTGGAAATGAAACTTTTTGTGGTTTTTAATTACTATTCTTACTGTTGAGGACTGTGCATTTGTGACTTGTTTTTTTTATTTGGGTCCCGTGTCTCTTTTCAATGCGCTATGATCCTCGATTGGTGTGTGTGTGTGGTGGTACAAGAGAGAATTTTTAAATTTTTTTATTGTTTGTAATTATTGAATTGTACGTTAAAGCAAACGAAAGTTTATTTATATATAAAAAGAATGTATTATAAAACAATTGATGGTGTTTTGATGGGAAAGGCAAACCTCAAGAACGCAGATGAAGATTATAGGTGCAATGGACATGTCATCGTCTTCAACACGCAAATGGAGATTATAGATGCAACAAACTCGTTGAAATACAAACTCTTCTCCAAAACCATACTTTAGGTTGATACATGAATTTTCTTAGATTCTTCGTGGACAGTTACTATGATCTTTTCAAGAAACTAATCCATCCATTCTCTCGCACGGTAAACATCTTAAGATGTCTACCACAAGTCTCTCTAACGTGAAGCATAAGCACTTTGAGTACTTCTATGAATACTTAACATGTTTAGGGTTTAGGATTCTCGTAAACATCGTGAGATCCACCATAAATCTTTTGCATTAATACTTAACATGTTTAGGGTTTAGGATCCTCGTAAACATTATGAGATCCGGCATAAATCTTTTTAACGTGCCACATGAAAACTTTAAGTTCTTGCATGAATACTTAGCATATTTCAACGAAGCAATTGTCAAAGTGATAAATCTTAACTAAGAGATGTTTGTAATAGCTTTATATGATGAGTTAAAAGGTTGACGGACACTTCAATGAATCTCTTTTCCAAAAATCTGTCGATTCAATGGAGGAGATAATGACGAGAGCAGAGTGTTATGTCAAAGGCGGCGAGAGTAACACATGAAAAAGGGTCGGAGATGCCAAATAAAGAAGTAATGGTGGGTTAAACTCCTCCAGCCAGCCCAAGAACAAGAACAGTTATCCATAACAAATAAAAAATAGAGAATCCTTCAAACCACCACTTATGAGGCATGTGAAGAACTACATGCCATTGAATCCAAGGCGAGGACAAACCCGACGATAAGTCTATCATATGAGGGTCATTCTTGAACCCTCTAGCCCTAAGATGAGAGGTTATGAGAAACAAATCCAACAAATATGGTAAGTATCATAAGGTAATGGGATGCCACTCATATGACTGTCATAAATTAAAGAAGGAGATAAACGACCTCATTCAAGAAAGACGCCTCAAAAGGTACTTCAAGGCACTCCGGATAGATCTAGAACAATAACTTAACCGTCTTTGCCCATGACAGGACCAAGACCCCATAGAACTAAAAGGGACAAAAAAACTAGAAGGAAGAATTAAAAATAAAGGGGGACATGTTCTTCATACCCTAAACACCATAACGAGAGGATTCACCAATATGAGTACAATATGAATATCTTCAGTCCTTTAAAGGCTCCATAATAGGGTTCTTAGACAAGTAGACACATGTCAGGGATACATATCCACCGAGACAAATTTTGGAGTGGGTGACAATGCAAAAACCATAAAAGTTAGATACCTCTTTATAAACACCCTTTCATCATATAATATAATCACTAGACACCCGACATTTAATGTTCTAAAACCGACTATATCCCTACTTTACCTCACTGTAATATATCCTTTATACCAAATACATGTAGGGGGTCATAAAAGGAGATTAGAAGATAGTCAGGAAATGTTTTCAAGATAGTCTTAGAATAAAGAAGGAAGTAAGGACTGACAACCCGCCACCAATACCAAGCACCCACATCGCCAACTTTGTGGATAGAAATCTAAGAGAATAGTATATTTAGAGATAAGCTAGTCCCCATTAAAGATCTTAAAGAGGTCCAAATCGGGCCACAAAGCTTTCAAACCAAAAAATAGGGGCCCTCTATAACATAAACTAAATAGGAGAGTTAATTCGTCTACTACAGCAAAATGTGGACCTTTTCTCCTAGAACCCTTTTGATATGTCATCGATAGATGTAGATATTATTTTTCACCGCATATCCATAATTACCAACATTAAGCCTGTCATATAGAAGAAACAAAATATGGGCGAGAAGAGGAGAATAGATGTTGATGAAAAAGTGAATAAGCAAAAATAGGCACATTATTTATTAATTACATCTAATCTCTTGAAGTTTATTCAAATTGTGACATAAAGTAATATTGGCCCTATGATGTATCATTTTGCCCAATGACGTAACATTGTATCCTACGAGGTATTATTGCACCCTTCAAGGTATCTATAAGAACAAGATTTTGTTCTGCATCTAGCCATACATTTTGATGATAACAATACATAAACTCTTAGAGAACAATTTTGTACCTTAATGCTTTTATTTAGTGTGCAGATACTAGATATAAATTCTGACTCTGATTGAATGACATGTGGTGTCATCAAATTCTAAACCTAGTGTGCAGATACTAGATATAAATTCATTTGTGTATTATTCTTTCTTAGAAGCATTTTGTAAACACACTTTGTATCTTAGTCTTTGTGATTATATTTCCTTGAGTGATTGGGATTTAGTCAGAATTACTCAATAAGACATTGACAGTTGGTCTTTATGTTGTAATCAAGATTTGATTATAGTGGATTAAGTTCTTGTGATAAGGAGAAATCACCTTGGCGAGTGAACTTAAGGTAGCTTTGGTAACAGCTAACCAAGATAAAAATAATTGTGTTCATTATTTTTGTTCTTAGTTTTCTGTTTGTATCTTTGGGTTACAAAAGTTTTATTTATTGAAACCCAATTCAACCTCCCTTTCTTGTGTTTCTATTACCTTCAATTAGAATTAGAGCTCCGATTCTGGTGTTAATTGCGTATCAAACACTTCACTGTGTCAGATAAAGATCCGGACTTGTGAAACACTATGGCAGGAATTCCTCCACTAGTTGCACCCATTAATAACAATTAAAGAAACCAGTATAGTGCAAAAAACCCAGTCTTTGATGGATAAATTTTTTACTATTAGAAAGATAGAATATAAAGTTTTTTTTCTCGATCATGATATCGATCTATGGGATATGGTAGTTGATGGTTACATTCATCCTGTAGATGACATTGGTAACTAGGTGGAAAGAAGAATGATGACTGATCAGAAAAAGAAAGATTACAAGAATCATCATAAAGCAATAACCATCATGTTAAACGCTATATCATACTCTGAGTGTGAAAAGATCACAAATAGAGACACAACAAAGTCTATATTTGATTCTCTAAGGATGACTCATGAAGGAAACATTCAAGTAAAAGAAACCAAGACGCTTTCCTTGATACAAAAGTATGAAGCTTTCAATATGGAAGATAATGAAACTGTTGAGAACATGTTCTCAAGGTTTCAGACTCTTGTTGCATGACTGAAGATTCTGGACAAAGGTTACTCAACTGCATATCATGTTAAGAAAATTATCAGAAGCTTACCCAAGATATGGTAACTGCGCTGAAACTATCTAAGGATCTGAACAACACAACTCTTGAAGAACTTGTGAGTTCTTTGAAAAGTTATGAGATAGGGCTTGAAGAGGACGAGCCTCAAAGAAAAGTTAAATCCATGGCACGAAAACCCTTGGGAAAGTCTGAAAAGACTAAAGCCTTTCAAGCTGAAGAAGAAAAGGATTATGAAGAAGACTCTGAAGAAAAAGATGAACTGTCTCTTCTTTCAAGACAGGTTAATAAACTCTAGAAGAAAAGACAAGGCAAGTTAAGAGGCTCCAGAAGGACATGTGGTTGCTCTGAGTCTACATTTGGACCAAAGAAATCAGGTGTTGGAAAAGTCATGGGTACCTAAGGACAAGATAATATATGTTGAAGTCATCCTTAGTAGCTCAATTGAAATACCATTCATGATACCTGGACTATGGATGCTCACGACACATGACGGGAAGAAGACATATGTTCCAAGATGTGGAACTTAAGCCAGGTGGCTTCGTGGGTCTCAGAGGTGATTTAAAAGGGAAGATCATAGGCTCCGGAACAGTTGGTAATAAATATCTCCCTTCTATAACTAATGTTTTATTAGTTGATGGATTAATGCATAACTTATTGTCCATAAGTCAATTAAGTGATAATGGTTATGACATAATCTTTAATGAAAAGTCTTGTAAAGTTGTTAGCCAGAAGGATGCCTCCATTCTTTTCAATGGCAAAAGGAAGAATAACATTTATAAAATTAGACCTTTTGATCTTAAAATTTAGAATGTAAAATGTCTCATGTCTGTTAATAAAGAGAAATTGGTCTGGCATATACGATTGAGCCATGTTAGCATGAGAAGGATTTCTCAGCTAAGTAAGCTTGATTTAGTCAGAGGCCTTCCGAATCTGAAGTTTTCTTCAGATGATCTTTTTGAAGCATGTCAGAAAGACAAGTTTTCAAAAACTTCTTTCAAAGTAAAAAATGGTATTTCTACCTCTAGGCATTTAGAACTCTTGCACATTGAACTTTTTGGACCAATGAAAACTACTTCTGTCAATGGCAAGAAATATGGTTTAGTCATTATTGATGACTACAGTCGATGGACATGGGTAAAATTCTTAAGACACAAGGATGAGTCACACTTTGTGTTCTCTACCTTATGTTCACAAGTGTAAAATGAGAAAGGCTTTAGAATTGTCAAAGTCATAAGTGATCATGATGGTGAATTTGAAAATAAAGTTTTTGAAAAACTCTTTGATGAAAATGGAATTTCCCATGATTTATCCTGCCCTAGAACTCCACAACAAAATGGAGTTGTAGAGAGGAAGAATAGGATCTTGCAAGAAATGGACAAAACCATGATCAGTGAGACTAATGTGGCTAAACACTTATGGGCAGAGGCAGTAAACACAATGTGCTATATTCAGAACGAGATCTCTATAAGACCTATTCTGGATCACCTATGAATTTGATCGCTCGACTGTGTGAGTCGAGAATGGGATATAAACTGCAAGTGCACAGTTCTATCGCGTAGTTTTAAAAGATATCGATCCCACAGGGACTTATGAATCGATATACCGTTATCTAAGGTTACTACGTAAATCTAAGGTGAAAAATGTTTGATTGTTTGGGGGAAAAACTAAGAGCTAAACTAAGATCTAGATTAAATATTAATAAAACGGATACCGGTATGTAGTTCGTCAAAACTAGGGAATCAAGTCTTTGTCGGTTTCTTGGTTTTAAAATAAATCGTTTCAGTTAACTTTATTGGTTAAAGGTTTTATCTCAAACTCTCGCTCTGTTGAATAAACCATGATTTTATATTAATGTAGCTGTCACTTATAATTAAGTCAAAAACCATATTTTGAAAGCAATAAAGTTGCAGAAACTCTTTTTAAGAAAACACTGACCGTTTTAAACACCCTTATCTCAAACTCTCACTCTGTTGACTTAGGTTATACAATTAAATCCAAATGCTTAACTCTCGTCCTCACATTCAATCTTTAAAAATACTTTTTGGAAAAGGTCAGAATTTAATTAACTCTAAAACTTGCTCTCGCCCTGATCTAGAATTAATGCCTAACTTACACTGTCCAGTTAAAACCTCAAACTCTCGCTCTATTGATTTTAACTTCTTTATGTCCTTTACTTTTTGTAAAAAATCTTGTTATTAAACCTGTAAGTTGAGACCGTAAAAAGATTGATTTTAATTTTAAGTTTAAATAGACCGACTCAGTCTTGATCCCTTATTCTGCTTACTTTACATACCGATACCTAGGTGAATTAGCCAGACATGCTAAATAAACAAGCATACATATCATGCATAAACAGACTCATTCCAGGCAGACAATATGAATAAATAATAAAACAAAACATTAAATAATGATTAAAGAACCTGAATGCGTAATACAATAGTCTTGAACACTCCCCCACAAGCCGGTAGGATTTGTTCTTGGATTCTTCAATTAAACAATAAATTAAACCAAGGAAATAAAACTAGAATCTAACGTAAGGTTAGATCCGATAAAAAGTTGCACAATAGTTTCCGGTGTAGAAACTATTATGCGAAAAATATCTAAATGCTAAAAAGGGAAAGGTAAATTGCAAGGGAAAAAGAATGTAGAACTTGCAAAAGAAATAAATAAAATAAACAATGTTAAGTTGCTGGAAAAGAAAAATAAGCAAAAGCGTGAAAAGAAAATTGGCAAAGCTTCGGCAATATGAGCGTGGAGAAACCGAGGAACCCTTTTAGGTTTTTGAAGTAGGTATTTATATTGGTGGTGGTAACTGCTTTCCGTTTCCCAAGTTCTTCAACGTGGCTAAATGCACGGCGTGGATATCGGACACAAACTCCTCAACGTCTCTTCTTCAACGTCTCTTCTTCAAGTCTTCTGAGGGCGTTACTTGCGCCAAAAAAGTAGTGGAACGGTGTGACGCTCGTCACACCATGTGTGACGTCCGTCACAAGGCTGCTTTGCGTGACGCTCGTCACGCACCCTGTGACGTCCGTCACAGGCACAACATTGGTGACTTGTGCGCTTTGGGCTGGGCTTTGGCATTTGGTTCCTTTTCTCTCCTTTTTGCACCTCCTTTTCTTCCATTTTCACTTGTTCTTCAAAATAGACTACCTGAGGCAAATAGGAAGAAAATACCACGTAATATCTCATAAAATGCAGTAAACCGAAATAAATAGTCATAGAATTTAATGGAATTAAGTCCTAAAATATGATATAATTTCGTGTTATCAAACTCCCCCATACTTAGATCTTTGCTTGTCCTCAAGCAAAATTCAGTATAGAAATCGTTTTCAAAAATTTAGCCAGGCGAAGTTTCAAAACACACATCAAATCGTAATAGGTTGCAAATGGATTTTGTTTAGAAGCAATTTGAGTTTAATCTTGACATCAACAACTACCGTTACAACTTAGATAACCCTACCTTATGCAAATCAGTTCAAGTAATGCCATTATAGCTATCCGAGTTCCTTTACTTTTATTTCACCCGCTTTCATTCTAGCGAAATCACATTAAGCCCTTTATCTTTTCGCGCACATAGTGGAGTAACCGGTTAGTGATTCTGATCCCCTTTTAGCTAGAAGTTCTGGTACATAAGTCGGATAACTTCGTTATTCAGTCCATTGCAAATTGCGGGGGATCGGACCGTAGTCCGCCCTACCAAGTTCAGTACCAGATACCTACTGAACCAACTCATAATGGATTTTTCATATTGTGTTTTTGCATGATCTGCAACCTTTAGATTAAATGATCTGGTAAGGATCACCTAATTTAATCAGTGCATTTCCTGATATATTCATATATTTTATGTTACTTTGGGGATCATTCACTTATATTCATCGGCTCTCCACGTAGTTTGCTATTAAGATGGTGCTGACTTCTTGTATAAACTACTCGGGGTTACTCTAAAGCTAAAAGTTCGAGGAATCGGTATAATAGGTACTTATCCTGATCTAACATGTTGAGGTTCTCAAAGCGTTGTTATGGTAATGATTTTTTTTTGTCTTGATTTCACTCAAGATTTATAAAGTAAGCAACCTTTATACTTATTGGGTGTGTTAAAATTTTTTTGTTATGGCTCAAGAAAATTGAGGGAATAGATAATAGAAATTTTCACACTCGGGACTTAACTTAAAATTTTTCTATATTATAAATTTTTTTTTTTTTTTTAAACATAAAAAGAAAGGGAAATAACAATGAAAGGGAAAATAACATACTTGAAAAATGGAAATAGGAAGAACGAGTTTTCCCCCCCATACTTAAATTAAACATTGTCCCCAATGTTTTAAGGAAATGAAATACAATATGGAAAGGAAAAAGAAACTACAACTAAGGTTGTCTTCCGCCTCTGGTTCTTGGACCTGGTGATCTCTGACGTAAGTCTAAGTTGTCGAACCTGCTGAACATCTCAGTAAACCGCTGGTCGGTTATGGCATTCCTAGCATCCTGTTGTTGTTGCATTTGATGCATCATCTGCAGCATTTCGACATTCTGTGCCCTCATTCCATCGATAGCATCCATAATGTCGTCGTTGGTTGCAGGCCTTCTTCGTCGACGACGTTGGGAGGATGGGCCAGTTGTATTGCCGGAAGGGTTGAGCGGGACTGACTGTTGTGTAGGCGGATGATCACCTTGTTCCATTTCTTCAAACTCATCTGTTTGCGGGTTTGTTTGTGAAGGCTCGGTGGTTTCGGGAGCGTTTAGATCGTAGAGGTGGCGGTCGGGGTTTGTGACATCAGTGAGGGCAGTATTTGGTAGAACAACGCTTGGGACTGCCTGGTTGTTCACCATAAGATAATATCCTCCGCCTACTCTGTTCTTAATCAAGCGGCTGGATCGACAGTAGCTGATATCCATAGATAGGGGAGGTAGGGATTCTAAAGTTTGGAGTTTATCCCCTAGGTTTAGGCCAAGTGCGATGGTGGTGATTAAGCCACCAATTATAAAAGGTTGCCTGCCTCTAGCACATAAGGTGCGGATGTGATGAAAGAGAAAGGAGGCGGCGTTTACCTGAGTATCTGGTTCGAAGACGCACTGGAGGAAAAATAATTCCTTTGAGTTGACCTTGCTGTTGTTTGGCCTTCCAAAAACTGTGTTTTGCAAGATGCGGATAAAGTACCGGATAGTGGGGTTATGTATATGGGAGAGTAGGAGCTCTTCCCAGTTGTAGGTATCTATACCGGAAATTTTCTTAAAAAGGCCGAAAACGCCAACTGTGTTCCAGTTTGAGTTTGGAGGGATTCTGGGGTGTAGCAGACCTTCTATGGGAAATTGTAGCATGGTACTCAATTGGTTTTGGGTAAGAGAGTACTCGGTGTTAAACATACGGAAGGTTGCCGTACCGGTTAGAAATTCGTCTTCACCGGCGGGAGTGGTGTAGTCGTATGAACTTAAGAATTCTAAGGTTAGGGATGGGTAGGTGGGTTGATTATGAGTGCAAAGGAAGGTTAAGTTGGCTTGACGGAGCATCCATTCGATACCTTGGAGTAGGCCTAGTTGTTGTAAACAAGGTAAATCGGGGTACCTGGTGGAAACGACGCCTCGCTGTTGGAAACGCTCGAATTGCTCCCTCTGATAATTGTCATCTACGGATCGGAAGATGATATTTCCGAAATTCTGATTTCCCGCCATTGTGATGAATTTTGAAGGGATGATTTGGAAAGAAAAAGAAATGTATTTGATAGGAGAGAATTGTTTTGTGGTAAATGAAGGAAGGTTTGGTGGGTATTTATAGGAGAAGAATTTGGAAGGTGGAAAGAAAAAGTGGTTGAAAAGTAATTAAGTGTGGTTAAATGAAAAATGAATGGGGAAGGTAAAAAGTTAAAGGTGTAACGTTCGTCTCCAACGGCTCCTTAACGTTCACTAGTCTGAGGAGTGTTACGCTCGTCACAGGGGTGTGACGCTCGTAACAGGCACTAAGCGTGCCGTCCGTTATGGATAGTGTGACGCTCGTCACGCATCCCTTTTTGGCAAGGCTTCTGTAGCGTTTCACAGAATCACTTTGGTAATGAATTTTATTATTTTTATTTTGCTTACGATCAGTTTAGTCTGCAATTTAATTTATTGTGCACGCTTAATCTGTTTTGTATAGTAATAATTCATAAGAAGCAACAGTAGAGCATAATAGCTTTTGCATAATAAAATTAAATAAACAACTTCAATAAAAATGATCATAATGTAATACAGGAAAGGAAAACAATGAAATGAAAGAGAAATAAACATGAATTCAAATAACATTAATAAATAATCTAACTTAAAACTAAATAACTTAGAAAAATAACTAAACTCTATCCCTCTGTACGATCTCTGGCCGGAGGAGCAAAAGAGTTAACATGATGTAGCAATTCGTGAAACTGATTCGTCATACTGCTCATGTATCCTAGAACTTCGTCTCTCATGTTAGTAAATTCTCCTCTGAGGGCGTCTTGTTCTGACATCAAAGCTTCAATGGCGGTGTTATAATCAGTTCCGGGCATATGATGCCGGAGGTCAGGTATGGCTGATTCTTCGGTCGGAACAGGCTGAGGAGGAGGGTCAATATCATGATAGCCGGATGGTGTCTGAGGGTCAGATTCAGCATGAGAGATCTGGTCAACATAATTCTCATAGTCATTACAAATCTCATAATCCTGGATGGATTCAGTGGATCCAGCAGGAGTTGGGGTTTCATTCAGGTTATAGAGCCAGTTCCTTTGGTTATGGACACTAGTCCTAGGATCGGGCATGGTGAATAGGCAGAGAACCTGGTTATCAATAGTAAGCTCAAACTCATCAGACCCTAGGTTTGCTATAAACATAGTGTTGAAGAGGAAAGGTATACTCATAGTAGTAATGCCACAAAAAGGGCTAAGGTCAAGCATAGGCTGACGTAATCCAATGGCATTACCTATCATGGTTATCAAACCGCCTATTCTAATGGGTGCTCTCTCATCCTGGATAAGGTGGTCCAAATTAGCTAACATAAAAGTGGCACCGTTTACTGGACGGTTCTGGGAAGCACAAAATATGATGAAAAGTTCATCACGTGAAACTGAAGTACTGTTTGGCTTCTCCCCAAATAAAGTGTGGGTCAGGATCTTATGGAAATAGCGAAAAGCCGGGTTATGTATGTTTCCAGAGAGAAACTCATGTTCTTCGGGCTCATCATTTCCAGTCAGCTTACCCCAAAAGTGTTCAAGCTCTCTATACTCAAAAAGTTCTTCCTGGCTTACAGTGAATGTATCAAAGGAGGTAGGGAAACCCAAAAGGTTGGTGAAGTCTCTAATATTAAATTGGTACTCCATATTGAACATTCTGAACTGGATAAAACCTCTGCTAATTCCTTTTCCATGGCTGGGTAGATAGATTAATGAACTAAGAAATTCTAGTGTGAGTCTCCGGTAGGTGGTGAAATGTCTCAGGATAGGGGATGTCTCCCATCCTATCTGATTCAGCAAATACAGGACACTCTGTCTCAGTCCAAGGGCAGTCATAGCCCAATCATCAGCGTATAAACTAGGTAACATCTCTCTAGCGGCTAGTTCTTCAAACTTTTGTTTCTGAGCCATTCCTCTGAACTTGATACCCATACGATCAATATGTCCCATCTGGTTAGTGTTAGCTAGAGAAAAGAAAACATGAGTTTAAGTCAGGATTTGGCCAAATGCCGAAAGAAGGAAAAATTATTATTATTATTTATTTTTTTTCTTTTTGAATAAATCAAGAATGAATATTAAACAGAAATTAAAAGAATAATTAAGAAAGAAATAGGGAAATGATAATAATAGAATAATAAAATAACAAATTAATTTTTGTGGGTTGTCTCCCACTAAGCGCTTTGTTTAAATGTCGCAAGCTCGACAAAGAAACTGTTAAGTATAATCTATAGGTCCTGGGGGCGTTTCGTCTAAGTGTAGGATTTGCGAATCCTCGTTGGTTTCCGCATAGTGATAGTGTTTCAGACGTTGCCCGTTTACGGTGAACGGTTCTGTAGATTGTCCTTTTATTTCTACCGCTCCACTGGGAAAGACTCTAGTGATATGAAAAGGCCCTGACCATCTGGATCATAGTTTTCCCGGGAATAACTTTAGTCTAGAGTTAAATAAAAGTACTGCGTCGCCTTGCTTGAAGATTTTCCTTGATATACGCTTGTCATGCCATTGTTTTGTTCTTTCTTTATAGATTCTGGCATTTTCATAGGCGTCTCTTCTGAGTTCCTCTAATTCGTTTATGTCAAGGATTCTCTTTTCGCCGGCGGCCTTATAGTTCAAATTTAGATTTCTAATAGCCCAATAGGCTTTATGTTCTAATTCTACCGGGAGGTGACAGGATTTTCCATAAATGAGCTTAAATGGGGTCGTTCCTATGGGGGTTTTATAAGCAGTTCGGTATGCCCACAAAGCCTCTGGTAATTTCAATGACCAATCTTTCCTTGAAGTGGCTACCGTTTTTTCTAGTATTTGCTTGATTTCTCTGTTAGATACTTCCACTTGTCCACTGGTTTGAGGGTGGTAAGGTGTCGCTATCCTATGTCTCACTCCATATTTAAGTAGTAGTTTTTCGAGTACCTTGGATATAAAGTGTGATCCACCATCACTGACTACTATTCTTGGGGTGCCAAATCTCGGAAATATTATATTTTTGAAGAGTCTAGTTACTACTCGGGTGTCATTTGTTGGAGAAGCTATAGCTTCGATCCACTTTGATACGTAGTCAACTACCACGAGTATGTATTTGTTACCGAAAGAGGATGGGAAAGGTCCCATGAAGTCTATCCCCCACACGTCAAAAATCTCTACTTCCAAAATACCTTTTTGCGGCATTTCGTCACGTCTAGATATGTTCCCCGTGCGTTGACATCTGTCACATTCCTTAATAACCGCATGTACGTCCTTCCATATAGTTGGCCAATAAAAGCCAGCTTGTAGGATTTTAGAGCAGGTCTTGGATGTACTTGTGTGTCCACCATAAGGCGCGGAGTGACAGTGTTGGATTATATTTTCTACCTCTTCTTCGGGTATACATCGACGGAAAATACCATCGGGGCCTCTTTTGAAAAGTAAGGGATCATCCCAGTAATAGTGTTTTATGTCGTAGAAGAATCGTTTCTTCTGCTGGTAAGATAAAGTAGGTGGAACTATTCCGGCAGCTAAATAATTGACTAGATCAGCGTACCATGGTGTGACAGATATAGCTAAGGTGGTTTCTACTTGCACGTCGGAGTTGTTCTCTTCCAAAGTAGCTATAAGTTTGTCATACGAGAAATCATCATTAATTGATGTTCTTTCCGGTTCAAGGTTCTCAAGTCTAGAGAGGTGGTCTGCTACTACGTTTTCAATTCCTTTCTTGTCCTTGATTTCTAAGTCGAATTCTTGTAGCAATAAGATCCATCTTAGGAGTCTAGGTTTAGCATCCTTTTTTGTTAAAAGGTACCTGATAGCAGCGTGATCAGTGTAGACTATTATTTTGGCTCCGACCAAGTAAGAACGAAATTTATCTAGCGCGAATACCACTGCTAGGAGTTCTTTCTCGGTAGTGGCGTAATTCATTTGCGCTTCATCCAGGGTTCTGCTTGCGTAATATATAACGTGAAGCTTTTTATCCTTTCTTTGTCCTACAACAGCACCTACAGCATAATCACTGGCATCGCACATTATTTCGAATGGTTCATTCCAGTCTGGTGTCTGCATAATGGGTGCGGAGATCAATGCTTGTTTAAGAGTTTGAAATGCTTTTAAACAATTATCGTCGAATATGAATTCAGCATCTTTCATCAATAGTCCGGTTAGAGGTTTAGTTATCTTAGAGAAGTCTTTGATGAATCGTCGGTAAAAACCGGCGTGTCCTAAAAAGCTTCGTACTTCTCTCACGGTTCTTGGGGGTTGAAGATTTTCGATTACCTCTATTTTGGCTTTGTCTACTTCAATTCCTCTGTTCGAGATGATGTGTCCTAAAACAATTCCTTCTTGTACCATAAAGTGGCACTTCTCCCAGTTAAGTACTAAGTTTACTTTTACACATCGCTCAAGAACTCTTTCCAGGTTTTCAAGGCATTCTTCGAAACTTTGTCCGTATACAGAAAAGTCATCCATAAATACTTCCATGATGTTTTCGAGAAAGTCGGCGAAAATTGCCATCATGCATCTTTGAAAAGTTGCAGGGGCATTACACAGACCAAACGGCATTCGTCTATAAGCGAAGGTACCAAAAGGGCATGTGAACGTTGTCCTTTCTTGGTCATCAGGGTGAATTGGTATTTGAAAGAAGCCTGAATAACCGTCTAGATAACAGAAATGTGAATGTTTTGCTAATCGTTCTAACATTTGGTCAATGAATGGTAAAGGGAAATGATCTTTTCGGGTTGCTTTGTTTAGTTTCCTATAGTCAATGCACATTCTCCATCCCGATTCGATTCGTTTAGTTATAGTTTCTCCTTTTTCGTTTTCAATAACGGTTATGCCTCCTTTCTTTGGTACAACGTGTACAGGACTGACCCATTTGCTATCAGATATAGGATATATAATACCTGCTTCCAATAACTTGGTTATTTCTTTCTTTACTACCTCACTCACTCGGTGCATACAAATAGAAGGGCTTATTCCTTTAAGATCGGTGATGTGGTATCCTAGTGCGGTGGGGTACTTTCTTAAGATATGTAGGAGTTTTTCTGTTTCGAGTCTTCCTAGGTCTGCATTAACTATCACAGGTCGCTCAAGTTCTAAGTCTAGGAATTCATATCTCAGATTTTTGGGAAGTGTTTTCAGATCAGGGGTTGGTTTGTTAAGACATTGCGTAGGGTCCGGTGTTATTGCTAAGCATTGGTTAGATTTGTCCTCTAAAAGATAGTCTGATGATTTGTCTTTTCCTAACTCTGCTTCTTTTATGCATTCATCGATGATATCCATGAAGTAACATGTATCTTCTATTGCAGGTGCTTTCAAGAATTTGGAAAGAATGAACTCAATTTTCAATTCACCTACTTCGAAGGTGAGTCGTCCTCGTTTTACGTCTATGATTGCACCGACAGTTGCTAAGAACGGTCTTCCCAGTATAATGGGTGTAATATCATCTTCTCTAATGTCCATAATTGTAAAATCAGTTGGAATGTAGAATTGACCTATGCGTACGGGAACGTTTTCAAGGATTCCTACAGGATATTTGATGGAACGATCTGCCAGTTGCACAGACATTTTGGTTGGTCTTAATTCTCCCATTTCCAGTTTCTTACATATGGATAAAGGCATAACGCTAATTCCGGCTCCTAAATCGCATAAAGCTTTGTCGATGACAAATTTTCCTATGTGACAGGGTATAGAGAAACTACCCGGATCCTTGAGTTTAGGAGGCATGTTTTGGATTATTGCGCTACATTCGGCAGGGAGTGTAACGGTTTCGCTATCCTCAAGTTTCCTCTTATTAGAAAGAATTTCTTTTAAGAATTTAGCATATGAGGGCATCTGCGTAATAGCTTCGGTAAACGGAATTGTAACGTTTAACTGTTTAAGGAGATCAACAAATTTTCTAAATTGGCTCGCATCTTTGGTTTTAACAAGCCTTTGAGGGTAAGGTATAGGTGGTTTGTAAGGTGGTGGAGGTACATAAGGTTCCTTCTTTTCTAGGGTTTCCTTATTACTCTCTTCCTTTTCCTTAGGTTCACTTTCCTCATTTGATTTCTTAGGGTTTTGGTTTTCTATCCTTGGATCAGACGGTCCTTCCACTTCCGTTCCACTTCTTAATATAATTGCATGAGCTTGGCTTCTCGGATTAGGTTGGGGTTGTCCAGGGAATGTACCAGTTGGTGCAGCAGTAGGTGCTTGTTGTTGAGCTACTTGAGATATTTGTGTTTCCAGCATTTTGTTATGGGTAGCCAAGGCATCTACTTTGCTTGCTAGTTGTTTAAGTTGTTCGCCAGTATGTATGTTCTGGTTTAAGAAATCTTTATTGGTTTGTTGTTGGGAAGCTATAAAGTTTTCCATCATGATTTCTAGGTTGGATTTTCTAGGGGTATTATTGTTAGGCATGGATGGATTCGGTTTCTGATATCCCGGTGGTATAGATGGGGCTTGATTTGGAGACTGTCCAGGTGCGTATAAAGCATTATTACTCTTATATGAAAAGTTTGGATGGTTCTTCCAATTTGAGTTATAGGTATTCGAATAGGGGCTTCCTTGAGCATAGTTTACTTGCTCTGCTTGGATTCCAGTCAAGAGTTGACATTCCGCAGGAGTGTGACCTTGGATTCCACAGACCTCGCAATTCTGAGTTATAGCAACCACGGCGGCTGGAGGTGATACGTTTAAACTTTCAATTTTCTGGACCAAAGCATCCACTTTTGCATTAACGTGATCAAGGTTACTTATCTCGTACATGCCAGTTTTTGTTTGAGGTTTTTCCACCGTTGTTCGTTCGGTTCCCCACTGATAGTGGTTTTGGGCCATGCTCTCGATAAGCTGGTAAGCATCAGCATAAGGTTTGTTCATTAGTGCACCACCTGCAGCAGCGTCTATTGTTAACCTTGTGTTGTATAAGAGACCATTATAAAATGTATGAATTACTAACCAGTCTTCCAAACCATGGTGTGGGCAAAGTCTCATCATGTCTTTGTATCTTTCCCATGCTTCGAAAAGAGACTCGTTGTCTTTCTGTTTAAATCCGTTTATCTGGGCTCTTAACATAGCTGTTTTGCTTGGCGGAAAATATCGGGCAAGAAAAACTTTCTTCAACTTGTTCCAGGTGGTGACTGAGTTGGAAGGAAGAGATTGAAGCCATCTTCTAGCGCTATCTCTTAATGAGAAAGGAAAAAGACGAAGTCGAATTGCCTCTGAAGTGACACCATTAGCTTTAACAGTATCAGCGTATTGAACAAATACGGATAAATGAAGGTTTGGATCCTCGGTAGGATTTCCAGAGAATTGGTTCTGTTGCACAGCCTGCAACAGCGAAGGTTTAAGTTCGAAGTTGTTTGCTTCGATTGCGGGCGGAGCAATACTTGAATGCGGCTCATCTTGCGATGGAGCGGCGTAATCTCTAAGAGCACGAGCTGGTTCTGCCATCTCGGGTATCGAAGGAAAAAGGTTTTTGAAATCAGGAAGTTCTACAGGAGGGAGATTGTTTGCAGCACGATATTCCCGAATTCGTCGTAAGACTCGGAGATATAGTTCGATATCGTTGATTCGTAAATAGAGCAGTTCGCCTTGTGAGCGAGTGCGTGGCATACAAATCAACGAAAGAAAGAATAGAAGAAAAAGAAACCTTAGTCTCTACAGCGTAACGGAAGAGTTACGATATCGATTAAATAAAAGTCCCCGGCAACGGCGCCAAAAACTTGATCGCTCGACTGTGTGAGTCGAGAATGGGATACAAACTGCAAGTGCACAGTTCTATCACGTAGTTTTAAAAGATATCGATCCCACAGGGACTTATGAATCGATATACCGTTATCTAAGGTTACTACGTAAATCTAAGGTGAAAAATGTTTGATTGTTTGGGGGAAAAACTAAGAGCTAAACTAAGATCTAGATTAAATATTAATAAAACGGATATCGGTATGTAGTTCGTCAAAACTAGGGAATCAAGTCTTTGTCGGTTTCTTGGTTTTAAAATAAATCGTTTCAGTTAACTTTATTGGTTAAAGGTTTTATCTCAAACTCTCGCTCTGTTGAATAAACCATGATTTTATATTAATGTAGCTGTCACTTATAATTAAGTCAAAAACCATATTTTGAAAGCAATAAAGTTGCAGAAACTCTTTTTAAGAAAACACTGACCGTTTTAAACACCCTTATCTCAAACTCTCGCTCTGTTGACTTAGGTTATACAATTAAATCCAAATGCTTAACTCTCGTCCTCACATTCAATCTTTAAAAATACTTTTTGGAAAAGGTCAGAATTTAATTAACTCTAAAACTTGCTCTCGCCCTGATCTAGAATTAATGCCTAACTTACACTGTCCAGTTAAAACCTCAAACTCTCGCTCTATTGATTTTAACTTCTTTATGTCCTTTACTTTTTGTAAAAAATCTTGTTATTAAACCTGTAAGTTGAGACCGTAAAAAGATTGATTTTAATTTTAAGTTTAAATAGACCGACTCAGTCTTGATCCCTTATTCTGCTTACTTTACATACCGATACCTAGGCGAATTAGCCAGACATGCTAAATAAACAAGCATACATATCATGCATAAACAGACTCATTCCAGGCAGACAATATGAATAAATAATAAAACAAAACATTAAATAATGATTAAAGAACCTGAATGCGTAATACAATAGTCTTGAACACTCCCCCACAAGCCGGTAGGATTTGTTCTTGGATTCTTCAATTAAACAATAAATTAAACCAAGGAAATAAAACTAGAATCTAACGTAAGGTTAGATCCGATAAAAAGTTGCACAATAGTTTCCGGTGTAGAAACTATTATGCGAAAAATATCTAAATGCTAAAAAGGGAAAGGTAAATTGCAAGGGAAAAAGAATGTAGAACTTGCAAAAGAAATAAATAAAATAAACAATGTTAAGTTGCTGGAAAAGAAAAATAAGCAAAAGCGTGAAAAGAAAATTGGCAAAGCTTCGGCAATATGAGCGTGGAGAAACCGAGGAACCCTTTTAGGTTTTTGAAGTAGGTATTTATATTGGTGCTGGTAACTGCTTTCCGTTTCCCAAGTTCTTCAACGTGGCTAAATGCACGGCGTGGATATCGGACACAAACTCCTCAACGTCTCTTCTTCAACGTCTCTTCTTCAAGTCTTCTGAGGGCGTTACTTGCGCCAAAAAAGTAGTGGAACGGTGTGACGCTCGTCACACCATGTGTGACGTCCGTCACAAGGCTGCTTTGCGTGACGCTCGTCACGCACCCTGTGACGTCCGTCACAGGCACAGCATTGGTGACTTGTGCGCTTTGGGCTGGGCTTTGGCATTTGGTTCCTTTTCTCTCCTTTTTGCACCTCCTTTTCTTCCATTTTCACTTGTTCTTCAAAATAGACTACCTGAGGCAAATAGGAAGAAAATACCACGTAATATCTCATAAAATGCAGTAAACCGAAATAAATAGTCATAGAATTTAATGGAATTAAGTCCTAAAATATGATATAATTTCGTGTTATCAGAATTATGGAAGAATAGAAAACCTAACATTTCATATTTCAATCCTTTTGGATGTACTTTTTTTTTAAATTCTGAACACTAAGGAAACTCTGAACAAGTTTGATTCTAAGGCACAAAAGTGTATAATGTTAAGATACTTTGAACACTTTAAAGTCTATAAAGTATATAACACTGAAACACGAGTTGTTGAGGAATCAATTCATGTTAAATTTCATGATAAGCTTGACCTTGAAAAGTCAAAGCTAGTTGAGAAATTTACAGATTTGGAAATCACTTAGATAGGCTCTGAAGGCAAAGCTTCAGAAGCTAAAGATGTTGAGGCAAAACACCCTGAAACTGTTCAACCAGAAGTTGTTGAAGCCCAAACTCCTTTGAGGAAGCACAAACAAATATCCTTATACTCAGAAGATTTGGTTATGGGAGATAAAACTGAACCAATCAAAACCAGATCCCCATTTAAACCTTCTGAAGAAACACTTTTGGATTTGGTGTACCTCATATAACCTATACCTGTTGATGAAGCACTTTTGGACACTAAGTGGATTCTGGAAATGCAAGAAGAACTGGACCAAGTCTCCAGAAATGATATGTTGACTCTTGTGCCTAGACCCAAAGCAACTCATGTCATTGGGACAAAGTGGGTCTTTAGAAACAAGCTGAATGAAAAAGGAGAAGTGGTAAAAAAAATAAGGCCAGACTGGTTGCACAAGGCTATAGTCAGCAATAGGGGTTGAACCTTTGCACTAGTTGTCGGGTTAAAGTCTATTCGTCTCTTAATTTCTTTTGCTGTAAATCATAACATCATATTGTATCAGATGGATGTTAAGAGTGCATTTATGAATGGTTACATAACTGAAGAAGTGTATGTACACCAACCTCCTGGTTTTGAAAATCATAAAAATATGGATTTTGTTTTCAAACTTAAGAAATCTTTGTACGGTCTGAAACAAGCTCCTAGAGCATGGTATGAAAGACTAAGCAATTTTATTTTAGAAAATGATTTTACCAGAGGGAAGGTTGACACAACTTTGTTCTGTAAAACATTCAAAAGTGATATTCTTGTTGTTCAAATTTATATGGATGATATCATATTTGGTTCTGCTAATGCTACTTTGTGCATGGAATTTGCTAAGTCAATGCAGGTAGAGTTTAAGATGAGTATGATGGGAGAACTCAAGTTCTTTTTGGGTATTCTGATTAATCAAAGTTAGGAAGGAACATATATTCATTAGAGAAAATATACAAAAGAACTTATGAAGAAGTTTGACATGTCAGAATGCGAGATAGCGAAAAAACAATGCATTCTACATGTATTCTTGACAAGGATGAGGTAAGCACAAAGGTAGAACAAAATGTATACTGAGGTATGATATGTTCTCTTTAATACTTAACTTCTTCTAGACCTGACATCCTATTTAGTGTCTCTTTATGTGCTCACTTCCAATTATATTCTAGAGAATCCTACTTAACAATTGTTAAGAGGATCTTTAGGTATCTGAAAGGTACTACTAACATTGGCTTGATTTATTGAAAACAAAAAGAGTACAAGCTAGTAGGTTATTATGATGTTGATTACCCTGAAGATAGACTTGAAACAAAAAGCACTTTTGGAAGTTGACAGTTTTTAGGAGACAACTTGATCTCATGGTCCAGCAAGAGGCAATTAACTATTGCACTATCAACACTAGAAGCTAAATATATTGTAGCTTCTGGATGCATCACTCAGATGCTCTGGATGAAAAGATAACCAAAATATTTTCAGATATATGAGAGTAACATTTCTATTCTGTGATAGTACCTCTGCTATCTATTTATCTAAGAATCCCATTTTACATTCTAGAGCTAAACATATTGAGTTTAAACATCACTTAATACATGACTATATTCAGAAGGGAATTTAAAATTTAAAATTTAAAATTTATTGATACATACCATCGATGGTTGATATATTTACAAAACCCCTTCCTGAAGATAGATTTGTTTTCATTATGAAGAATTTGAATATGGATTTATGTCTAGAATAAAAAAAGATGAATATCTCAGAATGTTTAATTTCTCAGAATGATTTAATGAGACTCTGAGGTTTGTTGACTCTAAACATTGAGTCTTATGAAGTGAGAAAGTTTCATGGGTTCAGAAATATTCAGTCATAACCTCTTTGTTAAACGTTCCATCTTCTAGATACTGAAAAATTGCTACATTAATTAGCTGTTAATCAACCTTGGTTTGTGGATCAGTTTGTATACAATTGTCTTAGAAATTGAAATGCTTTTAATGATTGAGTGACGCGTTGGATGAAGTGATTTCTTGAGAATAAGTAAAATCTCTCTACGTCTCCCCTTTGTCATATTTGTTGCACTATTCAAGATTTTTTCATGATTGCAAAACCTTTATAAAATCCACTTCACTCACACTTCACACACTTATGCTACTCATATCCTACACTTTCTCTCTTTCAAACTGTTTTCTCTACAACCCTAAAACCTTTGTTCATCACAAAGGCTGATTCTCAAGAACAAGTTCAATAGCAGTAACATCAGTCTACTCAAGCTACTCAAGAACATCAATCTACTCAACAACAAGAGCAAGTGAAGGAAGGAATTCAGGAACTCACTCTCTCTACTTCAATTACGCAATTAGAAGTTCTCTATGAACTGATTATGGATTTTGAAAATATAAAGGAAAATGGGTTTGACCTTACTAAAGGGTTGAAATCTTAAGGTTGGGAAGGATTTTTTTATTGTCCCAAAGGACCAATTTATCTTAAACTTGTAAACAATTTTGGATTTTTGCAAAACCTTCAAACCTGCAAGTTACCTTTTATATGCTAGGAAACAAGCTCAACATTTCTGAGAAGTCCATAAAAAAACTTCTCAATCATGATGGTACTAGGAGGAGATCTTTTGATATGATTTTAAGAAGGACACGATGGATGAGATTGCTGGAGTGATTTTCCAAGATGGAAATAACTCCTATAATCCCAAGAATTTGCACAACCATCTCAAAGTATGGTTCAAGATTCTTCTGGGTTGTGTACACCCCATACCCTCAATAAACTCTTATGACTACATCAACATAGATCAGAAGTATATGTTGTACTATCTCTCGTCTAGAACCAAGATGAATCTACCTTCTATACTATTCAAGTATCTGAGGGAGCTAGTCAAGGAAACGAAATATGAAACTCCAAAACCCAGAAAGTGGATACCTCTGGGAAGACTTATTTATAACATTCTTTTTTAGAACAAGCTAGTTCAAACCCTAATAGAGGTGGGTTTGACAAAGTAAGTTGAGTTTGACAATGAGAAGACCTTCAATGGAAGGAATCCAAAGATCACGTCATTGATCACTTATATCATTGACACTTCAGAGATTCTAGATAGGAAGACATTCGCTTCTTGAAGGATTCCTATTGGGGACTATCCACTCTTCACCAAGGAAGATCCTCAAGAAGTTCTGGAGTCCTACATTGTTGACTATTTGGAAATAGGTGTAACTCCAGTAGCTTACTCCTTTGATGAACTTCTAGAGACTGCTCCTGACGTATACTCTATGAAGACATGACTTCTCAAATGTTTTGATGACGACAAACTTCTATACAAGTCTAAGATTGATTAACAAAAAGGATTGATCAAGATTCAAGCTCATGAAGGAAGTTTTTAACTAAATGATCAAGTCTCGATGAAACTCATGAAGATTCGTATTTCAAATGAATAGGTATAACACTTGACCTCTAGATGATTATACAAGTGTTCAAAACATGTCTCATTCATGCCATAATCATTGGAAGTAATTTTATGCATCAAAGAAATCATAACACTTCATTTTTTAAGCTATTTTTCAAATCTGGGATGAAGTAATCGATTATCCATTTTAAGGTAATCGATTACGCTGTGAAAAATTCAAATATTTTTGCACGTTGGAGGCAAGTAACCGATTACCCATATTAAGGTAATAGATTACCACTGAACCAGAGGCAAAAATTAGTGCATCTCTTCATGGAAACTTTTCTATTTTCTTTACCATGAACCATGGCATCCTTTGGGTAATTGCATCCATTTGAGGAGGTGTTTAGACAACATATATACATCATTTTTTCATATTTCAAATTCACCTCCTTGCAAAAATCTCAAATCAATTACTCATATTCTTTCAAACATTTTTTAAGTGTTCTTCCAAATTTTCTTAAGAGTGAAACCTTGCATAAACCTTCTTTTTAAGCATCATAGTTTCATTCCATACAAAGAACACTTGTATAATTATTGTGAGAATTAAGTGTTACAAAGGAGAAGATCAATTGATAAATTGATATACTTCAAATTTTCAACTATTTCATCTTCTACAAAAATTCAGAATTGTATCTCTTGATTACAACTTATTTTTAGGATTGTTAAGAATAAGTTTGTAAGGTTTTATCCTTGCTATCCGGTGTGTGGATGCAAGAGGTCCTTTGTGAGAATTTGAGTCTCGATTGGACTTTAAACATTGTAAATCCAAGAGGATTGTTCTTGGTGTGTTAGAATTAGATAGAAAGGCCTTAAGGTATCTTGTTTAGGAATCTAACATTATAGTGAATTCTCTTTCGTGTTGAAAGGGGAGTGGAGTACTCTTGATCTGTGAGGGGAACCACTATACATCGTGGTGTTCTTTACTTTCCACACTTTACTGCTTTTCATCACATAAGCATCCCAAGAAAGTAATAATCAATAAACCGTAAAAAATCTGGAAAATCGTCTAAGTGCCTCATTCACCCCCCTCTAAGGCACTCCTTAAACTTACAATTGGCATCCGAGCAGTTATAGGTAACCTGTTCCTAAAAGATCCGCATGGCTTCCGCAACTACGAATTCGGTTTTCAAAGATGGTGGAAGTAGTAACAAACCACCACTTTTCTCTGGAGAATATTTTGATTTTTGGAAGATCCGCATGAAGGCACATCTAGAAGCCCAAGGAGAAGGCATATGGGAAGCCGTTGAAGATGGTCCGCATAATCCTATGAGTGTGGTCAATAGCATTGGTACTCCAAAGATAAAGAGTTCGTATGATGAAGATGATAATAAAAAAATCTTAAATGAAAAGAAAGCAATAAACATTCTTCAAAGTGCTTTAAGCATGGACGAGTTCTTCCGCATATCTCAATGCAAATCAGCGAAACAAATATGGGACACCTTAGTAGAGACACATGAAGGCACCGCCGAAGTAAAGAGATCAAGGTTGAATACATTAAGTCAAGAATATGAGATGTTTAGAATGCTGCCCGGAGAATCCATCGTGGCGCTATAAAAGAGATTTGTTCACTTGACTAACCACTTGATTGCTCTCGGAAAAACATTTACAAATGACGATCTCAATCTTAAAGTACTAAGATCATTGACTCGAGAATGGCAACCGAAGGTGACGGCTATCTCCAAAAAGAAAAGTCTTTCAACAATGACGTCCGCATCACTCTTTGGCAAACTTCAAGAACATGAGTTAGAACTTGGTAGGCTTGAGAAACATGAAAGTCAAGAAAAGAAATCTAAAGGAATTGCCTTGAAGGTAGACTCAAAAGAAGATAAAGATGATGACGCATTGGAGGAAGATTAGAATTTCATGCTCCTTGTTAAAAGGCTTGGTAAGTTCTTTAACAAAAATGATAAATCCTTTAACGCTAAAAAGAATAGACATTTCAGGAAAAAGGAGACCACCACATCTACGCAAGATATAACATGCTACGAATGTGGAAAGCAAGGCCACATTAAGCCGAAATGTCCTAAACTTTCAAAGAATGGCGGATTCAAGAGAAAGAAGGATTTCCAGAACAAAAAGGCATATGTTGCATGGGAGGACAATGAAATTAGTTTTTCATTCGGATCGGATAGTGAGGAATATGCAAACTTGGCGCTAATGGCTTCTCATCATTTCGATGATGAAGAAGAGGTTAGTAATGATTTTTCTCTTTTTGATGATGATGCACAAGTTGCAATTAATGAATTGTTAAATGAATGCAAAATTCTTTATAAAACTATCATCTCAAAAGAAACAAATTTCTTCCTTGGAAGAAAAGATTGAAATTTTTGAAAAAGATTTTGAAAATGAAAAACAAAAGATGATTAGTGAAAAGAAGAATTTTGTATGTCTAAAGTGTGAGTCTCTCTCTTTCCAAATTGTCCAACTTAAAAGAGTCCTTGAAAGGTATGAAAAAGGACAAATTGGTTTGGAAGGGGTTCTTAGCCAACAAAGGTACTCAAATGACAAAAGTGGACTTGGTTACTCCAAATTTTCTAAACCAAGTTCAAATAAAACTATCTTTGTTAGGCCTAAGGATCAATCTCCAAAAGAAAGAGTCAACACACCAAAAGTTGTGCATCAACGTCCTAAAAAGAAAAGGTTTACAAAGAAAAAGTCTTATGTTCCTAGATATAAAAGCAATTTTGAACCAACTTGTTTTTATTGTGGTATTATTGGCCATACACCTAATGCTTGCTATGTTAGAAACTTTTGTATAGCAAAGGAGCATTATGTATGGGTTGAGAAAGGTACTAATTATGAAGGACCCAAAGTAATTTGGGTACCTAAAAAAACTTTATTTTGTTTTGTAGGTATGCTTGAAGGCCACATCAAATCTTTGGTATTTGGATAGTGGGTGCTCCAAGCATATGACTGGTGATGTGCACAAATTTTCAGATCAAATGCTTAAGGCCAAGGGTTATGTTACTTATGGAGATAACAACAAAGGAAGAATTCTTGGCATAGGAAAAGTAGGTGCACCAAATTTCATATCCATCGAAGAGGTGCTATATGTCGAAGGACTAAAGCACAACCTCTTAAGCATAAGCCAACTTTGTGACAAAGGATTCAAAATAAGGTTCACAAAAGATGAATGTTTAATTGAAGACGAAATCACACAAGAGGTAATGATTATAGGTAAGTGAATGAATAATATTTTCATGATTTCCCTTGATGATGTTTCTTTGAAGGTTAAGTGTCTTGTGGCAAATAACAACGACTTATGGTTATGGCATAAGAGATTTGCTCACATTCACATGGAGCACTTAAATAAGTTAGTAAAACATGACCTTGTCATTGGATTGAAAAAGATAAAATTCATCAAAGATATACTTTGCGATGCTTGTCAAAAAGGGAAGCAAACCAAATCAACTTTCACATCCAAGAATGTGGTGTCCACTTCTAGGCCACTACAATTGTTACATATGGACTTATTTGGTCCATCAAGAACAAGAAGCTTCGGAGGTAACTTATATGCTTTAGTTATTGTTGATGATTATTCTAGATATAATTGGACATTCTTTTTAGTGCAGAAAAGTGATGCATTCAAAGCATTCAAGAAGTATGCAAAGCAAATTCAAATTGAGAAATCATTAACAATTGCCTCCATAAGAAGCGATCATGGTGGAGAATTCCAGAATACTTCTTTTGAAGACTTTTGTGAAGATCAAGGAATATTTCACAACTTCTCGACTCCAAGGACTCCTCAACAAAATGGAGTAGTTGAAAGAAAGAATAAGTCATTGGTGGAACTTGCAAGAATAATGCTTAGTGACTCAAATCTTCCTAAGTATTTTTGGGCGGATGCGGTTAACACGGCATGTTTTGTAAGTAATAGAGTTAACATAAGACCTATCCTAAAGAATACTCCATATGAACTCTTAAAAGGAAGGAAACCTAACATTGCTTTCTTTCATATCTTTGGATGCAAGTGCTTTGTCCTTAACAATGACAAAGACAACCTTGGTAAGTTCGACGAAAAATCGGATGAAGGTATTTTTCTTGGTTATTCTCTTACAAGTAAAGCATATAGAATTTATAATAAAAGAAATTTAAATATAGAAGAATCCATGCATGTTAAGTTTGACGAATCTAACCCCTCGAAAGAGGAAATTGTTGTTTGTGATGATGATGATGATGATTTTGTAGAAATTCCTAAAGAAGATACTTCAAACAAGAATCAAGAAGAACAGATTCAACAAGAGTCAAATGAAAATGATCTACCTAAGGAATGGAGGACTCATAAAGATCATCCTATTGACAAAGTAATTGGTGACATTAGTCAAGGTGTTGCTACAAGATTGAATCTCAAGGATGCATGCTTAAACATGGCGTTCGTTTCGCAAATAGAACCCTCTAAAATTGATGAAGCTCTAGGAGATGATCAATGGATTGTTTCTATGCAAGAAGAATTAAACCAATTCGAGAGAAATCAAGTTTGGGAACTTGTTTCTAGACCAAGTGGTAAGCACATCATTGGAACAAGATGGATGTTTAAGAACAAACTTGATGAGAATGGAATAATTGTTTGAAACAAAGCAAGATTGGTCGCTCAAGGGTATAATCAAGAAGAAGGAATCGACTTTGAAGAAACTTTCGCTCCGGTTGCAAGGTTAGAAGCTATTCGTTTATTACTTGCTTACGCATATTCAATGAATTTTCAGTTATTTCAAATGGACGTCAAAAGCACCTTCTTGAATGGCTACATCAACGAAGAAGTCTATGTCAAACAACCCCCGGGCTTTGAATACTTCAAGCATCCTTCACATGTATACAAATTGAAGAAAGCGCTCTATGGATTAAAACAAGCACCAAGGGCATGGTATGATCGTCTAAGTAATTTTCTATGTGAAAAAGGTTTTGAAAAAGGCAAAGTAGACAAAACTTTATTTATCAAGAAGATAAAAGGGAACACCTTACTTGTTCAAGTCTACGTAGACGACATAATCTTTGGTTCGACCAACAAAGAACTATGTGAATAATTTGCGTTGATAATGCAAGGTGAATTTGAAATGTCTATGATGGGAAAAATGAACTACTTCCTTGGATTGCAAATCAAGCGACTAAAAGACGGAATCTTTATCAACCAATCAAAGTATTGCAAAGAGTTGTTAAAGAGATTTGAAATGGATGGTTGTAAAGCAATGTCAACACCAATGGGCTCCGGAACCTATGTTGATCAAGACGAATCGGGTGTGTCAATTGATATTACGAAGTATCGAGGTATGATTGGTTCTTTATTATATTTGACGGCAAGCCGTCCTGACATAATGTTTAACGTGTGTTTATGTGCTCACTTCCAAGAAAATCCAAAGGAGTCACATCTCACGGCGGTCAAAAGAATCATGAAGTATCTCAAAGGAACAACCAAGTTGGCTTATGGTATCCTAAAGGTAGTGTTTGTAAGTTAGTTGGTTATTCTGACGCGGATTATGCAGGTTGTAAAACAGATAGAAAAAGTACTAGTGGAACATGTCACATCCTTGGTAATGCATTAGTCTCATGGTCATGTAAGAAACAAGCGTGTGTTGCTCTTAGTACTGCTGAAGCAGAATACATAGCAGCGAGTAGTTGTTGTGCACAGAATCTTTGGCTAAAGCAACAATTAAGTGACTATGGAATCGATCTTGGATGCATACCACTCCGATGCGACAACACAAGTTGGATTAATATTACAAATAATCCTGTCATGCACTCAAGGACCAAACACATAGACATTCGACACCATTTCCTTCGTGATCATGTGCTTAAAGGCGATGTCGAAGTTACCTTTGTCGATACTCATAATCAACTAGCGAACATTTTCACAAAACCACTCGCAAGAGAACCATTTTATAAGATTCGAAGAGAACTTGGCATTTTGGATGAAGGTGATATATAAATCTTCCATAATTATTCACTATACATTATAATGAGGCCAAGGTACACAAGTTTTTAATTTTTTTATTTGTGAAATTTCTCTTTAAAATGTGTATATGAAATTTTTGCCTTTTGTTGATTTTATATTAGGTAAATTTAATTTTTTGATAAAAAAATTTTCACTTAAAATTGCATTAGTATGTATATTACCTTGTCAAACTTAAATTTTTTGAAAATCCTTCATATTTTGGGCTATGCAAAGCTACTGTTTTTTCACTTTTTTCTTAATGTAATTGGTTACTCCAAATTGGGTAATCGATTACCCTGCCTGTTTTTGCCTTCCTCACGCGTTTTTCATCTATGTAACCGATTACCCTTTTTAGAGTAATCGATTACCACTGTTTCTTCCAGAATTTTTTTTAAAATTTTTAACACACGTGAGTTTTTGTCATAAAGAGTACTTTTGGTCTTAAGTGTTTTTTCTTGTTTTTTTTGCTTAAGTCAATCACTTCAGCATTGGTACTCTATATCTCTCTCTTTCCAACCTTCACATTCGTCTCACTCTTCCATCTTCCTTCTCCTCCATTAACTCTATTAACTCCATTCAAAGCAAAATTAAAACCCCACTCACATTATCACTCTCCATAAACTCCATCTCTTACAACTCAACTCACCAAATTCACTCTCCATCTAGAATCCAAGAAACCCTTCCAAAACCCTAACTCTCAAAGCTTCCATGGCACCTCCAAAGCAAGACAAAAGAAAGAAGAAAATGGATGAAGAAGCCTCTCAACATACAGAAGAACAACATGCTGCCACTGTGAAATCCAGAAGGTTGAGCTATGCTGTCCGGACTCGAACTCTCATGCCGGTAAAATATGTTAACTTCCGAGCTTTTCCTTCTCATAGCTTTACTTTTCAAACTTTGCTGAAAAATTCAGGGGTAGATAAGTTTGCTTATGATATTGGTGATTATTATCCTGATATGATAAGGGATTTCTTTACCACTGTAACTTTTGGAACCAATGATTTTGGTGATTTGGTGTTTACTGCTAAGGTTAAGAATGTTGAAATTTACATGGATCTGAAACAATTGAGAACCTGTATGGAAATCCCTTCTGAAGGTGAAGAAATCCGTCACGGAACTGAACCTGACACTGATGCTTGGAGCAATTATAACAGTATGGAATATTTTGTTTCAATTTCTAGAGGCACTCAGGCTAGCCTCATGAGCCGGCAGAAATCAGAATCCTCAAGGGTGGTGAAATTTGTTAACCTCTTATCTGTGAGTGATAGGATGCTCCATTATGTTCTTGCTTATGTTTTGGTTCCAAAACATTCAAATCATGCCCAAGTTAGTGAACTCGAACTGTAACTTATTAGAGCTTTGAAAATGAACATGAAGATTAATTGGGCTTATGTCATTTACCATCACATGAAGCATCAATTATCCCTAAGTGGTGGACTTCCTTATGGTAGAGTTGTTTCAAGAATTTTGGAATTCCATGATGTTCCTCTTCAACGAGAACCAAAGACTCCTATGACGGCTAGAAACTATGAAATCAATGAGGTTACTGCAACTAAGAACACCAACATTATTATCGGACCAAATTGAGTGTGTCGGTACAAGGATACGGTCTCTTCTTCTGCTCCTCCACCAACTCCGGAAGGTGATATCACAAATTCTATGCTTTATAACAAGATGTGTTCCATTGAGACACCATGAATCATAATCACAATGTCACCCAACGTGGAATCAAATCACTTCGGAAACTCTTCCTTTCTAT
Source organism: Lathyrus oleraceus (assembly GCF_024323335.1). NCBI lineage: Eukaryota > Viridiplantae > Streptophyta > Magnoliopsida > Fabales > Fabaceae > Lathyrus > Lathyrus oleraceus. The sequence continues at coordinate 87,686,980 of NC_066581.1, forward strand.
GAACCGTCAACATGTCCCAAGTGAAGAAGGTGATGAGGAAAGTGAAGAAGAAGGTGAAAAGGATGATGGAGTCGATATGTCGGAAAGTGATTGAGTTGGCCATTTCTTTTTTGCTATTCACTAGAGTATGGTTTTAAGTTAGTACATTTCTAGTTTCTTTTAAGACTATGCTAAGTCCGTTGGCTTTTTATGTTTTATCCGTCTTTCCATTCCGTACTAAGTTTGGTTTATATTATGTTTGTATTATCTTTTGTTTCATTCTTGTGTTATGTGGTGCTTGGTGTATGTTGTTTGCATATTGTTACTTATTTCACCCTTTTTGTTAATGACAAAGGGGGAGAAGAGATTGTTATTGTGTTATTTCTTTGTTTTCTGTTTCTCTCTAACAAAATGCAGATTTCAAAAGACTTCTTAAATCATCAATTAAGGGGGAGCATTTGCTAGAGAAACATGCTTGGATCGAACTTTCATTTTTTATGGGTTGTCATCATCAAAAAGGGGGAGATTGTGAAGACATGACTTCTCAAATGTTTTGATGACGACAAACTTTTCTACAAGTCTAAGATTGATTAACAAAAAGGATTGATCAAGATTCAAGCTCATGAAGGAAGTTTTCAACTAAATGATCAAGTCTCGATGAAACTCATGAAGATTCGTATTTCAAATGAATAGGTATAACACTTGACCTCTAGATGATTATACAAGTGTTCAAAACATGTCTCATTCATGCCATAATCATTGGAAGTAATTTTATGCATCAAAGAAATCATAACACTTCATTTTTTAAGCTATTTTTCAAGTCTGGGATGAAGTAATCGATTATCCATTTTAAGGTAATCGATTACTCTGTGAAAAATTCAAATATTTTTGCACGTTGGAGGCAAGTAACCAACTACCCATATTAAGGTAATCGATTACCACTGAACCAGAGGCAAAAATCAGTGCATCTCTTCATGGAAACTTTTCTATTTTCTTTACCATGAACCATGGCATCCTTTGGGTAATTGCATCCATTTGAGGAGGTGTTTAGACAACATATATACATCATTTTTTCATATTTCAAATTCACCTCCTTGCAAAAATTTCAAATCAATTACTCATATTCTTTCAAACATTTTTTAAGTGTTCTTCCAAATTTTCTTAAGAGTGAAACCTTGCATAAACCTTCTTTTTAAGCATCATAGTTTCATTCCATACAAAGAACACTTGTATAATTATTGTGAGAATTAAGTGTTACAAAGGAGAAGATCAATTGATAAATTGATATACTTCAAATTTTTAACTATTTCATCTTCTACAAAAATTCAGAATTGTATCTCTTGATTACAACTTATTTTTAGGATTGTTAAGAATAAGTTTGTAAGGTTTTATCCTTGCTATCCGGTGTTTGGATGCAAGAGGTCCTTTTGTGAGAATTTGAGTCTCGATTGGACTTTAAACATTGTAAATCCAAGATGATTGTTCTTGGTGTGTTAGAATTAGATAGAAAGGCCTTAAGGTGTCTTGTCTAGGAATCTAACATTATAGTGAATTCTCTTTCATGTCGAAAGGGGAATGGAGTACTCTCGATTTGTGAGGGGAACCACTATACATCGTGGTGTTATTTACTTTCCGCACTTTACCGCTTTTCATCATATAAGCATCTCAAGAAAGTAATAATCAATAAACCGTAAAAAATCCGGAAAATCGTCTAAGTGCCTCATTCACCCCCCTCTAAGGCACTCCTTAAACTTACATACTCTCTCAAGAGAAAGAGGAAGTCCAAGTCAACATGTGATGGATCTTCTGGAACAATCAAGACCCCAACCAATATAGCCAGAACTTCTGGCATCTTAAGAACTACTATGGGACTAGAAGCAGAAGTTGTTGGTTCTAGATATCCTAGGTCAGCTGATGTGTATACTGAAAGACCTCATGGTAAGTCTGCCTTAGTTGAGACTCCTTTGAATTTTGTTGTTATGTCGTTTCTACTTCATCTACTCCTCTCCAACCCACTCCCTCTTCAACACCATCTATTTCAATTCCTTTTGGAACAATCTCCAACCCTAAACAAAAACAACCTAGTGTGTCTGAAAAACCACTACACCCGTACCAATAACATCTGAAACCACTTTGATTGAAACAACACAAATACCATCAACACTTCTCTCTAAAATTCTAACCTTAAGCAATATCGTTCTAGCCTTATGATGATTCTTGAAATCCTTCTTTTGTTGATCTGTCATAGCATTTCTTGCTATGTTGTTTCCTGCAGCATTTACTGGGCGAACGTAGCCATCGACTATAAGATCCCATAGATCAACATCATATCCCAGAAAGAAACTTTTGATTCTGTCTTTCCATTAATCAAACTTTTCATCATCAAAGATTGCTGGTTTAGCATTGTAATGATCTTTCTCATTGTTGTTAGCAGCGGCCATGTTGTTTCTCACACAAACTTGATCTGTACTGAACATGGTGAAGTATTGATAAAGCGTTATCCCAATCAGAACCAGAGTTGTGATGCCAATTAGGTTTTAAAAACAAAATATTTTTACCAACTCAAAATCTCCACACATTCCAAAGAACAAAGAGATAAAGACACAAGGATCTTTATCCTGGTTCACTTGAAATCAAAGCTACTCCACTCCACCCGCCAAGGTGATTTCTCCTTATACACAAGGACTTAATTCACTATAACCAAACATATTACATAAAATAAAAAAGAACAACTTTCTTTGTCTTCTCAAGGATCCAACTACAACCTAGTCTCCTCAAGGAAATCACAAAGAAAAACTTTATTTATCTTCTCAAGGATCAGACTACAACCTAATCTCATTAAAGAAATACAAACAAATAAGTTTGAATACAACTTTTTGTGTTACAAGTTGCTTCTACACAAGCAGATTTTACACAAATGAAATACAAATACTTAAAGAAAAGTATGCATAATTTGAGAGCTTTTTCACGTAGAAAACAGTCGTGTAAATTGTTGTAGCAACTTTCTTCAAGTCTCTAAGTCCTACTTATATAGCATAAGAAAGAAACCGTTGGAGGGTAAATCTGGGATGCCAAAAAGTAGTTGTCCACTAACGGATTAGTGACATGTGCGAAGAATAGTATTGTCCTTCGCCCTTGTTCTCAGGTAGTGTAAGGAATATTTTCGAATTGTACCATGTACTTGTAGCGGTAAATTCATGATCATCAAGCTATGGATAAGCAAGACATCAAATAACAAGAGTCGCCACCGCACTTTTATTATTTCCAAGGGAAAAGGGAAAAGTATGAACAAAACCCCAAAAAAATAAGAAGTTTTCAAATCAAAACTAATAAAATGCCAGAGATTACAGGTAAGGGGGTTGGTTACACAGAGCGAAGGTGTTAGCACCCAAAGTGTCCTAGGTACTCCTAGGGAGCCCTTTTTTGTGTGCATAAGTGTTTTTGTACAAATGATGTTTGCAAACAAATAGAATGGGGGGATGAGAAAAGAACTTGTTAATTATATTATTGTGTTTGGCAAGACCTTCAGACTTGTGCCTACGTACCAACATAAAAATGAGGGATCAAAACCTCGTAGTCCGTGGTATCAATTTCAAAGTGGGTGCATTGCTTTTTAACAAAAAATTAAGTTTGAAAGGCACAAAGGCCTAAAAATGGTTTGAATGAGTTAGTTATTTTTGGCTTTTGAAATTTTTAAGTTAAGTATAGTTAAGTTTATTTACAAATTTGATTAAGAAAAGAAGTTTGAAAATGCAATGGCTTAAGGCCAAAGTTTCTAGTTTGTAAAAGTGGTCAAAGTTTGAAAATCTACAAACATAAGCAAAGAATATTTTTGAAAGGAGGGAGAGATTTTGAAATTAAAGAAGTGGGGAGGAGATGAAGAGACTAATCCTAAGCAAAAATTTAAAAGTTAAGAGTTGACGAGATCTGACCAATGGGATGCAATCCAATAGACAAGAATGTCATATAGAAACCCAAATTCCCCTGGACTTTTAGAATCAAGCAACAAACAATGCACAAAATCTCAACTTGGAGAGCAATGCATCAAATAAAGATATCCATATCCAAGCTTAGAAACTCCATGATCTTCCTCAAAGTTTCCCATGCACCAGATAAATTCCAAGATGGCACAAATCACAAGTTCAAAATAACAGCTTCATAATGATCATGTTGCAAATGAACTTAAAGGAATCTTCAATGATGTATCAGATGAAGTTTTAAATCACAAGCACTTGGTTACATGAAAGTTGGCATTGGCCAAATCCTTTGCATAGGGAGTGTTGCTTAAATTTTAAGTCCAATTGTCTCAGATCAAACCAACAGTCCACACAAGATATTTTTTAGGTTTTTTTGTTCTTATTATGTACATTAATGGTCAAAGACCACACAAACAAACACAATATACACAATCAAAAACTATCACACAATATGGTCCAAGTGGACAAAGTGAAAATGACATTAACATAAACAATTAGAATGGTATGAATAATGGCAAATGAATAAGGCTTAAAAAAAATTAAATTGCATTGAAAGTAAAGGACTTGGAAATAAATGTTAGTTGTTAATGAGTTAGAAGTTAGTATTGTTTTTGCTTTGCATTTGTTTAAGTCATTCTTTGGAGAACACTCAACCCGCTTATCACAAGCATGTATCCTTGAACCAAGACATCTTCCAAAGGAAGGAAAAAAGGCCAAGTTTCCACACAATACCATGAAACAGGGGAGACTTACAATCTCACTAACTAGACTGCTATGCCTTTTGGATCAAAATTTAGTGTTATGTTAAGCAATCGTAATTGGACTTATGTAGAAGTCACAACTATTTGAGGTCGGGCAATAGAATTTTGGTGTTAATACATGTTAGAGACATAGTATGATGATCTATGCTCATGAAACATACCACACATAAAAAGAATATCCAAAGTGGGGAACCTAATCTCATCCATACTTATGTTGATTTTGCAATCAACTAGCGTTAGGATATTGAGATATTATAGGTCCATGACATGAATGCATAAAGAAGGGGAATGAGATGAAGAGGGAGGGGAAATGGATCAAACTCAAATTGGACAAAGGAGGACTTTTACCAAGTTAAGATCATTCATTCATTTTGGGAGATGGAATGTACATTCCATCAATCTCGTAAATCCAATGATCTTAACCTAACAAAGTCAAATCAACCTTGACCAAGGCCCAACAACACAAGTTAAACTCACAAAGTCAATTAAAATGGCTCTACACAATTAGTTTGACATTTAAACAATTAAAAAAATATTAAAAATAATACATTAAATTAAATATGGTTGGTCAATTTCCTAAAACCTCATCAAAACACCAAAGAAATAGCCATGAGATTTATCATAGGTCAAACAAGGTCAAAGAACCTTGGAGAAAAAAATTCAGAATTTTTGGAGACTTAAAAGTATTTTTAAATAATTAAAAATATTCACAAAATCAATTAAATCATGAAAAATATTAATAATGATCCAAAAAATAATTTTAATTCAGATAATGAAAGAGGATTTTATTTGAATTTTTTTGGTGAAACTCTCATATTTTTTGAATCAGTATTAAAATTAATATGAATTAATGAAAATCAAACGAATAAAAAATAAAATCAGATAATCAAAAAAATGTGGACCACTTGATCTGCCTCATTAATTGAGGTGGCATATCAAGTGGTTGAGCGCACGCGTTCCATGATGCGCTTGAGTCAACATGCTATACCAATGGTAATCATAATGTATGCTCATGATTAAAACATTTTGAAACAGATCAATGGCTCTGGACCATGCCACATCATTGCCGGAGCAAAGCGCCGGTCGTCTTCTCAGGCGACCTTGACCGGACTGGTCCATTCATCACCACATCATAAATGAAAAAAGAGGACATGATCTTAAAAATAAAATGACGTAGATCACGAATATCACCTCAATTTTAACTAACTCCAAATATATAGAGAGATACATGAAGTTGAATTTTGATGTGTGTCAACTGAGTTGCTTCGATTTGACCTCAAAGCAACTCAATCTTCTTGCCTACATTGGTAGGAATTCAGACAACCAAGGATCCAAGAGAATTGATGAGTATTAAGAGAGAATCGAAGAGAAGAAAAATCTGGAAAATTACCTTCAATGATGTGCAGAAATGGATCTCTCTTGCTTCAATTCGTGCTTGATCTTGCTTATGGAGCTTGTGGAAGTGGCTTAAGAACAATGCAAAGCTTTGGATCCTGGAGTTTTTGAATCTCCAAACAGTGAGATTCAAACTCAAATTTCAAAATGAAATTTCTCAGGTTTTCCTTTGAATTGAGAGGGTTTGGAAGATTGGGGACAAAGCTGGCGCACAAGGGTTCTTTGAATTGATGCAGGGGACCTCTATTTATAGCCATGAGAAGTGTTATTTTCACACTTGAAAAATTCTCTAAATTTGGTAATGCAATGCACATGCTTGCATGGGCGTGTGCAGGCCCATGAAGCAATCCATTTAGGTCCGAAATCAACTGAAATGAGGTCTGCATGAAGCTTGAATGGCAAGGCAAAGTTGTTTGAACATTTGAAGCTTTGATTTTGCCAATTGATACAGGTCTGTTTACACCATGCGCAAACATATAAAACTTAGTCTAAAATGAATGAATTAGGACTCTTTGGAAAGCTTAGATCAAGAGGAACAACTCTTATGTTGAACACTTTTCCATTTGGAACTTGTATCATGATTCATTTTGAGGTGGAAGTTTGGAAATTTCAACATGTTAAAATATTTTCTAAGTGTCAAGTCACATATTCAATTATTCCACCTTGTTTAACTTTTTATGTGAGCTCCAAATGAGAAACGTGTCTTCATCAAAGTTGTAATTCTTTCCAAGACCTTCAAAATGGTCACCAATTTTCCATCATTTAGATTTAGAATGAGTGAGTTATGCATTTTTGAAGTTGAGGAAAATCACTTGTTCAATGGTATTGGTCCAAAATGACCTATAATGTATCCTCATATCACATGCTCATAAAAGTTGATTTAGCTCTCACTCCAAACATCAAAGTTGAATTAGACATCTTGAATTTGATTGTGAAAATTGTAAATCTTTCATATCATAAAAATTGAGCCAGTTATGGCATTGGGAAGTTGACTTTCAAATTAGGGTTTTGACAAAATGACCTATAGTGTTTTAACATAGAAAATGAATTTACAAGCAAAATTAGCTCTAAACCCCAACATTAAAGTTGTTTGGAATGTAAGTTAGAGTAACGTTTCTCTTAGAATCATTTTCATATGATTAAAATTGTAGGAGATATGGTCTAGGGGGACCCAGTTTTTATCAGATGAATTCATCTAGTCAACCACCATCCATCAACTTGATAACTTGCAATTCTCTTGACTTTTTAGGATCATGGTAGATCATATATGCATAAGGTGATGAATTTGAAGTATCCCTTGAGGAATTTGATCAATTGGTGAAGAAGCTTATTGAAGAAGTTACTCAAGATACCCAGATGAACTAGGGTTTCCAAGACAAATCAACTCCAAACTCTTGAAGAATGCTTGATCAAAATAATATGTAGAGATCACGGGGACTCATATATGATGCCTAGAACCTTTGTGGATCATTCCTTGGTTGTGCTCTTAGCAATTAGGGTCCTAAACCCTAGATGTGAACTTGATAGATCAAGGTGATCATGCCCTACCTACAAAAGAGTTAGGCAAATGCAAAGACATATTTTTGGTATTTTGGTTAGTAAAAATGATAAAATACAAGAATGATATAATCACATGGTGCTTGGTGATCTCTTCCAAAACAAACCCAATGAAAGAGGGGCAAGGAGAATGCCAAGGTATGATCCTAATGCTAATGCATATGATGATATGGCATGAGGGATCTTAGGGTCAAAATTTGGGTCTTACAGCTGCCCCTATTTAAGAACGTTCTAGTTGAGGAGGTGAAGGTTAAAATCTTCGCTTCGACTCAATAGAACGGGCTTAAATAACAACATATAGAAACAAATTTTGGTCCCTGAGAGACCTCATGATGCTTTTGATATGAATGTAAAAATAAACTCTCTATGGGAAAATATTGCCACAAAGGAAAAGAAATCAGAGGGACCGACGGTCCGCAGGAGCATAATGCATTCCATAAGGAAAACTCACTGGGGAGACAGAGACTCTGAGGGGATAAAAAGGTTGTGCGTAGGCCAGGCTACGACTTAAAATTGCTGGGGGACTAGAGGAATTCCATAAAAAATGGAAAGACTCAGTCGGGGAAACAAAAGAACACCTGCAGGGGAAACAAATATATCAGAATAAAACTGAAGTACTCGAATCATGCAGAAAAAACAATTTCACTAAAAAAATACGCACTCAACTCAACTGGAGAAGAAATAAACTTCAACACAGGAGGAGCAGGAATCTATTATCCACTACCTGTTACTGGGTAAGGAGATAATCAAGATCTGACAGAGAAGACACCCGTCATTGGTTAGGATGAACATATCAAGGATGACTCGTTGAGGGACGTCAGGAGGGTGTATTCATTACCGGTTATTGGGTAAGAATAGACTCGCTGGGGAAAAACTGCAGGAATAGGATTTACAACTACCGGTTACTGGGCAGAAGACCGAAGGGAGAGAATATCCGTCACTGATTAAAGTGAACATATCAAGGATAGACTCAAAGGAAAGAAAATCCGTCATCGACTAAGATGAACATATCAAGGATAGATTGGCCTGGGGATGCTAAGGAGGATATCCGTCATCGTTTAGGATGAACATATCAAGGATAAACTACCTGAACAAAAGAATAGGAATTACATCTATCGAATGTTGGATAGAATACCACAAAGAGGATATCCGTCACCGATTAAAGTGAACATATCAAGGATAATCTCTGCAAAGGGGAGAAAAGCAGGATTTACAACTACCGGTTACTAGGCAGAAGACCGCAAAGAGAAGAAAATCCGTCATCAGTTAGGATGAACATATTAAGGATTAACTCTCTGAGGAATAAATGTAGGGATTACAACTACCTTTTTACTGGGTAGAATACCAACAAAGAGAATATCCGTCACCGGTTAAGATGAACATATCAAGGATAGACTCAAAATAGGGGAAGAAAATATCCGTCATCGGTTAGGATGAACATATCAAGGATAGACTTCCTGGGAAATGTGAAAATGAATCCGCTGGGGAGAGAAAAGGGTTACTTTTGCCGGGTATTGGGCATGAAGTAACAAACTGCAAACTTAAGAAGAATATTACCAGCTACTGGGTAATAAACTCTCAGGGGACCCAAAGCATATATCTAGGCAAGATCTAGAAAGAAACGGTCAATCAAGACTCAACCTAATAAGGATATAACTCAAGGGGAGTGGTTCCATCCAGATAATCAACTGAGGAGGAAGCTGAAACAAAAATCATCCACGAGGAAGTAACTCAGTGGGGAAAGGAGAAAGGTTAAAGTCTTTCTGCTTAAGGGGCTGACATTCTACTATTGAAGGAGGACGAACACCAAACTTATATGGGAATAAAGTACCACCATAGTAGAGAATTAAAATCACAAGAATGAATCAACAAGTGCGATGATGCAAATGACGAAATTATATGAAGGTATATGTACATGTTTATGCATATATGATGATTATGCTGACAAAATGATCGCAAAGGATACAAAGGTGTCGCAGATTTGAATCATCAATACAATTCTCGGTCAATCCACAAAATATAGAGACAATTGCTGGAGAGAAAAGAGATCAACATCCCAAAAGCTTAATCATAGCTAGGGAAGGAAGAGACTTGCTAAGGAAAACTGTTATCAAGTCTGCAGGGAATTTTAGGTCAATACCATATCAAATGGGAGACAACCATGCCGAGGATAAACACAAATAACTGCTCCGAAACCAGGAGGAAACTCTGACTAGGAGCGAATCTGATGGCGATTGATAAGGAAACTGAAGTTTCTGTCGCAACCACGCGAACTGCCGAGGAAAATGTTCTTACTCCACTGGAGACCCAAATCGGCTGGGGAATAAACACTCCGCAGGGGACTGATCAACCAACTCAGCTGGCTACCGCGCCGGGGAATGGAGAACAAACACTGAGTGCTGAATAATGTTGTCGGGGATGAAAGAGAAATGCGCATACTGCTTTGGGGAGAACCAAATAATGCTCCACAATTAGGGCTTATTGCTTTCGAACCACTGTTGATATTCCTTTAAAATGAAATCGATTGCTTAAAATTCATGCTTTTATATGTTTAAGAAAAATGATTTAAAAATTTTAATTTCAACAATGATCATAATAAAATTTAAATCTATTTGGCTGAAATAAATAAGAATAGAAATAATTGGATAAAGCTCAACTTTATTTAATGGAATGATACTCTATAAATGACAAGACCCCATAGATCTTTACAAAGTTGAAAAATGGTAGTTTACATGAAAAGGGGGTACATTAAATACAATGATCACTAATCCTTCTACCAACTCTTGATATCCACTATGCTCTTGGCAGCTGCTAGGGACAATGAATCGACATCGATCGCTGTGCTTAAGAGCATTTTCAAAACTGAAGATCAACAGGATGCAGTTACTTGCCATAATCCCTAATTTTTGCATAAATTATCCCAAGGTGGGGGTACTCAACTTATCAGGATAATTCTTTCTATTTTATGTCTCTAACTTTTTCCTGGATCGCCCTTTCGGGTTCAATCCACCGAGACGCTCATTTTTGCCTAAGCCGCCCTTTCAGGTTTTCAACTTAGTGAGATGTTCTTTTTTTAGGCGAAGTATTTCTTGACTGCATCTGTACTCATAGGACGAGTGAGCTCTTCACCATCCTTAGTTGTAAGAATCAAAGCACCGCCTGAAAAGGCTCTCTTGACAACATATGGGCCTTCATAATTAGGAGTCCATTTTCCCCTAGAATCTGGCTTGAAAGATAAAATCTTCTTGAGCACAAGGTCACCTTCTCTAAACGCACGAGGTCTGGCCTTCTTATCAAAAGCTTTCTTCATTCTTTGCTGATATAACTGACCATGACACATGACAGTCAATCTGTTCTCTTCAATCAAATTCAGCTGATCATACCTGGCTTGACACCATTCAACCTCAGTCAACTTGGCTTCCATGAGCACACATAGTGATGGGATCTAAACCTCTACTGGGAGCACAACCTCCATGCCATAAACAAGTGAGAAAGGAGGTGCCCCTGTTGAAGTGCAGATGGATGTACGATACCTGTGCAAAGCAAATGGGAGCATCTCATGCCAATCCTTGTATGTTACAACCATCTTTTGAATAATCTTCTTGATGTTCTTGTTTGCAGCTTCAACAACCCCATTCATCTTAGGTCTGTAGGGAGAAGAATTATGATGTGCAATCTTGAAGTCTTTGTAAAGAGGTTCCATCATATTATTATTCAAGTTCGATCCATTATCAGTAATGATCTTACTCGGCACACCATAACGGCATATGATCTGATTCTTGATAAACCTTACAACAACTTGCTTGATTACATTTGCATACGTTGCCGCTTCAACCCACTTTGTGAAGTAGTCAATAGCCACCAAAATGAAACGATGTCTATTCGAAGCTTTGGGCTCAATCATGCAAAACATATCGATTCCCCACATGGAGAAAGGCCATGGAGAGGAAATGAACTTCAACAGTGTTGGAGGAACATGAATTTTATATGTATAGATTTGACACTTGTGGCATTTCTTCACAAATTTGCAACATTCAGATTCCATTGTCAGCCAATAGTAACCTGCTCGCAACATCTTCTTTGCCATTGCATGTCCATTGGAATGAGTACCAAAGGAACCTTCATGGACTTCAGTCATCAATAAGTCGGCTTCATGTCTATTCACACATCTGAGCAGAACCATATTGAAATTTATCTTGTACAAAACATCACCATTCAGGTAGAAATTGCCGGTTAATCTTCTCAAAGTTTTCTTATCTTTCAACGATGCCCTAGAAGGGTAAATCTGACTTTGGAGGAAACACTTGATGTCGTAATACCACGACTTCTCATCTTTGATCTCTTCAATAACAAACACATGAGCTGGCCTATCAAGATGCATTACAGTCAAATTGGGAACCTCATTCCAATATTTCACTACAATCATTGAAGCCAATGTTGCAAGAGCATCTGCCATCCGGTTTTCATCTCGAGGGATATGTTGAAATCCAACCTTTGTAAAGAAAGTTGAAATCCTCCTCGCATAATCTCTATATGGTATCAAACTGGGTTGATTCATCTCCCATTCACCTTTGATTTGATTCACAATCAAAGCTGAATCTCCATAGACGTCCAAATACTTGATTTTGAGATCGATGGCCTCTTCAAGCCCCATAACGCAAGCTTCATATTCTGCCATATTGTTTGTACATTTGAAGGTCAATCTAGCTGTAAATGGGATATGCGTGCCATGAGGAGTAATAATCACTGCCCCAATGCTATTACCATACTGATTAACAACTCCATCAAATACCATGCCCCAACGGGAACCAAGTTTTGGCCCTTCTTCAAGCAATGGTTCATCACAATCTTTCATTTTCAAGTACAAGATTGTCGCTCCCCGGATTTCCCGAATCCAAGTACAAACGCGAAAAGAGATGGCGAGGAAAAAAGAGTAGAGTCTCCAGCTATGTACTTTTATCCCAAGAGGAGGGAAAGGTAGTACTGCATAACCAAGAGGGAACGGATAAAACAAAGTCTCGAACCAAAGAAAACTGAGAAAGGGGGCCGGTTACGTGAAGGGAAGGTTATCGCACCCCTTCACGTCTGTGGTACTCCACAGGATCCACGCTTGCTATTTATGTCTAAAGTGTGTGTATAAAAAGTCCTATATGCGATGGGAAAGAGAGAAAATCAAAGTAGGGAAAAGAAAGAGTTATTGCTCGCACAGGCCCTACCCTGCTGCATACGTATCTCAAGAAGGATTGAGAATCAGAGCACCGTAGCTTGGCTAACCTATTTTTGTTTGTTTTGTGTTTTTTAGATGAACGACATTACTACGCAATCTACCGGATGCTCGACCTTTGGAGACTTACTCACCTGTAGTAGAAGGAGTTAACGTGTTCTTAAGAAAAGAAAATCGAAGAGTTTGTTTGTGTTTTAGGAATGCTCATGCAAAAAGGAAGTCCTAGACGAAGGAACTGTGCTACCTTAATTGACATGCAAACGAGAGACTATACGAAGCCTAGCAATCCTATGGGGAGACGATCACACCACACAAAAAAACATATAGCATAAAGTAAACACACCAACAAGGGGGCTCAAACATACATGGGTAGGGCTTTAGTCAAGAGGGGTCATATCAACCTCGATAAACAAGCCATGGAAAGGTAATCAAATGGGCTCTTAACCACTGACATTGAACATCAGGGTGAGCAGATCAAAAGGGTAATGAGGATAAGACCTCAGTGAGCTCATGACAAAGCGTGGGGGTTCAGAAAGATGAAACCCTCTCCACTGACTGACCGGACAAAAGATCTTGGGCTTTTGTTCTGAAGCATCGACACGTAGTGCGAGCATAAAGAACGACACACTGAATAACGGGGGATTGACTACTAATCCCTTTTATCCGTCAATTGCCTCTTCGTGGAGGTCTTTAGCACTGGTGCCTCCTCTTGGAGGTCTTTGGGCACAAAAGTAAACACACAAAAACATTGCCTCCTATCGAGGTCTTCCAGCTAAAAAAGCGGTAAAATGCTGGAAAGATGTAAAAGGGATCAAGAGATCTACCACACGGATAAAGATCCGAAGTAACAACAACTAAAGAAACAAGAAACCCAGAGATCTCTCAAGCTAGCACCATCAAAGAAAGCAAGTCAGCAAAGCAATCAGAATAAATCTCCAAATGGCATCCCACAAATAAAGTGGAATACCAAGCAAGCTATCTCTTCAAGAGTCATGTGAGCCCTTACAAAAACTCAACAAACAAGTTAGAATAACAAGATGGGGTTCAATCAAGAGTTGCACCAAACAAAAGAATCATAGCAACCACATGAATTATGCTATTAAAGTTCACAAAAGTTCGCGAAAACAACCAAAGATAGGAGGCCTAAACCTCTTGTCAAACAAATGCATCAAAAGGGTATCAAAACTCAAAGTCAGGGGGCAAGGCTCCACACATCAAGACATGGCATACATACTAAAACATGTGCAAAAGGATTGGTTTCAACACTCAAAGGAAGTGGCACAAATGCCTCATGCTAAGCAAGCATCAAAATAGGGACTAAAATGCAAACATCAATTTCAAAAATCCAAATCAAACTGAAAATGCATCCTAAATTCATGGGAATTTAACACAAGGTTCCACTGAACATATATAAACATCATGCAAAAAATCAGGAGCATTCAGACTCATTTGATATGAAAACAAAAATCGAGAAATTGAAAATGCAAAAACACGTCCAAAAACGCAACATTTAAATTCATGTGCCAAACCTTAGCAAAATGACATAGAAAATAATCAAACTAGTTACCACATCTTAGTAACATGTATGAGGATGGTGTGTGCAAAAGCTTGGGTCAGAATGGTTAAAATATGGAATTTCATGAAGGTTTGAATGCAAATGGTAAAAAATGCACATAAATGAATCAGAAATTCATATTAAATTCCACATGTCATGAAATAATTGGTCAATGGTACCAAAAAATCAATGACTCAACAGGGATCACTCACAAAAAATTTCAGATTTTTTTGAGTATTTTTGCTATTTTTAAAAAATAAAATAAAACAGGGTGAAATATGTACATGGCATGTGACACATATGCAACAAAATCAATTGGTCACACAAGTCACTTAAGTGATTAATAAAAAAAAATCAAAAACAAAAATCAGAAAAAATGTGGGCCTTTGGATCAAAAGACAAGTCAACAAGATCTAACGGCCATGGGATCATCTTCTTCCTCAAGACACTGCGGCCATGAACAGTAACGCCGACGGGATTCCGGCCACCTCCGGCGGCGGCCTCCTCCACGCGCGGCCCGGAACTCTACGAAAATGGGGCTACCCCCCTAAACCCTATGCAAGGAACTCAAAAATCCTATTAGTTTTTTCATGAATCCTCACCAATCTCTCAAATCATAAACAAAAAGTTTGAACATCAAAACTTTAAATCAAGATTTCTCACTCAATATTGCATCATTTTAAAAAGTAAACACATCTACATCATCACCATAGCATGTAGTTTCATTTAGGCATAATAAATGAGCGAAATAAGAGAGTCGAAATTTGAGTTACCGGAAATGGCGCTTTCCAAAACTTCAGTATGGTGACGAGATAAACTCCAGAATACCTCCCTTGAACTTCTATGAATGTTTGCTACCTTTGATTGTGCTTGAAACGGTCCAGATCTTGAGATTCAAGAAGCGACCTCCATTAAAGCTCTGTTTAGAAACTGCTTGGAATGGCTCAAATGAAGGGTGGTTTGTGATCCTTAGAGTGTGTAAATCAAGAATATGCTACTGGTTTTTATTTTTCATGGATGTATGGAGGGATTTGATGAGAATCAAGTATGAGATGATTTTTGGAAAGTGAGTTTCTCAGAGTGTATGGGGGCTGCACGAATTAGGGTTTGCTCCAATTTTTTTTAGAGTTTATACTCTGATTTTTATGGCTTGGTGGGCTCAAAATGAAGGAATTTCAAGTCCAAGATTTTTTGTTATTTTTGTGCATGTATGGCTTTTCCACACATGTGGGAATGCATGGGCTCAAATCCCAAGGTGGATTTGGCCCAAAAAATAATGCTGAATAAATTCCCAATGATTGGCACATGAGAATATTCCATGATGTCATTATGAGTCCTTTTGACTTTTCATGAAAGAAAGCTTGAAAAATGACTTGCACCATTGATGAATCATGCAAAATTATAGGTCATTTTGCATGCCATTTTGAAGTACTTCTCAAAACAAAACCATAGCAAAAAGAGCCACACCAATTGGACTTGTCAAACTCAAGTTATGCCTTCTTAAAACCTTCATGCACACTTCACCATTCAAGAACCATAACTCTTCAACCATTCATCATATGGCCTTGAAATATGACTTTTTGGAAAGGGGAGACAAAGATCTACAACTGTCATGCCTGAGAAAGAGCTCAAAACCGCCCTTGCTTTTGATATTTTGCCTGTTATATCAGCAAGCTCGCTAGGCGAGTGAGGTAGCGAAGGGTTCGCTAGGCGAGCACTCAGCGAGGTTCCAGCGAACACTCCCAGACTTGGATAAAAGCATAACTAGCAGTTACTCGCTAGGCGAGCATCCAGCGAGCAGGTTAGCGAGCAATTCCAGTAGCAACATCATCAAGGCTCACTGGAGCGAAGGAGGAAGCGTGGGCTTCGCCTAGAGAAGGATTGCTCGCCTAGCGATCATGACAGTTCAGGAAGTTTCTTCTGGGCGCAGGTGACTCTGGTGGTTTATCTTGGGTCTCGCTAGGCGAACCATTCTGCTCGCCTAGCGAGCATGACAGCTCAGGAACATCTTTCCAAATTTGGTAACCTGTGCACTGGACCTTTGTTCCTTCAAGAATAATGTTTTGAATGATGAATAGACCCCATTTGAACATGTTGGAAGCATCTCAAGTCATTCCCTAGCCATTTGACCCTCAGTTGACCAACAGTTGACTTTTGACTTCACAGTTGAATTTTGAATTGTACTGAGCCCATTAAGCTTGATCCTTTGAAGAAAACCTCTGAAAATGAAACCCTAGCTCCCGAGAGCTTTACACAACGTCCATAAGACCTTCAAACCAAGAATGCATCTCAATCCTTGAGGAACCCTACTTTGACTGCTTTAGTAGACCAAAGTTGACCAGAGGTCAAACCCTAATTCAGATGAACTTTGCTGATAAGACATGAAAATTTGAGGAGAGGAAGATCATGAGGAAGGTGATGCACCCTTGATACCCAGATGAATACAAACTTCCTTGAGTGTTGAGAAAAACCCTAGTTGATGCACAATTTCCCTTGTGTTGACTGATCATTCAGATAGAACCCACAAAGTGACTTGGATGATATCCAAGCTTCTTGGAAGACAAACTCTTGGAGCTAATTCTGATTGACATGATGAAATGCAATATGAAATGTTAAATGACCTAAAATGAATGCATGAATGAGGAGGGCAAATTTGAGGTGCTACAGCTGCCCCTGTTCAATCAACTGTGAACCTGAACGGATGAAAGCATCCACTATCAGACTTTCAAGGTAAATAGGGATTGAATACCAAAAGAACCGGAGAATTTGCACTCCGTAGGTGACGAATCAAGGAGAGCGGGGCCATTTACCGATGGCGGCTTCAAAACAGATTTGATATTTATCGATATCAAAGAAAGCGAGGCCATTTACCGATGGCGGCTTCAAAAAAAATTTGATATTTACCGATATCAAAGAAAGCGAGGCCATTTACCGATGGCGGCTTCAAAACAAATTTGATATTTATCGATATCAAGGAAAGCGCTACAAGGCCAGACATTTACCGATGACTGGGAAGGAACTCGATGTTTACCAACATCGAACAAAGATGATTATAAGCGAAACAAGACCAGACATTTACCGATGACTGGGAAGGAACTCGATGTTTACCGACACCGAACAAAGATGTTTATAGACACCAAGGAAAGAATACATTTATGAAACGAAACCATTTACCGATGGCGAAAATGAAATACTCGATATTTACGGATAGCGAAAACACACAGTTATTTAAACGACAATGTCGCATCGCGCGAAAAACCGGCGGGAAAAGAAAGAACAACAGAGCCGCCACCGTGCGTTATTTATCCCAAAAGAGGGAAAGGAAACGCTCAGAGTAAACCTAGGAAAAGACATGGTCTCGTGACCAAAGAGTATGGGTTCGGGAGTCGGTTATGCGAAGGGAAGGTATTAGCACCCCTACGCATCCGTAGTACTCTACGGGATCCACGCACAAAAGGAAGGAAAAATGGTTGCTAAACACTGCTCAAAACACACTCACACACTGGCTGAAAGAAACGAAAGAGACTGACTGAAACTGAACTCGGCAGGATGTCGCATCCTGGGCCTACTTAGTCTATCAGGCATAGACATCAGAGTCGAAGTAGTTCGAACTGGGGAACGACACATGCTCGCTAGGATATCGCATCCTATGCATACGTATCTTCTCGGACGAGAGAAGAATCAGAGCATTCGTAGCTCGGCTGACACGCACACAAACAAACACAGGCAAAGGCAAACGTGGAGCCTGAATGCCAATCGTTGGACTTACATCAACATCCGAACCAAAACGCACTCAAGAAGGTAAACCTGGAGCCTGAATGCCAATCACTGGGCTTACATCAGCATCCGAACCAAACACACGCACACTGGAACCTAACTGCCACTCGATGGACTTACATCAGCTTCCAAGCACACAACAACACGACAAGTTAATAGGGAGTCGGGGACTCGAGCCTATAACTGTCAAGCACACACTCAAACAAACAGACAACAAGTTGCTAAGGAGTCAGGCACTCGAGCCTAGCAACTGTCAGACAACACACACAAAAAAAGAAAAAGGGCGCCCGGAGAGATCAGCTCAATCTCCTGCCTACATACTTCATCTGGTATGAAGATCAGGGCGATGTAGTTCCCCTACAGAGGGATAAAGGACTAGCCTAACCAGATAACAGAGGGAGACACAACTAGGGAGACTACGACTCGAGCCTAGATGTTATCATGCAAATCATCCCTAAGTTAAGGTTTCTAGCTAACTGGCACAGGGAGCCAGCCTATCCTAAGCATGGCTCGCACAGGAAGCAAGCCACACACACTTAACTTGCACAGGAAGCAAGCCAAGCAAAACCTAACTTGCACAGGAAGCAAGTCTAAACTAACCCTAACTTGCACAGGAAGCAAGTCAAACAATCCTAGCTTGCACAGGAAGCAAGTCAAACAATCCTAACTTGCACAGGAAGCAAGTCAAACAATCCTACAAGCACAGATAGCACACACTATACACAAGCAAGTGGCTCAAACAAGGGTTAGGTTTTAGTCGAGGGGTCATATCAACTTCAACAAACAAACCTCTGGAACTGGGTGAAAGTTGCTCTTAACCTTGCCATTGCGGGGCTAAGGTGAAGCAGATGAAAGGAGATGAGGGGTGTGCCTCATTGCTTCTATCCCTGGCCTGGGAGAGCTTAAGACAAGAATGTGTGGGTTCAGAAAGTGGGAACCCTTCTACACATTTAAGACTGACTCAACTGTACAATTGTACAAGATCTTGGGTTTGTATCTGTAATGCATCAACACAGTGGTGTGAGCAAAGCAGATGACACACTGAATAGCAGGGGATAGGTTGCATATCCCTTGGGTTCTGCCAATTGCCTCTTCACTTAGGAGGTCTTTGACTCTATGCAAGGACAAAAGTAAACATCCACAAACATTGCCTCTTAAGGAGGACTTCAGACAGTTGCCTGGCCAAGTAACCAGCCAGGTCTTCCAGACTACATGAAGATGAGAAATCATACCTCAATGCAAATTGCTTATACAAGCAAAGCAAAGCAAAGTTCACAAGGAACTAAAAGCAACTAAAGTACCTGAAATCAGTCAGACAACATTAGTACACAAGTCAAAGTTAAATCAAAATGAAACCAAGGTCAACAGTCAACACAAGCAGATAAAATGTGCAATGCACAAAGCTCAAGGCATGTGAGCCAAGCCACCTACAAAACAAACAAGTTAATCAATGATATCCAAGCAAGCTCAATCAAAAAGAATTGGTCTCATTGGTCATTTGTTGGTCATCCTGAAAACATAAGCTCAAAGGTGAGTAACAGGACCACTAGGACAAGCCTAGGGTCAAAAGTGAATGAAAAAGTCAAAACAGCAAACAATGTCCAATCAAAATCAAGTTCAAACATTTAAGAAACAAGCCCAATTGGTTTCACATTCATATCAATCATCATCATCATTTCATGAACAATTTAGGTCAAAGTATAGCAAACAGAAGCTCATAGGAGTCAACAGCAAGACTTAACTCAAAAGTCAACTCAAACATTTCCAAAAATCACCAAATAAATCATGATCACTCCTAACACATAGCATGGTATGCATGTCAAATTTCATCACATTTGGACAAGTGGAAGGCAGTCAATGAAAATCAGAAAGTCAAAGCACATTTGAACATGCTCAAAGAAGTCAACCAAACATGCATCAACTTAGAAAAATCATAAGTCAGAGATGGTGTATGATAAATGAATGGGACCAAAACCATGGCAAAGATGAGGATGTCTAGTTATCTCATGTAAAATTTCATGTCCATCCAATAAAGTATGAGAATTTCACAAATGAAATGGGAGCATGTATCACACAAGGTCAACAATTGACTGGGCAGGGGAGAAAATCTCAAACAATTAGGAAATGCCACAAATAATCCCAAGAAAATTCACATGTAAACTAGACATACAAGAGTACATTCATGCAAAAATTTGGATCAATTGGAGGTCAAGAATCATGGTAATGAAAATCATGAAGTTGGACATCAATGGTGTGACACAAATTGTCACACCTTAATTCAAAAATTCATAACTCACAAACCAGCAATGATAAATTCACAAACTCTACACCAAAATCGCCATGAGTGTGTCTAGTTTAAGCACAAAAAATTTGGGGGCCATTGGATAAAGTATCACCATTTCACAAATGTTTTGGCAAAGTGTACAAAATTTGGTCACATGTCACAAACCCTAAGGCCATTTAAAAACCACTCATCCAAAAATTCTGGAAAAATAATGATAAAAAAGTAGAGATCATGATGAACACAACACAAAAAATCCCATTCAAATTGGATTAAAATTGAAGCATTTATGATTTTTGCAAGATTGGTGATTAAAATGTGAAATTAGCAAGGATGGCATTTTGTAATTCCCTGGGTCACTTATCTAAACACAGTCGTTTTGGCCATTAAAAGGAAATGTTTTCATTGGTTGGTGAGGAAAGCCATGCCATGCACGTGGAAATGATGAAGAAAATCTGGGAAATGCATTTGGTAATTAGGGTTTCAGCATCTTCATCCCTCTTTCAATCGAATTTTACAAACTTTCCCAAAAATTAAAATTGATTATACCCAAATGACCAGCAAGCAATGACAAACATGAATCCACCATTGATTTCCATTAAAACACCATACAAGCCAAGAATCGAGCAAAGTAAATAAGCATCATCAAACTTCCAAACAGCATAACTCCACACATACTTAACCATTTTCAAAAATAAAGACATCACTAAACTCAGCATTGAAAGACCTTTTGAAAGCATGTAATAATTAAACAAAAAGGGGGGGTCGAATCCATACCAAAAATTGAAGCAGAATGAGAAACAGTGTGGTTTTGGCCTTTTAATGGTGAGACAGATGAAGCAAGGCCTTCCAAGTGTTGATTGGTTGAAGAGCTTTGGCTTGTGGATGCTTGGAATGAGCTCAAACAATTTCTGCCATGGATGATGTCCTTTCAAAGCAGCAGTGGAAAAGGAGTTTACAGATGAAGGATGATGCTTGCCATGAGTCTAAGATGATGCTTGGATGGTGAGAACACACTACAAGGCTGGGTTCTTTTGGAGGTTCTTGGACAGCTTTTGGAAATGCATAAAATGAAGGTTTTTAGGATGAGTGATGAATGAATCCTGGTTTGATGTGTTTGATGGTGGCAGCTAATGATTTCCTATGATGAAATGGATAGTGAAATAGCAGTGCCAGGTTTTGTTTCTTTTTGGAAGTTTGACAGGTAATGCTAAATGCCAAAGCAAGATGAATGAGTGATTTCTGTCTTCTCATGTGTCATGGCTGCTGCTAGTTGGTTTCATTTTTTGACAGAAAAATGATGAGGAGATATTGTGTTAAGCAAGGCAGGTTCAGTTCATCATGAGCAAGAGATGAAGCTTGAGAGAAATGAGTGTGAGCAAGGGTTTCTGCTGTTGGATGGTTGGCTGCAGCTGGTTTCTTTGACAGCAAAATGGTGGAAAATATTGCCTCAAGCCAAGGCCAGGTCTGGTTCCTTTTGTGTTTGGACTGAGTTTTTAAAAATGCAAGTAAGAGGGATTTTTTTTAGTGAGTGAATGATGGTTTTTCTGCCTTGGCCAAAATGGTTTGTGTGGCTGCCATTGAATTTCAAAATGACAGAAGAATGATGCATAAGGTCTGCTGTTTGGTATTGTTTGCCATGCTTTCTCTTGACAGTTTGACAGGTTTTCTAAAGAATGGTCAAAAGTGATTTTTAGCATGAATGAATTTCTGTTGGTTTTGCCTGCTATTGCTGACTTCTCATGACAGAAAAAATGATATTTAATTCTGCTATGTGATGGTACAAAGTATGGTTTATGGAAGTATGGGTGGAGTTGTTGCAAATTGTACCTTTTTCCAAGTTTCAAGCAAGCAGGGCATGGCCTTTTTTTCTGTTGGTTTTTTAGGCTGCAAATGAGGTTTTAAATGACAGAAAATGATCTTCCAATTTTCTGTTTTCATAGTACAAGGCATGGTTCATGAAATGGTAGGATGGATTTGGTGGGAAATGCACTTTCTTCCCAAAATTCAAGCAAACTAGCATGGGCTGTATGTACTGCATAAAATGACCTTGCAAACATATTTTAAATAACATTTCTGAACATATTCCAATGGCCAAGTGGTAAAAAAATGATTATATCAAAAAGTCAACCCTTGGTCAAACTTGAATTTAAATGAGACAAGTCAAAAAATGCCATTTTGATTGGTGAAGTTTTGGCTCATGAAATTTATATTTTTGGAAAGAGGGGATCAAATGTGACTTGTAGGAAAAAACCCCACCAAAATTGGCCAAATGGTTTGAGAGATATGGCCTTTTGAAGTTCAAGAATTTCTGAAATCGATTCGATCATAACTTGCCAACCACACATGGGAATTGAGAGTTCTTGGACTTTTTGGAAATGGGAGAACAAGATCTTCAACTTTCATGTTGGGCAAAAATTCATTTGAAGCTTGTATCATGATGTAAGTTTGAGGATCAAGACTTTCCATTTTTGGTAAGTTTCAGTTACAGGTCCAGTTTCCATTTTGGGAAATTTCTGATCTGGCTTCAAATTCTTCCATGATGGTGTTTGACATGATACATGAGGACTATTTGGGCATGAATAAGCTCTCTCAAACCAAATTCCATCATCAAATCACTGATTAAATGGACAGTTGACCAACAGTTGACTTTTAGGGTTTCTGACTGATTGTGCATTGACTGATGACTTCTGAACCCTAATTCCTTGAGAACTTGACTTCAAATGATGTCTTAAGTTGTATGGACTCTTGATTATTGATCATGGTGCCCAAATTCCACAAGAATGGCCACCATCCACTGCTTTGCCTGACTGTTGACTGTCTTTGACTTTCTAGGGTTTTTGACTGTCTGTGTATGAACCGATGACTTCTGAACATCCAATCCTTGAACAAAACACTTCAAATGGACCTCCAAGTCATGTGAACTTGTTGGACAAACCCTAGGGCCTTGGCTCCTTGAGAATTGTGCTTGCTTGCTTGACTGACTGATCTCCTGACCAGTTTGACCTAATTTCTTGATTGGCTTGTACTTGAGGCAAAAGAGGCAATGCAATGCTATGCAATGGACCATGATATGCTATGACCTAATATGAAATGGTATGTACAATGATAGGTGCAAATTTGAGGTGCTATAGCTGCCCCTATTCAATCAGCTGGGAACCCGAATGGATGAGAGCAACGGCTATCAGACTTTCAGGGTAAACAGGGATTGAATACCAAGAACCGTAGAAATTTGCACTGACTGGATATAGTACAAGAAAACCATGTCATTTACCGATGACGACTGCAATTGACAACTTCAGAAAGGTGAAACCATTTACCGATGGTTAGAAACTGGGAACTTGATATTTACCGATATCAACTTCAGCAAAACCATTTACCGATGGCTGCTGGGAAGCAAATCTGATGTAAAAGGAAGCAAGACCATTTACCGATGGTGGCTTCAAAGAAACTTGACATTTACCGATATCAACTTCAACTCGACCATTTACAGATGGCTACTGCAACTGGGGATCCGATATTTACCGATATCGAAGAAAACGGGGCCATTTACCGATGGCGTCTCCACTTGGGGAGGAACAAAATCTTTGTGGTGGAATCAGGCAAGACGTTTACCGACGACTTCTGGGGATCTTGATTTTATCAACAGGGAAACAAAGCATGACCAGACATTTACCGATGACTGGGATGAGACTCGACGTTTACCGACATCGAAAGATGATGTTTACCGACATCCGAAAAATGACCAGACATTTACCGATGACCGGGGGTGAGAAATTTATTGGGGAGATACAAACAAATATTCGCAACCGGAAACCAGATAGGACATTAACCGATGACTCTACTGGGGATTTCTAGCTGAGGATTGTCAGACATTTACCGATGACTGCAGAAAAAACTCGATGTTTACAGACACCGAAAGGTGATGTTTACCGACACCAAAAATGATGACCAGACATTTACTTATGACTGGAGAGAAAGCCCGATGTTTACAGACACCGAAACAATGGTGTCTACTGACACCAAACAAAGAAACACACGCGGGTGCTAGTATGACACTTACTGGTATCACAAGAACGACATCTTTAGATATGTCAAGGCAAGGTTGACCACTTGCTAGGGGGTCTCACTTGGGGAGAAACAAACTTTCTGTCACCAACGGGTGAGGTAATAAACTTCTGTGGGGATATCAATCCTGAATGCTGTCAAGAGCAACTGTAGCAGACTTGCTGTACTGATGTTGAATGAAATGATCCGCCTCTGCCGAGGATACGGTCTGGTGAAGTTAACACCTGAATGCATATGTTTGAATTTTTCTATGGCGTAATGCTCCATTTATGAATGGAAATGCTACGCGATTTTTGAGGATGCAATGATTACTACGTGCAAAATGCAAATGAACCCTGGCTAGGGAGCCGAAATGATCAGATACTCTGACTCCGTGGGGAGACTCCTCTTGGGGAAATACTCTGCGGGGAACTCTGCTTGGGGAATGGTAAAGCGACTTCACACTTATGTTGAAGAATAGCACTGCTGCTGGGGAGAGGTAAACTCCGCTGGGAATATCCTTCAGTCCACAGATAGAGTAAATACTGGAGATATATTTCAATGAACCTGCCTCATTCGGCAAATACAGGCCTGCTGGGGATAGGCAATCCTTAGATCTGTTGGGGAATAGAAGGCACTATCCACAGACGTCTTCGCAGGGGAACATAGCTCTGATAGCTTCCAAACTTGCTTGGGGAAAATATCTATTGAGGAAACGTCCTCACAGATGCCAATCTGAAAAGCAGCACAACAAACTGCCCCCAGGGGATACATGGACAAGATACGCTCAAGTGTCCTCAACATTCAAAATGATTTTCAAATGTTTTGTCATCCTGCAAGCTATTGTGTAGCCTTCATGTTTTTATATGCGATGCTTATCAAAAAATTCGGACATTTTTGCAAACAAAACAGTAAAAATAAAAACAAAAGAGCCATTTATCTGAATAACGACTTTTATTGATTGAAAATGTGCCTGAAGAGGCAAATACATGGGGAAGCAATTCCTAGAAAGAGGTAATTGCGCACAAAAGGAAAAATCTATCCTAATGGCAACGTGAACATGGCATCCACTATTTCCCAACTCTGTTATAACTCACAGATCATCAGTTTTCCTCCCAACTCTTTGCTTTCTGAGAAGAATGACTGGACGGGTCACATCTTTCGAGATGGCAGACGACAAAGCTCGATGAAGTACAGACAACTCAGACTGTAGTCTTCGCTTTAATCCCTAATTTTTGCCTGGATCGCCCTTTCGGGTTTTCAATCCACCGGGATACCCATTTTTGCCTAAGCCGCCCTTGCGGGTTTTCGACTTACCGGGTGTACAAATTCTTTTCATTTTATCCCTAATTTTTGCCCGAACCTTTCCTTTCTGTTTTTTGGTTCGCCGGGATGCCCCTTTTTTGCCTGGACTCTTTTTTTCTTTTTGTCCAGCGGGTCTATTTATGCGAAGTATTTTTTGACTACATCTGAGTTGACAGGAGACGGAAAATCTTCACCATCCATAGTTGTAAGCATCAAGGCTCCACCGAAGAATACCTTTTTCACAACATACGGACCTTCATAATTAGGAGTCCACTTGCCCCTGTTATCTGCACCGGGAGGTAGGATCCTCTTCAAAACTAGATCACCGATCTGATAGCTTCGAGGACGCACTTTCTGATCAAAGGCTCGCTTCATCCTTCGCTGATACAACTGTCCATGGCATACAGCTGCTAGCCGTCTCTCCTCAATAAGGCTCAACTCGTTAAACCTTGTTCGAATCCACTCGGCTTCGTCTAGCTTGACATCCAATAAAACTCTCAGAGAAGGAATCTCCACTTCAACAGGTAGGACAGCTTCCATACCATACACAAGGGAGTAAGGGGTTGCCCCGGTCGACGTACGTACTGAGGTACGGTACCCATGCAAAGCGAAAGGCAGCATCTCATGCCAATCCTTGTACGTAACGACCATCTTCTGCACAATCTTCTTGATATTCTTGTTCGCCGCTTCTACAGCACCATTCATCTTCGGTCTGTAAGGAGAAGAATTGTGATGTTCAATCTTGAAATCTTTACAAAGCTCTTTCATCATCTTGTTATTGAGATTCGAACCATTGTCAGTGATGATTCTCTCGGGAACTCCATAACGACATATGATTTCCTTCTTGATGAACCGGGTAACCACTTGTTTGGTAACGTTAGCATAGTAAGCTGCTTCCACCCACTTGGTGAAATAGTCAATCGCAACCAAAATGAAGCGATGTCCGTTCGAAGCAGTAGGCTCAATCTTCCCAATCATATCAATGCCCCACATGGCAAACGGCCAAGGCGAATTCATGACATTCAGAGGGCTTGGTGGTACATGCACCTTGTCAGCATAGATTTGACACTTATGGCACTTCCGAGCATACTTGAAACAATCGGATTCCATAGTCATCCAGTAATAACCCGCTCTCAACAATTTCTTAGCCATTGCATGTCCGCCGGCATGAGTACCGAAGGAACCTTCATGAACTTCCTGCATTAACATGTCTGCCTCGGGTCTGTCCACGCATCTGAGCAAGACCATGTCAAAGTTTCTCTTATACAGCACATCATCCTGATTCAAATAGAAGCTTCCAGCTAGCCTTCTCAGGGTTTTCTTGTCATTCTTCGACGCACCTTCAGGATACTCCTGAGTCTTGAGGAAGTTCTTGATGTCATAATACCACGGCTTCTCATTAATTACAACAGACTCGGCTGCAAACACATACGCAGGCCTCTCGAGTCGATTCACCGCAACATGTGGCACATGATTCCACCAATGAACTTTGATCATAGATGACAAAGTAGCCAAGGCATCAGCCATTTGATTCTCATCCCGGGGGACATGGTACAACTTCACCTTCTTGAAAAACGTCAGTATTCTTCTGGTATAATCTCTATACGGAATTAAATGCGGCTGATTCGTATTCCAATCTCCATTGACTTGATTGACCACTAGAGCGGAATCTCCAAATATATCAAGAGTTTTGATCCTCAGATCAATGGCTTCTTCTATCCCCATGATACAAGCCTCATACTCAGCTTCGTTGTTGGTGACGTCAAACGTCAATCTGGCAGAAAAAGGTATATGGGCACCTTTAGGATTGATCAGCACTGCCCCAACACCGTTATCGTTCATATTCACAGCCCCATCAAACATCAGTGTCCATTTGTCATCCGGGTCCGGTCCTTCCTCGACAAGAGGCTCTTCGCAATCTTTCATCTTAAGATACATAATGTCTTCATCAGGGAATTCAAACATCATAGGCTGATAATCTTCAATCGGTTGCTCGGCGAGGTAGTCTGACATAATACTACCTTTGATGGCCTTCTGGGACGTGTACTGAATGTCATACTCTGTTAGAATCATCTGCCAACGGGCAACACGTCCGGTGAGAGCTGGTTTCTCAAAGATGTACTTCACTGGATCCATCTTAGAAATCAATAAGGTAGTATGGTTCAACATATACTGTCTCAGTCGGCGAGCAGCCCAGGCCAAAGCACAGCAAGTTTTCTCGAGCAGTGAATATCTTGTTTCACAGTCGGTAAACTTTTTGCTAAGGTAGTATATGGCATGCTCTTTTCGACCAGACTCGTCATGCTGTCCCAATACACACCCCATCGAGTTCTCAGTCACTGACAGGTACATTATCAGAGGTCTCCCTGGAACTGGAGGTATGAGGATTGGAGGTTCCTGTAAATACTCTTTAATCTTGTCAAAAGCTTTCTGACAATCATCATTCCACTTGACCGCCTGATTCTTTCTGAGCAGTTTGAAAATTGGTTCGCACGTGGCTGTTAGATGAGATATGAACCTTGCAATGTAATTCAATCTCCCTAAAAACCCACGGACTTGTTTCTCCGTTTTCGGTTCAGGCATCTCTTGAATAGCTTTGACTTTCGCTGGATCAACCTCAATCCCTTTCTCACTGACAATGAAGCCTAAAAGCTTCCCTGATCTCACCCCAAACGTACACTTGTTCGGATTCAACCTCAGCTTGAACTTTCTCAACCGGTCAAACAGCTTCTGCAAATTAACCAGGTGCTCCTCTTCTGTCTGCGACTTCGCGATCATATCATCTACGTACACTTCAATCTCTTTGTGCATCATGTCATGAAACAGAGTCGTCATTGCCCTCTGATAGGTAGCACCAGCGTTCTTTAGCCCAAATGGCATCACCTTATAGCAGAACGTGCCCCAAGGTGTAATGAATGTCGTCTTTTCCATATCCTCTGGCGCCATCTTGATCTGATTATATCCGGAGAAACCATCCATGAAAGAGAATACCGAGGATTGAGCTGTATTATCAACCAATACATCAATGTGAGGTAATGGGAAATCATCTTTCGGACTCGCTCTATTCAAATCCCGGTAATCGACACACATTCTGACTTTGCCATCCTTCTTCGGCACAGGAACGATGTTGGCCACCCATGGGGGGTAACTTGTAACAGCCAAAAAACCTGCATCCCACTGTTTCTGAACCTCTTCCTTGATCTTAGTTGCCATGTCAGGACTCGTTCTACGAAGCTTCTGCTTGACCGAAGGACATCCTTCTCTAAGAGGTAATCGGTGCACCACAATGTCTGTATCCAAACCAGGCATATCTTGATATGACCAGGCGAACACTTCCACATATTCCTTCAGCATCTCAATCAGCCTCCTCTTGACAGAGTCCTCTAAAGCAGCCCCAATCTTGATTTCTCTTTTGGCGTCCTCAGTACCCAAATTAACAACCTCCAACTCCTCCTGATGAGGTTGGATGACCCTCTCCTCCTGCTTCAACAATCTGACCAATTCTGCAGGGAGTTCACAGTCTTCCTCACTCTCCTCTTCAGCTTGGTAGATGGGATTGTCGAAATCATACTGAGCCATAACAGAACTGTTCATAGTGAATGCCATAAGATCGCTTCTGCATGTTTAATGCTTTGTTTTAGAAAAAGAGTTCAAAAAAGTCACAAAAAACAAAAACATTGCCATTTTTACTGTTTTTTGAAAAAGATGAAAACAAAAAATTGAAAGACAGGGATCACAAAGTTTGATTTCAAAAAATGTCCTTCATTAATGATAATCATTAAAACATGATGAGGCCCTACAATGAATCACTACGCCCTGGGCAGAACGTAGGATTTTCATGCAAAAATGACAAAACAACAGAAAATTACTCTGTCAGAAGAGTAACTTGAACCACTTCTTCAGCCGTCCAGTTGTTGATAGACCCCCCTGGTGCACACGGGCGAACCCAGTTGTCCAAATCACAATCACTGTCACAGTCTTCACTACCGGTTGTAGAGACGTCACCGTGATTCATCAGCCCAGCGCTGGTAAAGGTACTCGGACCCGCTTGACCATTCTGTTCTGCTCGGAGAGGCTCATAACCAACGCCAAATTTGTCTTCTTTAATAGGCAAATCCACCATCTTGCCCCAGCCTTTAGTTTTGCCAGAATCAACAACCTCCTTAGCCTGCTTGTAAGAAGTAATTGAAACACCTGACTTCCTCTGCTCAGCGTACGCCACTTTCTCAAGAGCCACAGTCTCAAACGCCTGGCATAAGGTTTCGTGGATCTCGCCATCCACCTCAACATATTTGAACGAGGATAGATGACTCACCAGAATCTCTTCTTCACCGCACACAGTCACAATCTGACCGTTCCAGACATACTTGAGCTTTTGATGGAGAGTTGACGAGACTGCCCCTGCTGCATGAATCCATGGACGCCCCAATAAACAACTGTAGGCTGGCTGGATGTCCATAACATAGAAGATGATATCAAAAACCTCCGGACCTATCTTCACAGGCAAGGTAACTTCCCCACACACAGAACGTTTGGATCCGTCGAAAGCACGAACGATCAGGTCACTGGGAGTAAGCACAAACCCTTCCACATCAATCTTCTTCAGAATTTGCTTAGGCAGCACATTCAGCGACGACCCGGTGTCTACCAATACGTGAGACAACACTGCCCCCTTGCACTCCATGGTGATATGCAAGGCTTTGTTATGGTTTCGTCCTTCAGGTGGTAAGTCCAAGTTGGTGAAACCCACACCATGCCTGGTGCTCACATTGGCCATCACACCCTCCAGTTGATTGACAGAAATCTCCTGAGGTACGTAAGCCAGATTCAACATCTTCAGCAAGGCATTACGGTGTGCCTCAGAGCACAACAACAGTGAAAGTATAGAAATCTTGGACGGAGTTTGATTCAACTGATCTACAATCTTGTAGTCACTCTTCTTGATTATCTTCATAAACTCCTCCACATCCTTCTCAAATGACCCCTCGGGCGCTTCCTTCTGGACAGGTTCTTCCTCAACCACAGCTTGCTTACCCTTTGCTTTGGCGAGAGCCTCAGCATTATTGTCCCTCAAAGGCTGCGGTGCGAACAGACGACCACTTCTGGTAAAACCTCCTGGACCCCCTACATTATCCACAGCCGGACCAACAGTTGCAGGAACTCTATTCGGTAAACCAATTGTCACTGGAGTTTGATTCACTGGTCTCGTCTGACTTTCAGCCCTTCTGTTACTGCGGTAAGCATTATCATACTTCCACGGCACGGCTCTACTATTCTCAACAGCCCTTCTTCCAGACGCAACGGTAGCAGTTGGAACACTGATGGTTACAGGCACGGGAATGGTAACTGGGGTACCATTTGCTGCAGGTGCGCTAACAACCCTTTGTCCATGTTCTTCAGTTGGTTTAAAGTAAATGGTGATAGTTGACACTGTTCCACGATCTTTTACAGCCCTTTTGAATTGCAAACAACCCTCATCCATCATACCCTGGATATCGGCCCTTAACTGGTCGCAACCATTCTCTGATTCTGCACAGCCCAAACAATCCTCATCACAGCCCGAGTAGACACCCCCATTCAGCAGACGGCCCTTCACAACTAGCAGAGAAGTCTGAACATCATCAATATTAACAACCAGATCTTCAGCTTCTTTCCCCTCAATATTGTTCACTCTATGCCCACCATGCTGAGGCATAGGGTTGTTTACGACATTAGGCACTGGTGCGAAGTTGATCGCCTTGGCATCGATCAAATCTTGGACTTTATGCTGGAGAGCCCGACACTTCTCAGTATGATGTCCTGGTGCCCCAGAGTGAAAGTCACAACGGACGTTGGCGTCGTACCCAGGAGGCAATACTGTAGGCGGAGCCATTGTACGCAGCTCAACCATCCCCAACCTGAGTAATTCGGGCAGCAGTTCGGCGTACGACATGGGTATCGAATCAAAACGTCGATCAGGCATCCTTTGTTTGGGCTGATACGGACGTTGTTGTTGTTGTTGTTGTTGCGGTTGTTGAACTCTTTGTTGTTGTTGCTGACGAGGTTGAGGTGTCGGAATGGTTACTGCAGCAGCTTGACGGTATTCACTTCTATTCTGATCTCTGCGGTGTTGAACAGCATTAGTTTCACCCTCTCTTCGACGAGGTGCCCCAGCAAATGGCTTCTTAGAGGAAGAGGAACCAGCATCTTGGATCTTCCCAGTTTTAATCAAGCTCTCAGTCCTCTCTTCACAAATGACAACATCAGAAAAACTACCGAATGGGCAGCTCCCCATCCGGTCCATAAACACACCCTGAAGAGTACCGATAAACATATCTGTCAACTCCCTCTCCAGCATAGGGGGTTGAACTCTAGCAGCCAGTTCACGCCACCTCTGAGCGTACTCCTTGAAGCTCTCTCCAGATTTCTGACATAGACTCTGCAGCTGAGTCCGGCTAGGCGCCATGTCCATGTTGTGTTTGTATTGCCTCAAGAAGGCCTCACCCAGATCTCTCCAGCATCGGATCGAATCTCTCTTCAATTCCATGTACCAGTCCAAAGAAGCCCCAGATAGACTATCTTGGAAAAAATACATCCACATCTTTTCATCATCGGTATACGCAGAGATTTTTCGATAATAAGCCTGCACATGGGTGCGAGGGCAAGAAGTACCGTTGTATTTATCGAAGGACGGTGCTTTGAACTTGTGAGGGATTCTCAAACCTTCCACCAACCCCATATTAGTAACATCAAAACCGAGAGAATTCTGACATTCCATAGCTCGGATCTTCTCAGCAAGAGCCTCAACTTTACGATCCCTCTCATTAACCCTTCCCAGAACGTCTTCGTCTTCACTGAGCAAAGAAAACATATCCTCTTGTCTGTCAACAATCGGAACAGGATTACGGGCCGGAGCACGGACTGCTCTGGCATTAGCGGCATCTGGAACAATAGGTTGACCGTTGATTCGAATACCCCCCAACTCATCGCCTACAGCATAGTTGTTGACGGGTACAGCAGCAACAACATTGTTATCATTGACCGGGCCTCCCTCTGGCGGAGCATGGTTGATCGGTGGATTTGCAGTCTCTTGTCTCTGAACCATGGCTCGGAGTTCTTCTTGACCTTGTGCAACCCCTTGCATCATATTCATAAACTGGGCCATGCTAGCCTTCATCTCAGCCAACTCAGCTTGAAATTGATCCATACTTCTCTGTTGATTCAGTCTTGTTGAGTAGCGGTGCGGACGTTGATCAGCTATCCTGCCTCAAACAGGAACCAGAGTGAGAAGCCACGACCAAGAACACCTGTTATGCAAAATGATATGAGTATGATGCTAATGATGCGTATGATGCACATGATATGTTCATTTCTCAGGCATTCAAAGAGCCTGACCCATCCTGAAAAGATGGCAACCTGCAGCAACAAGAGAACAAACAGATACAAGGAAAATGAGAACAACAGGGAAATACTGACAACCTTATCCATACATAAGGGCAAAAAGGTCAATACCACCGAGTCAACAGAAAACTCGCGTAAACAGAGTACAAAGAAATGAATCCCATCCAACAAGCCTGGAGGTGATTCTCAACAAAGATCCAAAAGACGGGGTACAAGCAAATGAATCCCATCCAACAGGTCTGGAGGTGATTCTCAACAAAACACAAGCAAAGATACAAACTAAGACAGACGGTCTTCTGGAATGAGGGTCTTCAGGTAATGGCACTGGTCTATCAACAGTGTGCATTCTGAACATTCTGGTAGAGGGGTGATCTTCTCCTTCAACTGTCTTCTGAGCTCCAAGACTTCTCCTCCAAGATAGTCCTCTGATTTCTGTCTCAACTCCATCTCCTTCTTCAACTGAGCGTCTTTGTCTCTGAGTTGCTTCTCTAGGTCTCTGATCTTCTTCTGATAGTTGGCTTCTGCTCTCTGCAGTCTCAAGCGCTCCCTATGCTCCTCATCCAACATAGACTCTATCTCCTCATATGATCTCTTCTTGCTCCTTGCTCTGCTAGCATCTTCTCCTTGCACTTCCCTGAGTTGATGGGCCATGTGCAACCTATCAGCTTTAGCTTTGTACAGCTCCATCTGGGTGTCTTGCTCCTTCTCCCTCAGACGACGACTCTCCATTAGGGCTTGCTTATAGTGTTCAGCAGGCACACTATCAGCAAGTACCAAAGGTGGTTGCTCTTGCAACGGCTCCATCCTATCATAGGGTAGCAGCAAAGTTTCCACTCTCTTCTTTACCCAATCGGTGTAATCGGGCATTGCAATGGCAAACTTCTTCCCTAAGACGGATCCATCCTTCACTCCCACATCTCTCCAGGCTTTCCCTATCTGCTCCAACTTAGCAGGGTCATCCTTCTTCTCAAAACAAAAACTTTCGGCCATCTCAGCTTCGAGCGGTCTTTCACTCATAACAAACCCTAGCTGGCGAAGAGAAAGAACTGGATTGTAGTTGATGCAACCTTTGGTCCCTATGAGTGGCACGCTCCGGAATTCACCACAACTTATGATGACGTTACGCACATCCATCCGGTACGACTGCCACCTGATGTCATAGGAAGTGAGCGACATGACCCTCTGAGTCCACTTCAGAGTGCTCTGGGTATCCACAAATGGTCCACTGGCTGGCAGAAGAGACATGAACCATTTGAACAGAAGAGGCAGGCAGCACCTGATGGCTCCTCCCTTACCATGCCTGCTGTGAATGGCATAGTAAGTATCTGCTAGAAGAGTAGGGATTGGATTCCCTCTGATGAAAATGCTGATAGCAGTGAAGTCAATGAAATTTGGCATACTGGGAAATAGGATGATACCATAGATCATGGCAGCTAGCTGAGCGTGAAAAGCTTCCCAATTTCCCTTCTCTGCTTCAACTCTGGCTACCCTCAACAGAAACTTCAAAGGCAGACCTACTACTTCCCCACAGGGCTTCCAATTCTCACCAACTTCCTCAATACTCAACCGGAGAGCTCTGGCAATCAATCTGAAGCCGACCTCCTTTGGGACGTCCAAGAAGGGAGTCTGATGCTGAATAGGGATACTCAACAGGATAGAGTACTCCTCAAGGGTAGGTGCAAGCTGATAATCCTGGAAAGTGAAGCATCTGAGCTCTGGGTCATAAAACTGAAGTAGTGTCTGCAGAGGCACTGAATCCACTACTGTCTTCAATACTGTCAAGATATCTCCGTACCGCCCAACAAAACTCTTCAGTCGGTCATCTATCACGAGGCTACCCAACTCAACTAGCGGAGTCAACGGCTCACGGTGGAAACTGTAGGAACAGGTCTTCCGCTTCGGCTCGGGGACCGTTGTCATCTCTATCAGTAGACAGACTCTGGAATGTACCTGAGAAATGATATGCATGCAGAGATTAGTTTTTTTTTTTTTTTTTTTTTTTTTTTTTTTTTGATGATTTTTTTTGATTTTTTTTTTCAATGCGTTTCTTTTGAAAAATAAATATGCTATGATGCACATGATGCAGACTGGACTGGCTGGTTGTGCAAACTCTGATACTAGGTCGAAGCTTCAGTCAAAATCGGAACATAAATCCCACTTAAGGTTAACTGAACACTGTCTGAACACAAAGTCACCATCAGAACCAAGTCACCAACAGAACCGAGTCACCAACGGTACCTGTAATGAAATAACCCTTCCCCACTCACGGGTGTAGTCTAGGCCAGGGTAAAGCTGAGAGAAACGCAGCATAAATAACCTTTCGCAGAAATACTATCATATACACACCCGAAGTATGTAACGACAGTATCCCACCAGGGTCTGAACTGCTCGTGATATCAATGTTCCGCTAAGTGGCGCCATACCACCCGCTTCCCATGAATCACTCTATTCCTAATCATCCTAGATTTTCACTCATGGTCTGGGTATTGGACCTTTTACCTCAACTGACTCCCCCCCACACAGAGAAAAACAGACAGCCAGCCAGTAATGAATAATGAATATGAATGCAAACATCAATGCATACAATCAATGCAAACAATAAATGTACATATATACAATGAATGCAATAAAATACAACAAGCAGAAAGCAACCAAAACCCTAATCCTAGAGAGCGCTAGGAGAGACTCGCTTAGGGAAGATGGACCAGCACAGGTCAACTTCTCTATATCCCCAGCAGAGTCGCCAGCTGTCGCATCGCGCGAAAAACCGGCGGGAAAAGAAAGAACAACAGAGCCGCCACCGTGCGTTATTTATCCCAAAAGAGGGAAAGGAAACGCTCAGAGTAAACCTAGGAAAAGACATGGTCTCGCGACCAAAGAGTATGGGTTCGGGAGTCGGTTATGCGAAGGGAAGGTATTAGCACCCCTACGCATCCGTAGTACTCTACGGGATCCACGCACAAAAGGAAGGAAAAATGGTTGCTAAACACTGCTCAAAACACACTCACACACTGGCTGAAAGAAACGAAAGAGACTGACTGAAACTGAACTCGGCAGGATGTCGCATCCTGGGCCTACTTAGTCTATCAGGCATAGACATCAGAGTCGAAGTAGTTCGAACTGGGGAACGACACATGCTCGCTAGGATATCGCATCCTATGCATACGTATCTTCTCGGACGAGAGAAGAATCAGAGCATTCGTAGCTCGGCTGACACGCACACAAACAAACACAGGCAAAGGCAAACGTGGAGCCTGAATGCCAATCGTTGGACTTACATCAACATCCGAACCAAAACGCACTCAAGAAGGCAAACCTGGAGCCTGAATGCCAATCACTGGGCTTACATCAGCATCCGAACCAAACACACGCACACTGGAACCTAACTGCCACTCGATGGACTTACATCAGCTTCCAAGCACACAACAACACGACAAGTTAATAGGGAGTCGGGGACTCGAGCCTATAACTGTCAAGCACACACTCAAACAAACAGACAACAAGTTGCTAAGGAGTCAGGCACTCGAGCCTAGCAACTGTCAGACAACACACACAAAAAAAGAAAAAGGGCGCCCGGAGAGATCAGCTCAATCTCCTGCCTACATACTTCATCTGGTATGAAGATCAGGGCGATGTAGTTCCCCTACAGAGGGATAAAGGACTAGCCTAACCAGATAACAGAGGGAGACACAACTAGGGAGACTACGACTCGAGCCTAGATGTTATCATGCAAATCATCCCTAAGTTAAGGTTTCTAGCTAACTGGCACAGGGAGCCAGCCTATCCTAAGCATGGCTCGCACAGGAAGCAAGCCACACACACTTAACTTGCACAGGAAGCAAGCCAAGCAAAACCTAACTTGCACAGGAAGCAAGTCTAAACTAACCCTAACTTGCACAGGAAGCAAGTCAAACAATCCTAGCTTGCACAGGAAGCAAGTCAAACAATCCTAACTTGCACAGGAAGCAAGTCAAACAATCCTACAAGCACAGATAGCACACACTATACACAAGCAAGTGGCTCAAACAAGGGTTAGGTTTTAGTCGAGGGGTCATATCAACTTCAACAAACAAACCTCTGGAACTGGGTGAAAGTTGCTCTTAACCTTGCCATTGCGGGGCTAAGGTGAAGCAGATGAAAGGAGATGAGGGGTGTGCCTCATTGCTTCTATCCCTGGCCTGGGAGAGCTTAAGACAAGAATGTGTGGGTTCAGAAAGTGGGAACCCTTCTACACATTTAAGACTGACTCAACTGTACAATTGTACAAGATCTTGGGTTTGTATCTGTAATGCATCAACACAGTGGTGTGAGCAAAGCAGATGACACACTGAATAGCAGGGGATAGGTTGCATATCCCTTGGGTTCTGCCAATTGCCTCTTCACTTAGGAGGTCTTTGACTCTATGCAAGGACAAAAGTAAACATCCACAAACATTGCCTCTTAAGGAGGACTTCAGACAGTTGCCTGGCCAAGTAACCAGCCAGGTCTTCCAGACTACATGAAGATGAGAAATCATACCTCAATGCAAATTGCTTATACAAGCAAAGCAAAGCAAAGTTCACAAGGAACTAAAAGCAACTAAAGTACCTGAA
This sequence comes from Lathyrus oleraceus, assembly GCF_024323335.1. Lineage (NCBI taxonomy): Eukaryota > Viridiplantae > Streptophyta > Magnoliopsida > Fabales > Fabaceae > Lathyrus > Lathyrus oleraceus. Next base: position 87,724,810 of record NC_066581.1, read on the forward strand.
ATCAGTCAGACAACATTAGTACACAAGTCAAAGTTAAATCAAAATGAAACCAAGGTCAACAGTCAACACAAGCAGATAAAATGTGCAATGCACAAAGCTCAAGGCATGTGAGCCAAGCCACCTACAAAACAAACAAGTTAATCAATGATATCCAAGCAAGCTCAATCAAAAAGAATTGGTCTCATTGGTCATTTGTTGGTCATCCTGAAAACATAAGCTCAAAGGTGAGTAACAGGACCACTAGGACAAGCCTAGGGTCAAAAGTGAATGAAAAAGTCAAAACAGCAAACAATGTCCAATCAAAATCAAGTTCAAACATTTAAGAAACAAGCCCAATTGGTTTCACATTCATATCAATCATCATCATCATTTCATGAACAATTTAGGTCAAAGTATAGCAAACAGAAGCTCATAGGAGTCAACAGCAAGACTTAACTCAAAAGTCAACTCAAACATTTCCAAAAATCACCAAATAAATCATGATCACTCCTAACACATAGCATGGTATGCATGTCAAATTTCATCACATTTGGACAAGTGGAAGGCAGTCAATGAAAATCAGAAAGTCAAAGCACATTTGAACATGCTCAAAGAAGTCAACCAAACATGCATCAACTTAGAAAATTCATAAGTCAGAGATGGTGTATGATAAATGAATGGGACCAAAACCATGGCAAAGATGAGGATGTCTAGTTATCTCATGTAAAATTTCATGTCCATCCAATAAAGTATGAGAATTTCACAAATGAAATGGGAGCATGTATCACACAAGGTCAACAATTGACTGGGCAGGGGAGAAAATCTCAAACAATTAGGAAATGCCACAAATAATCCCAAGAAAATTCACATGTAAACTAGACATACAAGAGTACATTCATGCAAAAATTTGGATCAATTGGAGGTCAAGAAGCATGGTAATGAAAATCATGAAGTTGGACATCAATGGTGTGACACAAATTGTCACACCTTAATTCAAAAATTCATAACTCACAAACCAGCAATGATAAATTCACAAACTCTACACCAAAATCACCATGAGTGTGTCTAGTTTAAGCACAAAAAATTTGGGGGCCATTGGATAAAGTATCACCATTTCACAAATGTTTTGGCAAAGTGTACAAAATTTGGTCACATGTCACAAACCCTAAGGCCATTTAAAAACCACTCATCCAAAAATTCTGGAAAAATAATGATAAAAAAGTAGAGATCATGATGAACACAACACAAAAAATCCCATTCAAATTGGATTAAAATTGAAGCATTTATGATTTTTGCAAGATTGGTGATTAAAATGTGAAATTAGCAAGGATGGCATTTTTGTAATTCCCTGGGTCACTTATCTAAACACAGTCGTTTTGGCCATTAAAAGGAAATGTTTTCATTGGTTGGTGAGGAAAGCCATGCCATGCACGTGGAAATGATGAAGAAAATCTGGGAAAGGCATTTGGTAATTAGGGTTTCAGCATCTTCATCCCTCTTTCAATCGAATTTTACAAACTTTCCCAAAAATTAAAATTGATTATACCCAAATGACCAGCAAGCAATGACAAACATGAATCCACCATTGATTTCCATTAAAACACCATACAAGCCAAGAATCGAGCAAAGTAAATAAGCATCATCAAACTTCCAAACAGCATAACTCCACACATACTTAACCATTTTCAAAAATAAAGACATCACTAAACTCAGCATTGAAAGACCTTTTGAAAGCATGTAATAATTAAACAAAAAGGGGGGGTCGAATCCATACCAAAAATTGAAGCAGAATGAGAAACAGTGTGGTTTTGGCGTTTTAATGGTGAGACAGATGAAGCAAGGCCTTCCAAGTGTTGATTGGTTGAAGAGCTTTGGCTTGTGGATGCTTGGAATGAGCTCAAACAATTTCTGCCATGGATGATGTCCTTTCAAAGCAGCAGTGGAAAAGGAGTTTACAGATGAAGGATGATGCTTGCCATGAGTCTAAGATGATGCTTGGATGGTGAGAACACACTACAAGGCTGGGTTCTTTTGGAGGTTCTTGGACAGCTTTTGGAAATGCATAAAATGAAGGTTTTTAGGATGAGTGATGAATGAATCCTGGTTTGATGTGTTTGATGGTGGCAGCTAATGATTTCCTATGATGAAATGGATAGTGAAATAGCAGTGCCAGGTTTTGTTTCTTTTTGGAAGTTTGACAGGTAATGCTAAATGCCAAAGCAAGATGAATGAGTGATTTCTGTCTTCTCATGTGTCATGGCTGCTGCTAGTTGGTTTCATTTTTTGACAGAAAAATGATGAGGAGATATTGTGTTAAGCAAGGCAGGTTCAGTTCATCATGAGCAAGAGATGAAGCTTGAGAGAAATGAGTGTGAGCAAGGGTTTCTGCTGTTGGATGGTTGGCTGCAGCTGGTTTCTTTGACAGCAAAATGGTGGAAAATATTGCCTCAAGCCAAGGCCAGGTCTGGTTCCTTTTGTGTTTGGACTGAGTTTTTAAAAATGCAAGTAAGAGGGATTTTTTTTAGTGAGTGAATGATGGTTTTTCTGCCTTGGCCAAAATGGTTTGTGTGGCTGCCATTGAATTTCAAAATGACAGAAGAATGATGCATAAGGTCTGCTGTTTGGTATTGTTTGCCATGCTTTCTCTTGACAGTTTGACAGGTTTTCTAAAGAATGGTCAAAAGTGATTTTTAGCATGAATGAATTTCTGTTGGTTTTGCCTGCTATTGCTGACTTCTCATGACAGAAAAAATGATATTTAATTCTGCTATGTGATGGTACAAAGTATGGTTTATGGAAGTATGGGTGGAGTTGTTGCAAATTGTACCTTTTTCCAAGTTTCAAGCAAGCAGGGCATGGCCTTTTTTTCTGTTGGTTTTTTAGGCTGCAAATGAGGTTTTAAATGACAGAAAATGATCTTCCAATTTTCTGTTTTCATAGTACAAGGCATGGTTCATGAAATGGTAGGATGGATTTGGTGGGAAATGCACTTTCTTCCCAAAATTCAAGCAAACTAGCATGGGCTGTATGTACTGCATAAAATGACCTTGCAAACATATTTTAAATAACATTTCTGAACATATTCCAATGGCCAAGTGGTAAAAAAATGATTATATCAAAAAGTCAACCCTTGGTCAAACTTGAATTTAAATGAGACAAGTCAAAAAATGCCATTTTGATTGGTGAAGTTTTGGCTCATGAAATTTATATTTTTGGAAAGAGGGGATCAAATGTGACTTGTAGGAAAAAACCCCACCAAAATTGGCCAAATGGTTTGAGAGATATGGCCTTTTGAAGTTCAAGAATTTCTGAAATCGATTCGATCATAACTTGCCAACCACACATGGGAATTGAGAGTTCTTGGACTTTTTGGAAATGGGAGAACAAGATCTTCAACTTTCATGTTGGGAAAAAATTCATTTGAAGCTTGTATCATGATGTAAGTTTGAGGATCAAGACTTTCCATTTTTGGTAAGTTTCAGTTACAGGTCCAGTTTCCATTTTGGGAAATTTCTGATCTGGCTTCAAATTCTTCCATGATGGTGTTTGACATGATACATGAGGACTATTTGGGCATGAATAAGCTCTCTCAAACCAAATTCCATCATCAAATCACTGATTAAATGGACAGTTGACCAACAGTTGACTTTTAGGGTTTCTGACTGATTGTGCATTGACTGATGACTTCTGAACCCTAATTCCTTGAGAACTTGACTTCAAATGATGTCTTAAGTTGTATGGACTCTTGATTATTGATCATGGTGCCCAAATTCCACAAGAATGGCCACCATCCACTGCTTTGCCTGACTGTTGACTGTCTTTGACTTTCTAGGGTTTTTGACTGTCTGTGTATGAACCGATGACTTCTGAACATCCAATCCTTGAACAAAACACTTCAAATGGACCTCCAAGTCATGTGAACTTGTTGGACAAACCCTAGGGCCTTGGCTCCTTGAGAATTGTGCTTGCTTGCTTGACTGACTGATCTCCTGACCAGTTTGACCTAATTTCTTGATTGGCTTGTACTTGAGGCAAAAGAGGCAATGCAATGCTATGCAATGGACCATGATATGCTATGACCTAATATGAAATGGTATGTACAATGATAGGTGCAAATTTGAGGTGCTACAGACAAAACCATTTATCGATGGTTAACAAGCGGCTGATGTTTACCGACATCGAACAATGATGTTTACCGACACCAAGGAAAGAATACACACGGGTGTTGACAGAACGATTTTTTTGTAGACACCATGAGAGGCATGCCATTTATTGATGGCCAACGATTGGAATTCGACGTTTACCGACATCGAAAGATGATGTTCGCCGACATCAAAGAAAAGCACAGACATTTACGGGGATCAACACGACACTTACCGGTATCGCAAGGATGATATTTACATATGTCAAAATAAGGCAGACACTTACCGGTGACTGACTCGAAAGAGAATCAAGCTTTCCTTTCACGGACTGGTGAGAAAATAAATCTCACTGGGATTATCAATTCTGAATGTTGCCAAGAGCAACTGCTGCAAATGTGCTACACTGATGTTGAAAAATGATTTGTCTCTTCCAGAGATATGATCCAATCTGGTTTAATACATGTATGCATATGTTTGAGTTTTCCATGGCGTAATGCTCCATACTGAATGGAAATGCCACGTGATTTGAGAATGCGAATGCAAATGATGATTACTACATGCAAGATGCAAAGGGAGGAAAACTCCTGCTGGGAAAGCAAATGATCACTTTACTGAGCACACAATTTCTGATTCGATCTTCCAACTCTGTGGGGACATACAACAATTCTGATGAGGATACTTACTGATCTGACATTCTCGGAACGGTAGAGAAAACAACTCAACTGGGGAGTCACTTGTTGGGAAAACACCAACCTCTCGACCATGTTGGGGAAACAAATTCTGAACTCGGCTTAGACGACCCAACTTCTTACACGACTGGACATCGTTGAAACAACAGGGTCTTCTTTCGAACAAACTTTGGCTTATCTGCTTTAGCCATCAATCAAAGATAGTAACCTGCAAAACGGCAAGACAGTAGAATAAAAAAACAAGAGAGCAATTTGACTGAATAGCGACTTTTATTGATTGAAAATGGCCTATAAAGGCAAATACATCAGGAAGCAATTCCTAGTAAGAGGTAATTGCGCCAAAAGAGAAAATAAACTATCCTAATGGCAATGTGAACACGGCATTCCACTATTTTCTAATTCTGTTATGACTCATAGATCTTCACTTTCCCCCAAATTCTTTGCTTTCTGAGAAGAGTGATTGGACCGATCATATCCTTCGAGATGGTAGACACTGAAACACGATGAAGTACAGATAACTCAGACTGTAGTCTTCGCTTTAATCCCTCTTTTGCCTGGACCGCCTTTTCAGGTTTTCAATCCACTGGGATACCCATTTTTGCCTAAGCCGCCTTTACAGGTTTTCGACTTACCGGGTGTACATATTATTTTTATTCTTTATCCCTAACTTTTGCCCGAACCTTTTTCTTTTTTTTTCTTGGTTCGCCGGGATGCCCTTTTTTGCCTGGACTTTCTTTTTTTTTGTCCAGTGGGTCAGTTTATGCGAAGTATTTTTTGACTACATCTGAATTCACAGGAGACGGAAAATCTTCACCATCCATAGTTGTAAGCATCAAGGCTCCACCAGAAAATACCTTTTTAACAACATATGGACCTTCATAATTCGGAGTCCACTTGCCCCTGTTATCTGTACCGGGAGGAAGGATCCTCTTCAAAACTAAGTCACCTATCTGATAGCTTCGAGGACGCACTTTCTGATCAAAGGCCTTCTTCATCCTTCTCTGATATAGTTGTCCATGGCACACAGCTGCTAATCGCTTTTCCTCAATTAAATTTAACTCATCAAACCTGGCTTGAACCCACTCAGCCTCGTCAAGTTTTACATCCATCATCACCCTCAAAGAAGGGATTTCAACTTCTACTGGCAAGACTGCCTCCATGCCATACACAAGTGAAAATGGAGTTGCCCCGGTTGATGTACGCACTGAGGTACGATACCCATGCAAAGCGAAAGGCAACATCTCATGCCAATCCTTGTACGTCACAACCATCTTTTGCACAATCTTCTTAATGTTCTTGTTTGCCGCTTCTACAACACCATTCATCTTTGGTCTGTAAGGAGAAGAATTGTGGTGTTCGATCTTAAAGTCTCTGCAAAGCTCTTTCATCATCTTGTTATTGAGATTCGAACCATTATCAGTGATGATTCTCTCAGGAACCTTATAACGACAGATAATTTCTTTCTTAATGAATCGAGCAACCACTTGTCTGGTAACATTGGCATAGGAAGCTGCTTCCACCCACTTGGTAAAGTAATCAATCGCGACTAGGATGAAGCGATGTCCATTAGAAGCAGTAGGTTCAATCTTTCCAATCATATCGATGCCCCACATCGCGAATGGCCAAGGAGAATTCATAATATTCAGAGGGTTTGGTGGTACATGCACTTTGTCTGCATAGATCTGACATTTGTGGCACTTCCGAGCGTATTTGAAACAATCAGATTCCATGGTTATCCAGTAATAACCGGCTCTTAACAACTTCTTGGCCATTGCATGACCACCAACATGGGTACCGAAAGACCCCTCGTGTACTTCCTGCATTAACATGTCTGCTTCGTGTCTAACCGCATCTGAGCAGAACCATGTCAAAGTTCCTCTTGTACAACACATCATCCTTGTTCAAGTAAAAGCTTCCAGCTAGCCTTCTCAGTGTCTTCTTGTCATTCTTTGACGCTCCTTCAGGATACTCTTGGCTTTTGAGGAAATTCTTAATATCATAAAACCACGGCTTCTCATCAATAACAGACTCGGCTGCAAACACATATGCAGGCCTCTCGAGTCGATTCACAGCAACGTCTGGCACATGATTCTGTCAATGAACTTTAATCATGGAAGACAATGTGGCTAAGGCATCAACCATTTGATTTTCATCTCGGGGTACATGATACAACTTTACTGTCTTGAAGAAAGTCAGGATCCTTCTGGTGTAATCTCTATAAGGAATCAAATGCGGCTGATGAGTATTCCAGTCTCCATTGACTTGGTTAATCACTAGAGCAGAATCTCCATAAATGTCCATAGTTTTGATCCTTAGATCGATGGCTTCCTCAATCCCCATGATACAGGCCTCGTACTCAGCTTCGTTGTTGGTTACTTCAAAAGTCAATTTGGCAGAAAAAGGTATGTGTGCACCTTTAGGATTAATGAGTACTGCCCCAACACCATTTCCATTCACATTTACCGCCCCATCAAACATCAGTGTCCACTTGTCATCGGGATCCGGTCCTTCCTCGACAAGAGGCTCTTCACAATCTTTCATCTTTAAGTACATGATATCTTCATCGGGGAATTCAAACATCATCGGCTGATAGTCATCAATTGGTTGCTCGGCAAGGTAATCAGACAGAATACTACCCTTGATGGCCTTTTGCAACGTGTACTGGATATCATACTCTGTCAAAATCATCTGCCAACGAGCCACTCGTCCTGTAAGAGCCGGATTTTCAAAGATATACTTTACTGGGTCCATCTTAGAAATCAACAAGGTAGTATGGTTCAACATATACTGTCTTAGTCAGCGAGCAGCCCATGCCAAAACGCAGCAAGTTTTCTCGAGCAGCGAATATCTTGTTTCACAGTCGATAAACTTTTTGCTAAGGTAGTATATTGCATGCTCTTTTCGACCAGACTCGTCATGCTGTCCCAATACACACCCCATCGAATTCTCTGTTACTGAAAGGTACATTATCAGAGGCCTCCCAGGAACTGGAGGTATAAGAATTGGAGGTTTCTGCAAATATTATTTTATCTTATCAAAAGCTTTTTGACAATCATTGTTCCACCTGATTGCTTGATCTTTTCTTAGCAATTTAAATATCGGTTCGCACGTAGCTGTTAGATGAGATATGAACCGTGCAATGTAGTTCAGCCTCCCTAAAAAACCACGAACCTACTTTTCCGTTCTTGGTTCAGGCATTTCTTGAATAGCTTTTACTTTCGCTGGATCAACCTCAATCCCTTTCTCACTGACAATGAAACCTAACAGCTTTCCAGATCTCACTCCAAATGTACACTTGTTTGGATTCAGCCTCAGTTTGAACTTTCTCAATCTTTCAAACAACTTTTGCAAGTTTACCAAGTGCTCCTCTTCTGTCTGAGACTTCGCAATCATATCATCCACGTACACTTCAATTTCTTTGTCCATCATGTCATGAAAGAGAGTCGTCATAGCTCTTTGGTAGGTAGCACCGGCGTTCTTCAACCCAAATGGCATTACCTTATAACAGAACGTGCCCCAAGGTGTAATCAATGTCGTCTTCTCCATGTCTTCTGGCGCCATCTTGATCTGATTATAGCCAGAAAATCCATCCATGAAAGAGAAAACCGAGGACTGAGCAGTGTTATCGACCAATACATCAATGTGAGGTAATGGGAAGTCATCTTTCGGACTGGCTCTGTTTAAATCTTGGTAATCGACACACATCCTGACTTTACCATCCTTCTTCGGCACGGGTACGATGTTGGCCACCCAAGGGGGATAATTGGTAACTGCTAAAAAGCCTGCATCCAACTGTTTCTGAACCTCCTCTTTGATCTTGACAGCCATATCAGGACTAGTTCTGCGAAGCTTCTGCTTTACCGAAGGACAATCTTCTCTGAGAGGTAGCCTGTGCACCACAATATCTGTATCCAAACCAGGCATATCTTGATACGACCATGCGAATATGTCCACATATTCTTGCAGCATTTCAATCAGCCCTCTCTTGACCTTTTCCTCTAAAGCAGCCCCTATCTTGATCTTTTTCTTTGCGTCCTCAGTACCAAGGTTAATGACTTCCAACTCTTCCTGATGAGGTTGAATGACCCTTTCCTCCTGTTTCAATAGTCTGGCCAATTCTTTGGGGAGTTCACAATCTTCTTCACTCTCCTCTTCGGCTTGGTAAATGGGATTATCGAAGTCGTACTGAGCCATAACAAAACTGTTTTTAATGGAATCTGCAAGATCAATTCTGCACGAACGATGTTTCATGCTTTATTTTAGAAAAGAGTTCAAGGAAGTCACAAAAAAACACTGCCAATTTTATTGTTTTGAAAATGAAAGTAATAAAAACAGAAAGACAGTGAACACAAATTTGATTGCAAAACGTCCTTTATTGATGATAATCATTGAAAATTTAAAACATGATGTGGCCCTACAATGAACCACTACGCCTTGGGTAGAGCGTAGGGCTTTCATGCAAAATGAAAAACAGAAGAAAATTACTCTATCTGAAGAGTAACTTGGACTATTTCTTCAACAGTCCAGTTGTTGATCTTCTCCCCTGGAGCACACGGGCGCACCCAATTATCCATATCACAATCACTGTCACCATCTTCATTGTTTGTTGCAAAGACATCCCCGTGATTCATCAATCCAGCACTAGTGAAAGTACACGGCCCTTTCTGATTCTGGACACCCTGCTCTGATGATTGAAAAGGCTGATAACCAATGCCAAACATGTCTTCTTTTACGGGCACATCAATCACCTTGCCCCAGCCTTCCGCGTTACCTGAATGAATGAACTCTAGAGCTTGTTTATAGGACGCAATCGAGGTACCTGATTTCTTCTGTTCAACAAAAGCCACCTTCTCAATACTGACAGTCTCAAAAGCTTGACATAGAGTTTCATGGATTTCGCCATCCATCTCCACATATTTGAAGGAGGATAAATGGCTCACAAAGATGTCCTCTTCGCCACACACGGTCACAACTTGACCATCCCACACATATTTTAGCTTTTGGTGGAGAGTCGAAGAAACTGCTCCGGCTCCATGTATCCAGGGACGCCCCAACAGACAACTATATGCTGGTTGAATATCCATCACATAGAAGACAATATTAAACACTTCCGGGCCGATCTTCACAGGCAACGTGACTTCACAAAAAACCGATCGCTTGGATCCATCAAAAGCACGAACAACAAGATCACTTGGTGTGAGAACAACCCCTTCGGCATCAAGCTTACTCAGAGCCTTTTTGGGCAACACATTCAAAGAAGAACCGGTATCCACCAAAACATGCGACAAAACAGCGCCTTTGCATTCCATCGTGATATGCAGAGCTCTATTGTGATTGCGACCCTCTGGTGTCAAGTCTAGATCCGTGAATCCCAAACCATGTCTCGTGTTAACATTTGCAATAACACCTTCAAGCTGGTTAACAGAAATCTCTTGAGGCACATAAGCCATATTCAACATTTTCAACAGGGCGTTACGATGTGCCTCAGAACACATCAACAGAGAGTGAATAGAGATTTTTGATGGTGTCTAGTTCAACTGATCCACGATCTTGTAATCACTCTTCTTGATAATTCTCATAAATTCCTCCACGTCCTCCTCAAAAGAACCCTCGGGCACTTCCTTTCGCACTGGTTCTTCTTCAACTACAGCTTATTTTCCTTTTGTTCTAGCAAGAGCCTCATCATTGTTATCCTTCGGAACTTGTGGTGCAAACAAACGACCACTTCTCGTAAATCCTCCGGGTCCTCCCACATTACCCACAGCCGAACCAACTGTTACTGGAGTCTTATTTGACGAACCAATCGTCATTGGAGTATGATTTACTGATCTGGTCTGATTCTCTGGTCTTCTATTTCTGCAAAAAGCATTGTCATATTGCCACGAAATTGCTCTACTATTCTAAAAAAGTCTTCCACTAGAAGCAGCAATGGTGGTAGGAGTACTGATAATTACTGGAGCATTAATAATCACGGGAACACCAGCAGTCACCAGAGCAGATATGGTCACGGGCGCAACTACGGTCACAGGAGTACCAATAGTCACAGGCGCACTAATAGTTCTTGGAGCACGTACAGGACCTTCTGACGGTGTAAAGTAAATGGTAACAGTCGATACCTCTTCACGGTCTTTCACTACTCGATCAAACTGTAAACAAACCTTCATTCATCAATTCCTGGATACCTTCTTTCAATTTCACACAGCCGTTTTCATGATTACCACAATCTGAACAATTCTTGTCACATCCCGGGAATACTCCCCCTCTAAGCAGGCGTTCCTTCACAACAAACAACAAAGTCTGAACATCATTAATATCGACTACCAAGTTCAAATTTTCTCCATCTTCCACACCATTTACTCTAGGCCCTCCATGCTGAGGCATAGGATTATTCACCACATTTGGAGTAGGAGCAAAGTTAATCGTCTTGGCATCAATCAAATCTTTAACTTTATGGTGAAAAGCCCGACAATTCTCGATGTGGTGCCCTGGCGCACCAGAATGAAAATCACAACGGACATTAGCATCATAACCAGCGGGAATCCTTGTTAATGGAGCCATAGTGCGAAGTTTAACAAACTTTAACCTGAGCAGTTCAGGGAGTAATTCAGCATAAGCCATTGGCAACGGATCAAAATGACGATCTGGTATTCTTTATCTTGGTTGGAATTGGCGTTGTTGTTGTTGTTGTGGTTGTCCTCTTTGTTGTTGTTGAGGTTGGGTTGCTGGAATAGTCACAGCAGCAGCTTGACGGTATTGTTGTCCTCTGTTTCCATTTCTCTGGTTATGTATAGCATTTGTCTCACCCTCTCTCCTTCTGGGTGCCCCTGAAAATGGTTTCTTAGCACTTGAAGAACTTGAAGAACCAGGGTCTTGGATTTTCCCCGCTTTGATAAGACTTTCAGTTCTTTCTCCACAAATCACAACATTCGAAAAACTACCAAATGGGCAACTTCCCATACGATCCATGAATACACCTTATAGGGTTCCAATGAACATATCAGTCAATTCTCTCTCCAACATCGGAGGTTGTACTCTCGCAGCTAGTTCACGCCACCTCTGGGCGTATTCCTTGAAACTCTCACCGGTCTTTTGAAACAAACTCTGCAACTGGGTTCTGCTCGGAGCCATGTCCATGTTATGCTTGTACTGCCTCAGAAAAGCTTCACCTAACTCTCTCCAGCTTCTGACAGATTCTTTTTTCAAGTCCATGTACCAATCCAAAGATGCTCCAGACAAGCTGTCTTGGAAAAAGTACATCCACATTTTTTCATCATCAGTATAAGCGGATATCTTCCGGTAGTAAGCTTGCACATGAGTTCGGGGACAAGAAGTGCCATTGTACTTGTCGAAAGATGGCGCTTTGAACTTGTACGGGATCCTCAACCCATCAACTAAACCCATGTTAGTAACATCAAAGCCCAAAGAATTCTAGCACTCCATGGCGCGAATCTTTTCAGCAAGGGCATCAACCTTTCTATCTCTCTCTTCCGCCTTTCCAAATTCATCATCATCATTGAGAATAGTGAACATGTCTTCTTGCTTGTCAACCAAATGAGAAGGATGGTGAAGTGGAGCATGTGCCGCTCGAGCATTAGCAGCCTCTGTAATGATGGGTTGTCCATTGATTCTAATACCATGCAGTTCGTCACCAGTAGCATAGTTGTTGACAGGGCTGGTAACAACAGCGGTGTTGTTGACAGGGGTTCCTTCTGGCGGATTCTGACCGATAGGGGGAATCACAGTTTCTTGTCTCTGAACCAAGGCTCGGAGTTCCTCTTGCCCTTGCACTACCCCTTGCATCATACTCATGAATTGGGCCATGTTAGTCCTCATCTCTGCTAGATCTACTTGAAATTGATCCATGATCTTCTGTTGATTTTGCCTTGTTGCGTAACGGTGCGGACGATACTCAGCAATCCTGCCTGAAACGGGAACAAGAATGAGAAATCCTCTTCAAGAACACCTATAATGATGCAAGAATGATATGTGTATGATGCGTATGCTATGTTTTATCATTTCTCAGGTATTCAAGAGTCTCATCCACCTTTGAAAAATGGCAACCTGCACCCGTAAGTGGAACATAAACAACAAAGAAGCAACATACACTGGACGGCAAGCAAAAGTGAAACATCAATAATCTCATCCATAGACATAAGAAATAAGGTTCATACAAACATAGTTCAAGCGAAGATTCAGTTCATCAGTGTAGAACAACGAATCCCATCCAACAATCCTGGAGGTGATTCTCAAAATAAACAACAAGACAAACTAGGGAAGTCGTCCTTCAGGAATGAGAGTCTTCAAATACTGGCACTGATCCATCAATCGGTCACACTCTGAACACTCAGGTAGAGAGGTGAGCTTCTCTTTCAGTTGCACCCTGAGTACAACAACTTCCTCTCGGAAATGAGAAGCACGAATGTCACTTCCTCTGAGCTGGCTCTCTGATGCATGCCTCAGATCTACCTCTTTCTTCAACTAAGTATCTTTGTCCTTAAGTTGTCTTTCCAAGTCTCGTATCTTCTTTTTGTAATTGGCTTCCGCTTTTCGTAATCTCAAGCGTTCATGGTGTTCTTCATCCAACATTGTTTCTATCTCATCATAGGACCTCTTTTTGTTTCTTGATATACTAGCACTTTCACCTTGCACTCCTTTGAGTTTATGAGCCAAATTCAGCCTATCAGCTTTTGCTTTGTAAAGCTCCATTTGGATCTCTTGTTCATTTTCTTTCAACTGGCGATTCTCCATCAAGGCTTGTTTGTAATACTCAGCAGGCACACTCTCAGAAAGGATCAAAGGCGGTTGCTCCTGTAATGGTTCCATCCGGTCATATGGTAGAAACAAAGTCCCAACTCTTTCCTTGACCCACTCAGTGTAAGCAGGCATAGCAATTGCAAACTTCCTCCCTAAAATAGATCCATCTTTTATACCAATATTCTCCCAAGCTTTTCCCACTTGCTCCAATATTGCTGGATCGCTACGTTTCTCAAAGTACACATTTTCAGCTATCTCGACATCTTGCGGCCTTTCATTCATGACAAAGCCCAACTGACGGAGAGAAAGAATCGGGTTGTAGTTGATGCAACCCCTAGTTCCTATGAGTGGAACATTGCGAAACTCTCCACAACTCATAATGACGTTGCGCACATTAATCCTATAAGCTTGCCACTTGATATCATAAGTTGTAAGCGACATGATCCTCTGAGTCCATTTGTGAGTATTATGAGTATCCACAAACGGTCCATTGGTTGGTAGAAAAGACAAGAACCACTTAAGTAGCAACGGGAGACAACACCTGATAGCTCCACACTTACCATGCCTGCTGTGTATCGCGTAATAGGCGTCAGCTAACAAGGTAGGCACCGGGTTTTCTCCAATGAAAATAGTGATTGCTGCCAGGTCCCCGAAACTAGGCATACTAGGGAACAGAATAAGTCCATAAATCATGACAGCCAACTGAGTGTTGAAAGCTACCCAATTTCCTTTCTTTGCTTCTTCCTTAGCCATCCTTACCAAGAACTTCAAGGATAAGCCCACAACATCACCACTTGGTTTCCAATTATAGCTCACTTCCTTGATGCTCAAGTAAAGAGCCTTGGCGACAACTTTGAAATCCACCTCCTTTGGCACATCCAGGAAAGGTACTCGATTTTTGATTCGGACATTCATAAGGATGGAATACTCTTCAAGAGTGGGCGCTAACTGGTAGTCCTAAAAAGTAAAGCAACGAAGCTCCGGATCATAGAACTGCAAGAGACTCTGCAGAGGTACCAGATCAACCACCATCTTCAACAATGCCAAGATATCCCCATACTGATAATCAAAAACTTTCTGATTACGGCCGGTCACGAGATTACCCAATTCTTCCAAAGATGTCAATGGCTCACGGTAAAAGCTATAGGTGCAAGTCTTCCTCTTCAACTCTGGAATGGCAGCCATCTCTCGGTGTGAACAGACTCCTGAATAAACCTAAAAAATGATATGCATATGCGGGTTAAAATTTTTTTTTATGCATTATTTTTTGAAAATAAACATGCTATGATGCAAAATGATGAAACAATGGTTGGTTGGCTGTGTATCACGAGGCACAGGATCAGAACTTCAACATGAATTCGGAACCAGGAACCATAGAAAAGTTCAGAACCAACGGTCACCAACAAGAACCGAACAAAAGTTACCGACAGGACACGGTCACCAACAGAACAAGTCACCATCAGAACAAGTCACCATCAGTACCTGTAAATGATTCATTCCCGCCCCACTCACGGGTGTAATCTAGGCCAGGGTAAGGTTAAGAGAAACGCAGGATAAAACAATCCTTTCAAGAATATCATCATATTGTCGCAACCTGAAAAATGAAATGCGAAAAAAACAACCGGCGAAGAAAGACAGGAGAGTCGCCATCGTGCGTTATTTATCCCAAAGGAGGGAAAGGAAACGCTCGAAGTAAACTTGGAAAAAGGAAAGGATAAGACAGGGTCTCGCAACCAAATCTTGGGTTCGGGAGTCGATTATGCGAAGGGAAGGTATTAGCACCCCTACGCATCCGTAGTACTCTACGGGATCCACTTTTGTAGTTCTTGTCTAAAGGGTGTGGGTTTATCTTGTGCTGTTTATTGAAAAAGGGGGTCAAAAGAAAATGACTCGCACGGATGTCGCATCCACTGCATACGTATCTCATATGAATATGAGAATCAGAGTCTTCGTAGCTCGGCTACCTAGGGGTTAAGGGTAATTGTGCTCGCTAAGACATCGCGTCTTATGCCTACGTATCTCATCTGGAATGAGAATCAGAGCAAGCCGTAGTTCGGCTAACTACGGGGTTATGGATTGGGTTTTGGACGAACGACGTTACTACGCAATCTACCGGATGCTCGACCTTTGGAGACTTACTCGCCTGTAGTAGAAAGAGTAAACGTGTTCTTAGGAGAGGAAAAATCAATGAGTTGGTAGGGTTAGGGATGCTGATGCAAAAAGGCAGTCCTTGACGAAGGAACCTGTAAAAAATATATATATATATATAAATACGCAAAAACATTGCCTCCTATCGAGGTCTTCCAGCTAGGAAAGCAGTAAAATGCGGGAAAAATGTAAAAGGTACCACGCGGATAAAGATCCGAAGTAACAGCAATTAGAGGAATGGGAAACCCAGGGATCCTTCCAAGCTAAACACCATCAAAGAAAGTGAGTCAGTACAGGTAATCGGAATAAACCTCCAGGTGGTATCCCACAAATAAAGTGGAACACCAGGCAAGCTATCCCTGCAAGAGTATGTGAACCCTCACAAAAACTAAACAAAAGGGTTAGTGAAACACGATAAGCATTTTTTTCATGGATAACAGTATGGTTTCAGAAACCTCAAACCCTGTGGCATACACTTCAGAAATTAAACGATTAAGCATTCAAGGCATTATTTATACATTCATACATAATTATGAACCCGTGGGCAAAACCTAATGAAATTCATCCATCATACCTCATACATTCAGATGATCCAAATTAAGAGCATAAAGGTAATGGGAATAAGGGCAAACCTGATTTGAGAGCTTGATTGAAATTGAGTTGCACCCGTGAGGTTTACAACACAATCTTTAGGGTTTATGTGAGGCAGAGGTGATTCTGTGCAGTTGAGTTCCCTTCAGGGTTTGGAGGCTGCTCTGAGTTCTCTGTCAGGTTTCTCTCCAGGTTTTGTCCAGGGTTTTGTTCCAAGGAAACCTCAGAGTGTTTTTGCTTCTCTTCTTTTTTCTGTCTGTTTTGTTTCAATGAAACTCTAGTATTTATAGCCTAATATTGGTAGCTTAGTGGGCTTTTGAGAGAGGTCCAAGTCTGAGATTTTTTCTTTTATTTTTTTTTCGTTTTTCGTTTTTTTTTCGTTTTTCGTTTTTTTTTTCGTTTTTTTTATTTTTATTTTTAAATAAAGTTTCTTGGATCTGACTCAGATTGACATGATGAAATGCAATATGAAATGTTAAATGACCTAAAAATGAATGCATGAATGAGGAGGGCAAATTTTGGGGTGTTACAGCTGCCCCTATTCAGTCATCAGCTAACCCGAGCAGGGTGAAAGAGAACAGCTTATCAGACAAACAGGGTGAGCTGTGATTGAATACCAAAGACAGACCGAAAATTTGCGCTCTGAGAACACCACAAAAATGCTGAAATACACCGCGCTGTTTATTTTTCTTCCGATCCTCTGGCTGAATCTGAATCAGTCTTCTGACTTAATCTGGAGTTTCGATCCTCTGGATGAATCTATACTCAATTTAGTCCTCTTGTTGGATGTTAATTTTGATCCTCGGTCTGGATACGGTTTCAATCTTCTGGCTAGATCTTCTTTGATCTTCTGGCTAGATCTTCTTCGATCTTCTGGCTAGATCTCCTTTGTTTCGATTCTCTGGCTGAATCTATTTTCTTTTTTTCTCTGGCTGAATCTACTTTGATCTTCTGGCTAGATCTGAATTGTTTCGATTCTCTGGCTGAATCTATTTCCGGTCTTCGGGCTAGACCTGACTTCGATCTTCTGGCTAGATCTTCTTTGTTTCGATTCTCTGGCTGAATCTATTTTCTTTGATTCTCTGGCTGAATCTACTTCGATCTTCTGGCTAGATCTGAATAGTTTCGATTCTCTGGCTGAATCTATTTCTGGTCTTCGGGCTAGACCTGACTTCGATCTTCTGGCTAGATCTGGATTGACTTGATGATAAATTCCCATCATTAGGATCTCGCATCTGAGGCATGCGCTGGTTGACTCTCTTTCGAAATCTGCGCCCAATCTTCATGTTAGATATGCAGCTTCGAGAATATCCCACTCTTGGGCTTCGTACATATTCTTCAGACTAGAACATGTTGTAACGACTCTTCGATTAGACTTTTTTTTTAAAATGCGATCCGCGGGCTGGATCCTCTTGTAAGTTGATTTTCTGTTGAGCTGTCAATCTATTCCTCCAGCTGGCTTGTTGGGGAAATAACTCTCGTAGTCGATTCTCTGGCTGAATCTTCAAATTGAACCTTAGGCTGACTCTTGGGAAAACGATTCTCAGGCTGAATCTTCAAAAATGACCCTCAGGCTGGATCACTGGAACAACGATTCTCAGGCTGAATCTTCAAAAATGACCCTCAGGCTGGATCACTGGAAAACGATTCTCAGGCTGAATCTTCAAAAATGACCCTCAGGCTGGATCGTTGGAAAACGATTCTCAGGCTGAATCTTCAAAAATGACCCTCAGGCTGGATCGCTGGAAAAATGATTCTCAGGTTGAATCTTCAAAAATGACCCTCAGGCTGGATCGCTGGAAAAATGATTCTCAGGCTGAATCTTCAAAAATGACCCTCAGGCTGGATCCTCTCACACTTGACCCTCTGGCTGGATCTCGTGACTTTGGTTGTAAAGTAATTTTTCAGTCTGCTTTGAAGAACCTGTTTATCAGCTTATGTGTATGTTTGATATGCATGCAAATGCAAATGCAAATGTTATGCATGGTGCAAAAGAAAAAAAGAAATCTGCTTGGGGAAACAACTCTGGCAGGGAGCGGATCGCTGTATCAATCCTTGAATGCTCTGTGGGGAATGATCCGTCTGCCGGGACCGGGGAGCCACCGAAAATAAATCGGCCTTTTTGAAAAGTTGACCTTGCTGGGGAAGCATCAACTATGGAAACTTTTCTTGGCGAGGCTCTGCGAGGAGAGTCTGTGAGGAAAGCACTTCCTGGGGAAATGTCGTAGGAATCGACCTTTGCTGGGGATATGAACTTGCTAATCGTCCTCAAGCTGGGGATTAGAACAAATCTGTTAGAAATAATCTGCTGGGGAATGAGATGAACACTGGGAACACCGCCCTCTTGTCTGTTGGGTATGCAACTACTCCGCTGTTGCTGGGAAGATACAGTCTGGCACTGTCAACTCCGTTGGGGATAGACAGTCTGGATACTGTCAACTCTACTGGGGAACCTGCTCTGCAGAGGAGAGGCTTTGTCAACCGCTTGGGGGTGAGGATTCACGACTTGGCATCCGGTTCCTGTGACCTGTAACCAAAAAATACACGTATGCCCCGAGGAATTACTCGGTTTGAATTCACCGTCCGGGATTAAGCACATTCAAAGCAATTTTGACTGTTTTCCTGCGTAAGTCATCTGCAAAAGCCACCATTATATTCAGATGCAATATGTTTCCTCAAGAATTCAGACATCTTTTGCAAACAAACTGATAAATGAAAAATAAAGAGGCTTTTAACTGAATTATTCGACTTTTGTTGGTTGAAAAATTTGTGCCAGGAATAGGCGGGTACATCAGGAAGCTGATCCCTGGAAAGAGGTGATCGCTATAAATTGAACAAAAGAAAACTATCCTAATGGCAATGTGGAAACGGGGTCCCACTGAGTTTCGACTCTGCTATGGCTTGTATGTCCTCAAGACGCTCTGTTCATCTTGCTTTCTGAAGTGGATGATTATTCGATCTTTAACCTTTGAAGATTGCCGGATTGAATGAAACGGTGATGGAACACAGGTGAACTCAGACTGCAGTCATTCGCTTATTCCCTAACTTTTGCGTGGATCGCCCTTTTGGGTTTTCATTCCACCAGGATACCCTTTTTTGCCTGAGCCGCCCTTTCGGGTTTTCGACTCACCGGGTGTACATTTTTATTTTTATATCCCTAATTTTTGCCCGAACCTCTTTATTCTTTTTTTGGTTTGTCGGGATGCCCTTTTTTGCCTGGACTATTCTTTTTACTTGTCCAGCGGGTCAATTTTATGTGAAGTATTTTTTAGCTGCGTCTGAGTTGACAGGGGATGGGAAGTCTTCGCCATCCATGGTTGTTAGCATCAAAGCTCCGTCAGGGAAAAACTCTTTTTAACCACGTATGGACCCTCGTTGTTCGGTGTCCATTTGCCCCTGTGATCTGTGTTGGGAGGAAGAATTCTTTTGAGTACCAATTCACCGACTTGATACTCCCGAGGGCGCACTTTCTGATCAAATGCTCTCTTCATCCGTCTCTGATATAGTTGGCCATGGCATATAGCTGCTAGTCTCTTTTCCTCAACTAGGCTCAGCTGATTGTATCGAGAACGGACTCATTCTGCTTCGTTCGGCTTCATTGTTGGTGCAGGGAAAAGTTATTCTGGCACAAAATGGCATATGAACCCCCTCCGGCGTGATCAACACTGCACCAACTCCACGACCATTGACGTTGACCGCCCCATCAAACATCATAATCCATTTGGATTAAGGGTCAGGCCCCTCCTCCGGGAGTGGTTCCTCGTAATCTTTCGATTTGAGAAACATGATGTCCTCATCAGGAAAGTCGAAGCTCATAGGTTGGTAATCATCAATCGGTTGCTCAGCGAGATAGTCTGACAAGACACTTCCTTTGATGGCTTTTTGTAAAGTGTATTGGATGTCATACTCTGTAAGCATCATTTGCCACCTAGCAACCCTTCCGGTAAACGCTGGCTTTTCAAAAATACACTTGACTAGATCCATCTTTGATATCAATAAAGTCGTGTGAGTCAACATATACTGTCTTAGTCGGCGAGCAGCCCATGCCCAAGCGCAGCAAGTTTTCTCGAGCAGTGAGTATCTTTGTTCACAGTCGGTAAACTTTTTGCTAAGGTAGTATATTGCATGCTCTTTTCGACCGGACTCGTCATGCTGACCGAGCACACAACCCATTGACCTTTCTAACACAGTTAAGTACATGATCAACAGTCTTCCCTCTACTGGAGGCATTAGAAACGACGGCTCCTTCAAATACTCTGTTATTCTTTCAAAGGCTTTCTGACAATCATCATTCCATCTGACCTCTTGCTCTTTTCTCAGCATTTTGAACAATGGCTCGCATGTGGCTGTAAGATTAGATATGAACCTTGAAATGTAGTTCAATCTGCCCAGGAGGCCACGAACCTCTCTTTCTGTTTTAGGTGCAGGCATTTCTTGAAACCTGGCATATCTTGATAGGACTGATCAATCGTTCTTTCACCTCGGCCTATAGACTGGCCCCGATCTTGATTTCTTTCTTGTCGTCTTCGGTACCAATGTTGACGGTCTCAATCACCTCCTGATAAGGTGTAATAGCTCGGTCCTCCTGTTTCAACAACCTGGCTAACTACTCAGGCAATTCACAATCTTCCTTAGCCCCTTCTTCGGCTTGATAGATAGGATTGTCGAAGTCATACTTGGCCATAGCAGTG
The DNA here is from genome assembly GCF_024323335.1 of Lathyrus oleraceus. Lineage (NCBI taxonomy): Eukaryota > Viridiplantae > Streptophyta > Magnoliopsida > Fabales > Fabaceae > Lathyrus > Lathyrus oleraceus. Next base: position 87,745,804 of record NC_066581.1, read on the forward strand.
TCGTTAGCAGTGAGATCCGGGTGATCAGTTTTACGAGGTGTTTTTTTGGAAAGAAAAACGAAAAAGAAACATGAAAAAGAAACATTGCCGTTTTTGTAAAAGTAAAAATAATTGAAAGAAAGAGAACACAAAATTGTTTGCAAAAGCTGTCCTTTATTGATGATGAAAATAATTGCGAAATGTAACTAAATGGATGGCCCTACAGATGAGTCATTACACCTTGGTCAAAGTGTAAGACTTTATTATGCATGTGATAAAAGGAAAACAATAAAAATTACTCCTTCAGTAGAGTAAACCGGACGACTTTTTCAGACGACCAATTGTCGAGCTTTTCTCCTGGGACACACGGGCGAATTCAGCTATCTAAGTCACAGTCACCATCAGCCTTGTCTTCCTATGCAGCATTGACGATGTGGGGAGAAACCAAACCCCCGCTGGAGAAAGTACCGGCTTCATTCTTCTGAGACCCCGGAGTATACCCCAATCCAAACTTGTCTTCTTTTATGATTGGCTCCACAAATTTGCCCCAGCCTTGGGCATTACCAGCCTTAACCACTTCAACAGCTTGCTTGTATGAAGAGATAGAAGTCCCGACCTTCTCAGACTTAGGTGAAAAGACAGTTTCGGGCACGACCTCACTGATGTTTATGGCTTCGAAGCCCTGACACAGCATCTCATGCATCTCGCCATCCATTTCCACATACTTAAATGTAGACATGTGGCTAACAAAAATATCCTCTTCACCACAGACAGTGACGATTTAACCTTCTAGTCCATATTTGAGCTTCTGGTGGAGAGTAGAAGTAACAACACCGGCAGCATGAATCCAGGACCGACCTAGCAGACAGCTATAGGCAGGCTGGATATCCATCACATAAAAAGTACTCTTGAATACCTGTGGTCCAATCTTAACTGGAAACTCAACTTCGCCACAGACAGCTCGCTTAGAGCCATCAAAGGCCCTCACAACTAAATTACTCGGCCTCAGGGTGGCGTCATCGCAATCCAACTTCATCAAGGCTTTCTTTGGAAGAACATTCAGAGAAGAGCCTGTATCAACCAAGACATGGGAAAGCACCGTCCCTTTGCATTCCATTGTGATATGCAAGGCTTTGTTGTGATTCCTGCCCTTAGATGTTAGGTCATAATCGATGAAACCTAGCGCATGGCTAGTGTGTACATTCGAAACTACCGACTCCAGCTGGTCAACAGTTATCTCTGGTGGAACATAGGCCATATTCAATACTTTCAACAAGGCTGCTCTGTGTGCCTCAGAGCACATCAATAGTGAGAGAATGGAGATCTTTGAGGGTGTCTGATTTAGCTGGTCGACTACCTTGTAGTCACTTTTCTTGATAATCCTCATAAACTCATCCACTTCCTTCTCGAATGCGGTCTTAGGAGGAGCTTCCTCGGTAGTAACCTCTTCGGTGGATACCTATTTTCCTTTAGCCTTGGCAGCTGCCTCAGCTTCAGCATTCGTGCGCAATGTTGATGGTGCAAATAGGCGTCCACTGCGAGTGAAGCCACCAATTCCTCCAACATTGTCTACAGCGGAGCTACCAATGTCAATGTCTTCTTCGTTAACTTTCTGCCCCTGGCAGTAGATATCAGCCCCATAGTGCCACGGGATAGCACTGTCTTTCTCATACGGAACAGGTCCTGGTACCGTGATGGTGACCGGACTAACCAAAGTCGGTTGCGGGTTGTCAGAGTAAATTGGTGCTGGACTTTCTGGGAAATATATTATTGTCGGAGCGGGTCTCTCAGGAACATATATTTCTTCAGGAGTGAAATAAAATGTTACTGTCGACACATCATTCTTCACTGGACGGGTCTGGTTGAACTGAAGACAACCTTCATCTATCAGTTGCTGAATACCCCTTCTCAAACTGTCACATCCGTTCTCGGAAGCTTGACAATTTCCGCACTCTTCCCCACAGCCCGGGAAAATCTGTCCTTTCAAAAGTCGGTCTTTGACTACCGATAGCGAAGTCTTCACTTTAGTCACATTAGAAACCAAATTCAAAGTTTCCCCACTATCAACAGCATTAATCCTCTGCCCGCCGTGGGCTGGCATCGGGTTTTGGATAACATTAGGCATCGGAGAAAAATTGATAGCCTAGGCGTCTCTCAAATCTTGTACTTTTAGCTGGAGAGCCTTGCAATTATCTGTAGTATGGCTAGGCGCGTTGGAGTGAAAAGCACCTCTGACGTTGACATCATAACCTCTAGGCAAATTATTGGGATCGTTTGGTGGAGCTAGAGTTCTCAACGTAACCAGATTCATGTCAATCATCTTGGGAAGTAACACAGAATAAGGCATTGGGATTGGTTCAATGACCCGGTCCGTCTGCCTCGGACGTTGTTGATAGTGTCTCTGCTGACCCGGATTACCTCCTTGTTGTTGATTGTTGTACCTGGGTTGCTGTTGCGGATGATACTGCAGTTGAGGAACAGGTGTTGGAATAGTGACTGCGGCCACTTGATCTTGATAATAGTTAAGGCGTCCTCTGCCCCTGCCTCTGCCGGCATACACAACGCTTGTCTCACCTTCTCTTCTTCGCTGACCGTTACCAGCAAACGGTTTCTTGGGAACTGATAAGTTGGAAGCACTGTTGTCTTGAATTCGGCCCATCTTCAACAGACTCTCGATCCTTTCTCCAGCAATCACTATCTCTGCAAAGCTGATTGACGGGCAAGCAGCCAATCTCTCGATATAATTGCCTTGAAGAGTGTTCATGAACATGTCCGCCATCTCCCTTTCAGACATAGGGGGTTGGACGGATGCAACAATCTATCTCCAACGCTGAGCATATTCTCTAAAGGTTTCCTTGGTAGTCTGAGACATTCCTTGCAACAAGGTCCGATTTGGAGCCATGTCCAAGCTGTATTGATATTGCTTGAGAAAAGCCTCTGCCAAGTCTTTCCAGCTCTTGATGGTAGTACGAGACAAATGAGAATACCATTCACGAGAAGCTCCAGTTAGACTATCTTAAAAATAGTACATCCACAGTTTTTCATCTTCAGTGTGAGCTCTCAACCTTCCCAGATAAGATTGGAAATGAGTGCGTGGGCAAGAAGACCCGTTGTATTTCTCAAAAGTAGGGGGTTTGAACTTGTGAGGAATTCTTACTCCCTGAACCAGACCAAGATTTGTGACATCAAAACCTAAGGAATTTTGAGACTCCAAAGATTTGAGCTTCTCAGCAAGCTCATCCATACGGCGAGTGGTCTCGTGGGCCTCGTCGTGCAAAGAGAATTGATCATACTGATAATCTTCAGTAACGGGGCGCCCGTTAATCCGAATCCCTTGATTCACATTGTACCTTCCGCCATTACCATTCCCAACATTTCCCGTGTTGCCAACATTACCCGGGTTTCCATCAACATTTGCGTTACCCGCGTTTCTAGTGTTCACAGGGTTATCAGCGTTCCCAGGGTTACCGGGGTTCCCAGGGTTACCAGGGTTCCCAGGGTTACCAGGGTTCCCCTAAGCACTTGGTATTTCCACCTCTGGATCGGGCCTTGGTTGCTCAACCAATTCCCTCAGCTTTTCTTGGCCTTCTGCCATACCAGTCATCAATGTCATGAACTGATCCATCCTTTCACGCATATCAGCCAGTTCTTTCTGTATCTGGTCCATTGCTAGTCGTGGACGGTTTTCCTTTGTCGGGTACCTGTGAACTCGCTTGGGACCAATAACTGACTGAAAAAAGTGTAGCACCTCAAATTTGCACCTCCCTTTTTGTACATACATTTTCATGATTAGGTCATTAACATTACATAGTCCACTGCATAGCATTGAATTGTCCTTTGCCCAAGTGCAAGTCATCAGTCAAGACTGGTCAGGAGATCCAGTCAAGCAAGCAAGCAAGTGCATTCTCTATTGAGGCTAAGCCCTAGGGTTGATTCAACAAGTTCATATGACCTAGGTATCATTTTGAAGTGGTTTGGCCAAAGATTGGATGATCAAAGCTCAACAGTCAAGCTGAATTTCATCTAAAACCCTAGAAAGTCAATTGTGGTCAACTGTGCATGAAATCATGGATTTGAAGGTGGGAGATGGTTAGAGAGGCCTCATTCATGTCCATACAAGTCTCATTTGACATTTCAAAGATCATCATTGAAGAATTTGAGGTCAGATGAAAAGTTTCCAAAAATAGTAAGTGACCTGTAATTTCAAACTGCCAAAAATGGAAAGGTCTTCTCCTCAAATTTACATGTCCAAGAAAGCTTCAAATTGAATTTTGTCCAACATGAAAGTTGAATATCTTTCTCTCACCTTTTGAAAAAGTCTAAGAACATGAATTTACCATGTGTGGTTGAGAAATTATGGATTGATCTTTGTCAAGTAAATTTGAACTTCAAACTTGGATAACTTTCACACCACAAGGCCAAATGGAGTGGGATTTGTTGCTACAATCTTGTTTTAACATGCTCTATCATAATAATTCATTACATTTCATCAAAAATCATCACAAAAATATTGCATTTTCCACTTGATTTAAATTTGAATTTGGAGGGAAAAAGTCCATTTTGAGAAATATGCATTTTCCACATTTCCAAGCTTCACATTTGGCTACTACATGATATTTGGAGGGCATTTGGCTCAATTTTCGTGTACTGTAGAAGCACATTCCATGCATGAGAGGTGACTTGACCAATTAGCATAACACTTGCATTTCCATTAAACATTCACATTTGGCTAATTGAGATTAAGGAAATGATTAGTGCATCATATAAATAGATAATTCTAACTGAATTCATCATTAACATTCATTCTTGCTCAGATCTAAATCAAAGTGAAAAATCTCCAAAACTTTTTCTCTTAACTTTTGAGCAAAATTCTGCATAAACATTGCATGATTCTTGATTGGTTCACCATTCACACGCATTGCTGAAGAAGATTGAAGCAAGAATCCTCCATTTTCGTGCGGTTTCAAGGACTGTTAAAGCAAGCATCATCAATGGCAAGTGAAGATTCGAGCTGCTTCAAGGACAATTGAGCCACGATCCATCATCCATTCATCTATTGGAGCTTGAAGGATCATCTGTTTCAACATTCCAAAGCCAGAAAACCACGATTACACTACTGCTCTACAATCAAGGTCAGGATTCGAATCTTGCAATTCGTGAAATCATGCTATGTGTTTTGTAGATCTTTGATTGTAGAACATGCTGAACTTTGTAGTTTTGATTTTCATCAAGAATTAAGAGAGATATCTGGATTTTAAGATTGATTGATGAAACTTATTTGGATCGATGCGTTTGGTATGGTTAGAATTAGGATGAATTGAACTTAGATTGTTGATGTACGTTAGAAGACGAACACAATGGTATGCTGCTTGTTGATTTTCGTGAACATTTGTTCTTGAGCTGGATTTTCATGATGAACACGTGAAGAACCAAAAAAATTTGTTTCCAGAAACGTTGCAGATCCATGTCCTCGCTTATTTGCATGTTTTTTGTGTTTCTGGCCCATGCACCAATCAAACCGTGCCACTTCACTTAGTGAAACGCTGCGCTTCACTGTAGCGCGCCTTATTTGAATTTGAACATGGTTCGATCCTGGTCCATGGCACTTTTCCATTTTGCCTTTGCATTTTTTCCACCATATGCTATACATGTTTCACACACCTTGTTCATGCTGATTTTTATTTTTTCATCCATTTGAAAAATTCATAACTCCTAAACTATTAATCCAATTCACATGAGATTTTTTGTGCCATGATCCTTGCCATGTCTACTATTTTATGGTGATTTTTCCAGAATTTGTGCACGTGTGGATTTTTATTTTGGCTAGTGAATGTTCATACATGTGTTTTGTTGCACAATGCTTGTTATTTTGAGTGTGAAATGATGATGTTTAATCCAATGGAGCTGAAATTTTGCATGTGTAGTCTAGACACCTTTAGGGTTTTTTTGGTATAGAGTTTGTGATTTTATCATGCTTGGTTGATGAGATATGCTCTGTTCATTAGAGGTGTGACAATGTGTGTCACACCATTTCTTGTCCAATTTGATGATTTTATTTACCATGCCTATTGAATGCCAAATAACCTGAATTTTTGCATGTTGACTCTTCGGGATGTTATGATTGCTTGTGAATTTTTATGGAAATTTTGGATGCATTTCCAATTTGTTTGATAATTTCTCCTCTGTTTGACCAATTGTGGACTTTTTGTGAGTCATGATCTTATATGATTTGTGAAATTCTTGTTGTTTATTGGATGGACCTGAAATTTTGCACATTTATTCTAGACACCTTGAAGTTTGCCATGGCTTTGGTTTGATGTCCATATCATGTTTGGATTCTGTTTTATGCTTGCTTGAAGTTGATGTATGATTTGGTGCCTTGTATGAGCTTGTTTGAACATGCTTTGACTTATGGATTTTAATTGACATGCCTCCCTTTGTCAAAATGACTTGAAATTTGGTGTGATGATCCTTTGATGAATGCTGTTTAGCCATGATTTTTCTGGGGATTTATTGAAATATTTTTGAGTTGGTTTGAATTGAATCTTTCTGTTTGGTTCTATGAGCTTTGAATATGCATGCTATGCCTTCTATGCTTTATGAAATGAAATTGGTTGATGATATGAGTATGAGACCACTTGGATTTGTTTCTTATTTGATTGAACTTGATTCTTGCCAATTTTCATGTTCTGTTGTGAATTATTTCTCTCATTTTGACCCTAGGCCTTGTCCTAGAGGTTTGCTTCTCACATTTGAGCTTTGTTTCAGGTCAAAGAGCACAATTGCTTATACTTGATGATGTGCACTCAATTGGAGTTGGTTTATTGCTTGTTTATGACTAATCTTGAGTTTATTTTGTAGGCTTTGAGACTTGAGCTTAGGCTTTATGGCTTGCACCTTTGTGCATTGATGCTTGTTTGTCTGTTTATGTACAGTTGTCTGTTGACTTGTAACTGTCTGTTTGACTTTTGTTTGAGTTGTGTACTGATTATGTTGGATTGTTTTCAGGTACCTTAGTTGCTATAGTTCCTTTGTGAACTTGCTTTTGCTTTGCTTGCTAGCTTGAGCACTGAGGTATAACCTTCTAACTGCATGTAGTCTGGAAGACCTGGCCTGTTACTTGGCCAGGCATCTGTCTGAAGTCCTCCTTAAGAGGCAATGCTTGTGCTTGTTTATTTTTGTCCCCTGTACATATCAAAGACCTCCTAAGTGAAGAGGCATTGGCAGACACAAGAGATGTGTAGTCCATCTCCTGCTATTCAGTGTGTCGTCCCTTGGCTCACATCACATGTTGATGCCTTGTGGATCTTAACCCAAGATCTATGTTGAGTCAGTCATAAGTGTAGAAGGGTTCCCACTTTCTGAACCCACACTTCATCTGTCTAAAAGCTCTCCCTGGCCAGGGATAAGAGCTGTGAGGCACACCCCTCACTTCCTATTTCATCTGCTTCACCCTAACTCTCAATGTTGGGTTAAGAGCTAACATCACCCTGATACAGTGGCTTGTTTGTCGAGGTTGACATGACCCCTTGACTAAAGCCTAACCCTTGTGTGAGCCCACTTTGTGTGTATATAGTGTGTGCTATTTGTGATTGTTTGCTTTGACTGCTTGTGCTGCTTAGGTTTAGCTTGCTCCCTGTGCAAGTTAGATAGCAACCTTAACTTAGGGATGATATGCATGATAACATCTAGGCTCGAGTTAGTCTCCCTAGTTGTGTCTCCCTTTGTTATCTGGTTAGGCTAGTCCTTTGTCCCTGCGTAGGGGAACTACGTCGCCCTGATCCTCATACCAGATGAGGTACGTAGGCAGGAGATGAGCTGATCTCTCCGGGCGCCCTTTTGTTTTGTTTGTGTGAGTTGTTTCTCCCTTTCTGGTTGGAGTCCGACGTAAGCCCAGCGATTGGCAGTTGGTTTCCAGTGTCTGTTTGTTAGTTCGGAGTATGATGTAAGTCCAGCGATTGGCATTCGACCTCCATGTTTACCTGTTTTGTGTAGGAGTTTGACGTAAGCCCAGCGATTGGCAGTCGATTTCCTGTGTTGTTTTGTCTTGCGTGCGTTAGCCGAGCTACGAGTGCTCTGATTCTTCTTTAGTCCGAGAAGATACGTATGCATAGGATGCGACATCCTAGCGAGCACGTTTCCCCCTGTCCGAACTACGTCGACTCTGATGTCTATGCCTGATAAACTACGTAGGCCCAGGATGCGATATCCTGCCGAGTCAGTTTCTTTTGTTTTCTTGTGTCTCTTTCAGCCAGTGTGTTTGTTTGTGAGCAGTGTTTTAGCAACCATTTTCCTTCCTTTTGTGCGTGGATCCCGTCGAGTACGACGGATGCGTAGGGGTGCTAATACCTTCCCTTCGCATAACCGACTCCCGATCCCATTCTCTTTGGTCGCGAGACCATGCTTTTTCCAGGTTTACTTCGAGCGTTTCCTTTCCCTCTTTTGGGATAAATAACGCACGGTGGCGGCTCTGTTGTCTTCGTTTCCCGCTGGTTTTTCGCGTAATGCGACAGCTGGCGACTCTGCTGGGGAATAGAGAAGTTGACCTCTTGCTGGTCCATCTTCCCTAAGCGAGTCTCTCCTAGCGCTCTCTAGGTTAGGGTTTTGGTTGCTGTTTGCTGTTATTTATTGCATTCATTTATTTATTGTTTGCATTTATGTGTGCATTAATGTTTGCATTCATTCATATTCATCTGTGCTGGCTGTGCTGTATTCTCTTTGTTTGGGGTGGGAGTTACTCGAGGTAAAAGGCCCAATACCCAGGCTATGAGTGAAATCTAGGAAACCTAGGAATAGAGTGATTCATGGGAAGCGGGTGGTATGCGCCACTTAGCGGAACATTGATATCACGAGCAGTTCATACCCTGGTGGGATATTATCGTTACATACTTCGGGTGTGTATATGATGATATTCTGCGAAAGGTTATCTATGCTGCGTTTCTCTCGACCTTACCCTGGCCTAGATGACACCCGTGAGTGGGGAGGGAATGATCATTATTACAGGTACAGTTGGTGACTTGTCGGTGACTTGTTGGTGACTTGTGATCCTGTTGGTGACTTGGTTCCTCAGATTGGGTTCAGATGACAGTTTATCAGGACTTTGGGTTTCAGATGAATTGTGGTTCCGAGTTCGAGCCGAAGCTTCGATCCTGTGTTCTGAGATGCACAGCCTGCCAGTCTTGTCTGCATCATTTGCATCATAGCATGTTTATTTTCAAAAGAAACGCAAAAAAAAAGAATTGAAAAAAAAGAAGAAAAAACTAATCCCTGCAAGCATATCATTTCTCAGGTACATTCCAGAGTCTGTTCACTGATAGAGATGGCAACAGTCCCAGAGCCGAAGCGGAAGACTTGTTCCTATAGCTTTCACCGTGAGCCTTTGACGTCTCTGATAGAGTTGAGCAACCTTGTGACCAGTGGTAGTCAGAAGGGGTTCGTTGATAAGTATGGGGATATTCTGACACTGTTGAAGATGGTAGTTGATCCAGTGCCGTTGCAGACTCTTCTTCAGTTCTACGACCCAGAGCTTCGTTGCTTCACTTTTCAGGATTATCAGTTGGTGCCTACTCTCGAGGAGTACTCCATTCTGTTAAATGTTCCTATCTTGCATCAGGTTCCTTTCTTGGATGTTCCGAAGGAAGTTGATTTCAGAGTTGTTTCTAGAGCTCTCCATTTGGGTATCAAGGAAGTCAGTGACAGTTGGAAGTCCAGTGGGGACGTTGCGGGTTTGCCTTTGAAGTTTCTGTTAAGAGTTGCTAGAGGAGAAGCAGAGAAGGGGAATTGGGAAGCTTTTCATGCCCAGCTAGCTATTATGATCTATGGGATCGTCTTGTTTCCGAGTATGCCCAACTTTGTGGACTATGCTGCAGTCAGTATCTTCATTGGAGGAAATCCGGTTCCTACTATGTTAGCTGACACGTACTATGCTATTCACAGTAGGCATGGTAAGGGTGGAGCTATTAGATGTTGTCTCCCACTGTTGCTCAGATGGTTCTTGTCTCTCCTGCCAGTCAGTGGACCTTTTGTGGAGGCTCAGAGCACTCATAGGTGGACTCAGAGGATCATGTCTCTTACCTCTTATGATATCAGATGGCAGTCATATCAGATGGATGTGCGTGATGTTATTATGAGTTATGGAGAATTCCGGAATGTGCCACTTGTGGGGACTAAGGGTTGCATCAACTACAACCCGGTTCTTTCTCTTCGCCAGTTGGGGTTCGTGATGAGTGGAAGACCACTTGCTGCTGAGATAGCTGAGAGTGTGTACTTTGAGAAACGAAGCGACCTTGCTAGATTGGAGCAGATTGGAAGAGCTTGGAAGTCTATTGGTGTCCAGGATGGATCTGTCTTAGGGAAGAAGTTTGCCATTGCTATGCCTGATTACACTGATTGGGTCAAGAAGAGAGTGGAAACTTTGCTGTTGCCCTATGATAGGATGAATCCGTTGTAAGTGCAACCACCTTTGATCCTTGCTGAGAGTGTATCTGCTGAGCAGTACAAGCAAGCCCTGATGGAGAATCGCCGATTGAAGGAGAAAGAGCAAGATGCCCAGATAGAGTTGTATCAAGCTAAAGCTGATAGGTTGAACCTGACTCATCAACTCAGAGATGTCCAGAGTGTAGATGTTGGTGGAGTAAGGAGCAAGAAGAGATCCTATGCAGAGATGGAGAACTTGCTGAATGCAGAGCACAGAGAGTGTTTGAGATTGCAGAGAGCTGAGGCCAGTTATCAGAAGAAGATCAGAGACTTGGAGAAGCAACTCAGAGACAAAGATATCCAGTTGAAGAAGGAAGTCGACTTGAGACTCGCATCGGAGAACCAACTTGGAGCAGAAGTTGTAGAGCTTAGAAGACAGTTGAAGGAGAAGATTACTCCCTTGCCAGAATGTTCAGAGTGTGAACTGTTGATAGACCAGTGTCACTACTTGAAGACGCTCATTCCTGGAAGTCGTTTGTCTTAGCTTGTATTCTTGATGTTTATGTTGAGAATCATCCCCAGGCTTGTTGGGTAGGATTCATTGTTGTACTTTGATGTATCTGGATCTTTGTTGACTGTGTTGTATGATCTTGTTGCTTATTTATAGATGAGGTTGTTGGTTTTTCTCTGTACTCATTGCTCTTGTGTATGTTGTTCCTGTGCTCCTGTGTTGTTCTTGTTGCAGGTTGCCATTTTTTGAAGATGAATCAGGCTCTTTGAATGCCTGAGAAATGATCATTTCATGTGCATCATATGCATTAGCATCATACTCATGTCATTTTGCATAACAGGTGTTCTTGCTCGCGACTTCTCACTCTGGTTCCTGTGTCAGGCAGGATAGCTGATCGAAGACCGCACCGGTATTCAACCAGACTCAATCAACAAAGAAGCATGGATCAGGTTCAGACTGAGTTGGCTGAGATGAGGGCGAACATGGCCCAGTTTATGACGATGATGCAAGGGGTTGTGCAAGGTCAGGAGGAGCTTCGAGCCCTGGTTCAGAGACAAGAGACCGTGATTCAGACGTCCAACCGTGCTTCGCCTGTTGTTGCACCTGCTCATGAAAATGTCAATGTTGTTGCTCCCGCTAACGACTATGCCGTCGGGGATGAGTTGAGGGGGATAAGAATTAATGGACAGCCTCTTGCTGCAGAGACTGTCAATGTCAGAGCTACCCGGGCTCCGATTCGTCATCCTGCTCCGATTGTCGACAGACAAGAGGACATGTTCACGCTGCTGAGTGAAGATGATGAGGTGGTCAGAGTTGAGGATAGGGATCGTAAGGTTGATGCCCTGGCTGAGAAGATTCGTGCGATGGAATGTCAAAACTCCCTTGGGTTCGATGTGACTAATATGGGGTTGGTTGAAGGGTTGAGGATTCCTTACAAATTCAAGGCACCGTCTTTTGACAAGTACAACGGTACCTCTTGCCCTCGCACCCATGTGCAGGCTTATTATCGGAAAATCTCTGCTTATACCGATGATGAGAAGATGTGAATGTACTTTTTCCAAGATAGTCTATCTGGGGCTTCTTTGGACTGGTACATGGAATTAAAGAGAGATTCGATCCGATGCTGGAGGGATCTGGGTGAGGCCTTCCTGAGGCAATATAAACATAACATGGATATGGCACCTAGCCGGACTCAGCTGCAGAGTCTTTGTCAGAAATCAGGAGAAAGCTTCAAGGAGTACGCCCAGCGGTGGCGTGAGTTGGCTGCGAGAGTTCAACCCCCTATGCTGGAAAGGGAGTTAACAGATATGTTTATCGGTACTCTGCAAGGTGTGTTCATGGACCGGATGGGAAGTTGCCCATTCGGTAGTTTTTCTGATGTGGTCATATGCGGAGAGAGGACTGAGAGCCTGATTAAAGCTGGTAAGATCCAAGATGCTGGTTCCTCTTCTTCTAAGACGCCGTTTGCTGGGGCACCTCGTCGGAGAGAGGGTGAAACTAATGCTGTTCAACACCGCAGAAATCAGAACAGAAGTCAGTATCGCCAGGTGGCTGCAGTGACCATTCCTGCACCTCAACAACGTCAACAACCGCAACAGCAGAGGGTTCCACAACCCATGCCGCAACAACAACAACAGCAACGTCCGTATCAGCCGAGGCAGAGGATGCCTGATCGACGTTTCGACCCGCTACCCATGACCTATGCTGAGTTACTACCTGAGTTGCTCAGACTAGGGTTTGTGGAGTTGAGGACTATGGCGCCATTGACAAAAATACCACCTGGGTATGATGCCAATGTGCGTTGTGACTTTCATTCTGGTGCGCCGAGACACCACATAGAGAACTGCAGGGCTTTCCACCATAAAGTCCAGGACTTGATTGATGCCAAGACTATCAATTTCGCTCCTGTGCCGAATGTTGTAAATAACCCTATGCCTGCGCATGGTGCTCACCGGGTGAACTGCATTGAAGGGGTAGAAGCTGAAGATTTGGTTGTCAGTGTGGATGATGTTCAGACTTCTTTGCTGGTGGTTAAAGGCCGTTTGCTGAATGGGGGTGTTTACCCAGGTTGTGATAAAGGCTGTGTTGCTTGTGCTGAAGCTGAGAATGGTTGTGAACGGTTGAGGGCCGGTATTTAGAAGCTGATTGATGAGGGCTGTGTTCAGTTTGTCCGGGCCGATAATAGAGATCGTGGGGCAGTGTCAACTGTCACTATCTTCTTCAAGCCGTCTGAAGGACGTGGGCCGAGGACTGTTGGTAGTGCGCCTACAACCAGTGGTACTCCTGTTACCATCTCTACACCAGTTACTGCCAGTACTCCGACAACAATAGTTGCACCGGTCAGAAAGGCTGTGGACAGTAGGGCCGTACCCTGGAAATATGATAATGCCTACCGAAGCAACAGAAGGGCTGAGAATCGGGTCAGGCCATCGAATCAAGCGCCTGTAAAAATCGGTGTACCAGTTAGTAGAACTCCTGTGGTTGTGGGTCCCGTTGTGGACAATGTTGGTGGTCCAGGAGGCTTTACTCGTAGCGGACGATTGTTTGCTCCTCAACCGTTGAGGGATGCCAGTGCTGAGGCTTCTGCTAAGTCGAAGGGCAAACGGGCTGTGGTTGACGAAGAACCGGCTCAGAAGGAGGTGCCTGAGGGTTCATTCGAGAAGGACGTGGAGGAATTCATGAAGATCATTAAGAAAAGTGACTACAAGATCGTAGATCAACTCAACCAAACTCCGTCCAAGATTTTAATTCTCTCTTTGCTGTTGTGCTCTGAGGCACATCGCAACGCCTTGTTGAAAATGCTGAATATGGCGTATGTACCTCAAGAGATTTCCGTCAACCAGCTTGAAGGTGTGATTGCCAACGTGAGCACCAGGCATGGTTTGGGTTTCACTGACCTAGAATTGACGCCTGAGGGACGTAATCATAACAAAGCCTTGCATATCACTATGGAGTGCAAGAGCGCTGTATTGTCTCACGTGTTAGTCGACACCGGCTCGTCGCTGAATGTGTTGCCCAAGCAGATTTTGAAGAAGATATCTGTTGAAGGGGTTGTGCTTACTCCTAGTAACCTGATAGTTCGTGCATTCGACGGATCCAAACGTTCGGTGTTTGGTGAAGTTACCTTGCCGGTGAAGATAAGTCCGGAGGTGTTCGATATCATCTTCTATGTCATGGACATTCAGCCCGCCTACAGTTGTTTGTTGGGGCGTCCATGGATCCATGCAGCGGGGGCAGTCTCGTCGACTCTCCACCAGAAGCTCAAGTATGTCTGGAACGGTCAGATTGTGACCGTGTGTGGCGAAGAAGATATCTTGGTAAGTCACCTATCCTCGTTCAAGTATGTTGAGGTGGATGGCGAGATCCACGAAACCTTATGCCAGGCGTTTGAGACTGTTGCTCTCGAGAGAGTGGCGTGTGCTGATCAGAGGAAGCCAGGTGCTTCGATTGCTTCGTACAAGCAGGCCAAAGAGGTTGTTGACTCTGGCAAGGCTGAAGGCTGGGGCAAGATGGTGGATTTGCCTGTCAAGGAGGACAAGTTTGGTATTGGCTATCAACCTTTGCAAGCGGAGCAGGGTGTGCAAGCAGGTCCGAGTACCTTTACCAGCGCTGGGCTGATGAATCACGGTGACGTCTTTGCAGCTGATGTTGAAGATGGTGACAGTGATTGTGATCTCGACAACTGGGTTCGCCCGCGTGCACCAGGGGAAGTGATCAGCAATTGGACGGCAGAAGATGTAGTCCAAGTTACTCTTCAAACAGAAAGTGATCTTATGGTATCCACTATGAACAGTTCTGTTATGGCTCAGTATGATTTCGACAATCCCATCTACCAAGCTGAAGAGGAGAGTGAGGAAGACAGTGAACTCCCTAAAGAATTGGTCAGATTGTTAAAGCAGGAGGAAAGGGTCATCCAACCTCATCAGGAGGAGTTGGAGATTGTTAATCTTGGTACTGAGGACGCCAGAAAAGATATTAAGATCGGGGTTGCTTTGAAGACAGAGGTCAAGAGCAGGTTGATTGAGATGCTGAGAGAGTACGTGGAGATATTCGCCTGGTCTTATCAAGATATGCCTGGGTTGGATACTGATATTGTGGTGCATAGACTACCTCTCAGAGATGATTGTCCTTCGGTCAAGCAGAAGCTTCGTAGAACGAGTCCTGATATGGCAGTGAAAATCAAGGAAGAGGTTCAGAAGCAGTTCGACGCGGGTTTCTTGTCAGTAACGACTTATCCCCCGTGGGTGGCCAACATCGTTCCTGTGCCGAAGAAGGATGGCAAAGTCCGAATGTGTGTCGATTACCGGGATTTGAATAGAGCGAGTCCGAAAGATGATTTCCCATTACCTCACATTGGTGTATTGGTTGATAATACGGCTCAATCCTCGGTATTCTCTTTCATGGATGGTTTCTCGGGCTATAATCAGATTAAGATGGCGTCAGAGGACATGGAAAAGACGACATTCATTACACCTTGGGGCACGTTCTGCTATAAGGTGATGCCATTTGGGCTGAAGAATGCCGGTGCTACCTATCAGAGGGCTATGACGACTCTCTTTCATGACATGATGCACAAAGAGATTGAAGTGTACGTGGATGATATGATTGCGAAGTCGCAGACAGAAGAGGAGCACCTGGTTAATTTGCAGAAGTTGTTTGACCGGTTGAGAAAGTTCAAACTGAGGCTGAATCAGAACAAGTGTACGTTTGGTGTGAGATCCGGGAAGCTTTTAGGCTTCATTGTCAGTGAAAAAGGGATTGAGGTTGATCCAGCAAAAGTCAAAGCTATTCAAGAGATGCCTGAACCGAAAACAGAAAAGCAGGTTCGTGGGTTTTTAGGGAGATTGAACTACATTGCAAGGTTTTTATCTCACCTAACTGCCACGTGTGAACCAATATTCAAATTGCTAAGAAAGAATCAAGCAATCAGGTGGAATGATGATTGTCAGAAAGCTTTTCACAAGATAAAAGAGTATTTACAGAAACCTCCAATCCTGATTCCTCCAGTTCCTGGGAGACCGCTGATAATGTACCTATCAGTGACTGAGAACTCGATGGGGTGTGTATTGGGACAGCATGACGAGTCTGGTCGAAAAGAGCATGCCATATACTACCTTAGCAAAAAGTTTACCGACTGTGAAATCAAATATTCACAGCTTGAGAAAACTTGCTGTGCTTTGGCCTGGGCTGCTCGCCGACTGAGGCAGTATATGTTGAACCATACTACCTTGTTGATTTCTAAGATGGATCCAGTGAAGTACATCTTTGAGAAGCCGGCTCTCACCGGACGTGTTGCCCGTTGGCAGATGATCTTAATAGAATATGATATTCAGTACACGTCGTAGAAGGCCATCAAAGGTAGTGTTTTGTCAGACTATCTTGCCGAAAAACCGATTGATGATTATCAGCCTATGATGTTTGAATTCCCTGATGAAGACATCATGTATCTTAAGATGAAAGATTGTGAAGAGCCTCTTGTCGAGGAAGGACCGGATCCTGATGACAAGTGGACATTGATGTTTGATGGGGCTGTGAATGTGAACGGTAACGGTGTTGGTGCAGTGTTGATCAATCCTAAAGGTGCTCATATACCTTTTTCTGCCAGGTTGACTTTTGACGTCACCAACAACGAAGCTGAGTATGAGGCTTGTATCATGGGGATAGAAGAAGCCATCGATCTGAGGATTAAGACGCTTGATATATTTGGGGATTTTGCTCTAGTGATCAATCAGGTCAATGGAGATTGGAATACGAACCAGCCGCATTTGATTCCTTATAGAGATTACACCAGAAGAATACTGACGTTCTTCAAGAAGGTGAAGTTGTATCATGTCCCTCGGGATGAGAATCAGATGGCTGATGCCTTGGCTACTTTGTCTTCTATGATCAAAGTTCATTGGTGGAATCATGTGCCACATGTTGCGGTAAATCGACTCGAGAGGCCTGCGTATGTGTTTGCAGCCGAGTCTGTGGTGATTGATGAGAAGCCGTGGTACTATGATATCAAGAACTTCCTCAAGAGCCAGGAGTATCCTGAAGGTGCATCAAAGAATGACAAGAAAACCCTGAGAAGGCTAGCTGGAAGCTTTTATTTGAATCAGGACGATGTGCTGTATAAGAGGAATTTTGACATGGTCTTGCTCAGATGTGTGGATAGACACGAAGCAGACATGTTGATGCAAGAAGTGCATGAAGGTTCGTTTGGTACCCATGCTGGTGGTCATGCAATGTCGAAGAAATTGTTGAGAGCCGGTTATTACTGGATGACTATGGAATCCGATTGTTTCAAGTACGCTCGGAAGTGCCATAAGTGTCAAATTTATGCTGATAAGGTGCATGTACCACCAAGCCCTCTGAATGTCATGAATTCGCCTTGGCCGTTCGCCATGTGGGGCATTGATATGATTGGGAAGATTGAGCCTACTGCTTCGAATGGACATCGCTTCATCTTGGTTGCGATTGACTACTTCACCA
This sequence comes from Lathyrus oleraceus, assembly GCF_024323335.1. NCBI lineage: Eukaryota > Viridiplantae > Streptophyta > Magnoliopsida > Fabales > Fabaceae > Lathyrus > Lathyrus oleraceus. The sequence continues at coordinate 87,763,184 of NC_066581.1, forward strand.
AGTGGGTGGAAGCAGCTTCCTATGCTAATGTTACCAAACAAGTGGTTGCCCGGTTTATTAAGAAAGAAATCATCTGTCGTTATGGAGTTCCTGAGAGAATCATCACTGACAATGGTTCGAATCTCAATAACAAGATGATGAAAGAGCTTTGTAGAGATTTCAAGATTGAACATCACAATTCTTCTCCCTACAAACCGAAGATGAATGGTGCTGTAGAGGCGGCAAACAAGAATATCAAGAAGATTGTGCAGAAGATGGTCGTGACGTACAAGGATTGGCATGAGATGCTGCCTTTCGCTTTGCATGGGTACCGTACCTCAGCACGTACGTCGACCGGGGCAACCCCGTACTCCCTTGTGTATGGTATGGAAGCAGTCCTACCAGTTGAAGTGGAGATTCCTTCTCTGAGGGTTTTGTTGGATGTCAAGCTGGACGAAGCCGAGTGGATTCGAACAAGGTTTAATGAGTTGAGCCTTATCGAAGAGAGACGGCTAGCAGCTGTGTGCCATGGGCAGTTGTATCAGAGAAGGATGAAGTGAGCCTTTGATCAGAAAGTGCGTCCTCGAAGCTATCAGACTGGTGATCTAGTTTTGAAGAGGATCCTTCCTCCCGGTACAGATAACAGGGGCAAGTGGACTCCTAATTATAAAGGTCCATATGTTGTGAAGAAGGTCTTCTCCGGTGGAGCCTTGATGCTTACAACTATGGATGGTGAAGATTTTCCGTCCCCTGTTAACTCAGATGTAGTCAAAAAATACTTCGCGTAAATTGACCCGCTGGACAAAAAGAATAAAAGAATCCAGGCAAAAAAGGGCATCCCGGCGAACCAAAAAAACAGAAAGAAAAGGTTCGGGCAAAAATTAGGGATAAAAATAAAAAGAATTTGTACACCCGGTAAGTCGAAAACCCGCAAGGGCGGCTTAGGCAAAAATGGGTATCCCGGTGGATTGAAAACCCGAAAGGGCGATCCAGCAAAAGAGGGATTAGAGCGAAGACTACAGTCCGAGTTATCTGTACTTCATCGTGCTTTGTCGTCTGCCATCTCGAAAGATGTGATCGGTCCAGTCATTCTTCTCAGAAAGCAAGGAATTTGGGAGAAAACTGATGATCTGTGAGTTATAACAGAATTGGGAAATAGTGGATGCCGTGTTCACATTGCCATTAGGATAGATTTTTTCCTTTTGTGCGCAATTACCTCTTTCTAGGAATTGCTTCCCGATGTATTCGCCTTTTCAGGCACATTTTCAATCAATAAAAGTCGTTATTCAGATAAATAGCTCTTTTGTTTTTATTTTACCGTTTTGTTTGCAAAAACGTCCGAATTTTTGATAAACATTGCATATAAAAACATGAAGGCTAAACAATAACTTGCAGAAAGATGAAACATTTGAAAATCATTTTGAATGTTGAGGACACTTGAGCGTATCTTGTCCATGTATCCCCTGGGGGCATGTTGTTGTGCTGTTTTGCAGGTTGTCATTTGTGCAGACGATTCCACAGCAGATATTTCCCAAGCGAGTATGAGAGCTTTCAGAGCTATGTTCCCCTGCAGATACGCCTTTGGATAGTGCCTTTTGTTCCCCAGCAGATCTAAGGATTGCCTATCCCCAGCAGGCCTGGAAGTGGGTGTATTCCCCAGCGAGTACTTCCCCAGTTGAGATCACCACTGAGTTGGAAGGATGTTGTATCCCCAGCGGAGGTGTCAGTGGAGTGTTGTTCCCCAGCAGTCGGGTTTGAAGTATTGTTATCCCCAGCGTGGTCGTGAGCTCTCATCCCTAGCAGGGTTGTGTATGTCTCTCCCCAGCACAGAGTCTGGTATATTACTTTCCACACCAGAGTTATGCTCTTCCTCAGTAGAGTTGGTGTGCCATCCCCAACATAGTTGCTTTCCCTAGCAGATCTCCCGAGCAGAGATTGGTGTTGATAATTTTCCTCAGCAGGTCCCCGAGTGGAGCGGGTTCAAAGAAATTTATCTCCAGCAGCTATCCTACCTGTGGATTGGATGAGTTTCCCGTAGTGGAATGATGTTTGCATCCCCCAGCTGAGTTTATCCTACCTGTGGATTGGATGGGTCGTCCCCAGCGGAGTAGCGTTTATTATCCATAGCAGAGTTTATCCTATTTGTGATATGGTTGGCTCTCCCCAGTGAAGTCGCCTGGTTATCCCTAGCAAAGTCGCGTTATTACTCCCCAGCGAGTAGTTTCACCAGAGAGTTGCTTTGTTTACTTTCCCCAGTGGAGTAGTATTGATGGTTCCTCAGCACAGTCGCCGTTGGGTAGTCTTCAGCAAAGTTGCTTTGATTATTTCCCCAAGCGGAGTCCCCGAGTGGATTGGGTCCTGTGAAGGATATCCCCAGCGGAGTCTATCCTTTCCCCAGCAACAGTGTTATTTCTCCAGCCTGAGTGAGAAGTCGGTGCTCTCCCCGCAGAGTATTCCTCAGCAGAGTCTCCCCGCAGAGTCGGAGTATCTGATCAGTTTTGGCTCCCCCAGCCGGAGTTTTCATCATTTGCATTTTGCATGTAGTGATCATTGCATCCTCAAAATGCGTAGCATTTCCATTCGATATGGAGCATTACGCCATAGAAAAATTCAAACATATGCATTCATGTGTTCGAAACCAATCAGACCGTATCCCCGGCAGAGGCGGATTTTTGATCAGCACCTGTACGGCACGTTTGCTACAGTTGCTCCTGACAGCATTCAGGATTGGTACCCCAGAGAGGTTTATTTCCTCATCCGTTGGTGAAAGGAAAGCCTGTTTCTCCCCCAGCGAGATCCCAACGAGTGTGTAGCCTTGCCCCGACATATGTAGATGTCGTACCCGTGATACTAGTAAGTGTCATGTCAGCACCCGCGCGTGTCTTTTCTCTGGTGTCGGTCAACACCATCTTTCGGTGTAAACATCGAGTCTTTTCCAGTCATTTGTTGATGTCTGGTCTTATTTTGATATCGGTCAACATCATCTTTCGATGTTCGTAATACCCTTATTCTTCCCCCAATAGGGGTTACCTCTCCGTTGGTTTCGATAAACGTCGAGTTTTTCCTAGTTGTCCGTTGACAACTGGATGTATTTTCTTCCCCAGTAGGGTCACCTCTCCGTTGGTTTCGATAAACGTCGAGTTTTTCCTAGTTATCCGTTGATAACTAGTTGTATCCCTTTCACCTCAGATTTACCTCTCCGTTGGTTTCGATAAACGTCGAGTTTTTCCTAGTTATCCGTTGATATCTAGTTGTATTTTCCCCACAGGTCATCCGTTGATGTCTGTTTACCTCTCCGTTGGTTTCGGTAAACGTTGAGTTTTTCCTATGCGTCCGATGACGTATAGTTGCTTATTCCCCACAGGTCATTAGTTAATGGCTGTTGATTCCCCCCAGAGTTACCTCTTCGTTGGTTTCGATAAACGTCGAGTTTTTCCCGATCGTCTGTTGACGGTTGTTGGTGATATATTTCCCCATGCAGAGTTACCTCTCCGTTGGTCTCGGTAAACGTTGAGTTTTTCTCGTTCGTCCGTTGACGTCTGATTGTGTATCCTATTCCCCAGTCATTCGTTAATGTCTGGTTGCTTCCTAGCCAGAATCCCCAGTAGAGTCGTCGGTGGACGTCCTATTCAGTTTCCGGTTGTTATACCCCTTCCTTAGTGAAGTGGCTTCTCCTTCTCCGTTGGTGTCGATAAACGTCGAGCTTCTCTCATTCGTCCGTTGACATCTGGTCGAGTTTTCTCCTTCTCCGTTGGTGTCGATAAACGTCGAGCTTCTCCCGTTCGTCCGTTGACGTCTGGTCGAGTTTTCTCCTTCTCCGTTGGTGTCGATAAACGTCGAGCTTCTCCCGTTCGTCCGTTGACGTCTGGTCGAGTTTTCTCCTTCTCCGTTGGTGTCGATAAACGTCGAGCTTCTCTCATTCGTCCGTTGACGTCTGGTCGAGTTTTCTCCTTCTCCGTTGGTGTCGATAAACGTCGAGCTTCTCCCGTTCGTCCGTTGACGTCTGGTCGAGTTTTCTCCTTCTCCATTGGTGTCGATAAACGTCGAGCTTCTCCCGTTCGTCCGTTGACGTCTGGTCGAGTCTTTCCCATTCATCCGTTGATGTCTGGTCACCTCTCCGTTGGTTTCGATAAACGTCGAGTTTTTCCTGGTTGTCCCTAGTAGAGTTACCTCTCCGTTGGTTTTGGTAAACAATGAGTTTTTCCCACTACGTCCGTTGACATATGGATGTATCTTTCCCAGTTCATTTGTTAATGCCTGGTTACCTCTCCGTTGGTCTCGGTAAACGTCGAGTTTTTCCTAGTTGTCCGTTGGCATCTAGTTGTGATTTCTGTTCCCATTCATCGTCTTGTCGATGTCTGGATGTGGCTGTACCTTTGAAGAAGAAAATCAAAATCCCCAGTAATAAACATCAGATCCCATTGGAAGCATCCGTTGGTGCATTTTCCTTTCTTGGATCCCCTCAGAGTGCAAATTTTCCGGTTCTTTTGGTATTCAATCCCTGTTTACCCTGAAGGTCTGACAGCCGTTGCTCTCATCCGTTCGGGTTCCCAGTTGATTGAATAGGGGCAGCTGTAGCACCTCAAATTTGCACCTCCCTTTTTGTACATACATTTTCATGATTAGGTCATTAACATTACATAGTCCACTGCATAGCATTGCATTGTCCTTTGCCCAAGTGCAAGTCATCAGTCAAGACTGGTCAGGAGATCCAGTCAAGCAAGCAAGCAAGTGCATTCTCTATTGAGGCTAAGCCCTAGGGTTGATTCAACAAGTTCATATGACCTAGGTATCATTTTGAAGTGGTTTGGCCAAAGATTGGATGATCAAAGCTCAACAGTCAAGCTGAATTTCATCTGAAACCCTAGAAAGTCAACTGTGGTCAACTGTGCATGAAATCATGGATTTGAAGGTGGGAGATGGTTAGAGAGGCCTCATTCATGTCCATACAAGTCTCATTTGACATTTCAAAGATCATCATTGAAGAATTTGAGGTCAGATGAAAAGTTTCCAAAAATAGTAAGTGACCTGTAATTTCAAACTGCCAAAAATGGAAAGGTCTTCTCCTCAAATTTACATGTCCAAGCAAGCTTAAAATGGAATTTTGTCCAACATGAAAGTTGAAGATCTTGCTCTCACCTTTTTAAAAAGTCCAAGAACATGAATTTCCCATGTGTGGTTGAGAAATTATGGATTGATCTTTGTCAAGTAAATTTGAACTTCAAACTTGGATAACTTTCACACCACAAGGCCAAATGGAGTGGGATTTGTTGCTACAATCTTGTTTTAACATGCTCTATCATAATCATTCATTACATTTCATCAAAAATCATCACAAAAATATTGCATTTTCCACTTGATTTAAATTTGAATTTGGAGGGAAAAAGTCCATTTTGAGAAATATGCATTTTCCACATTTCCAAGCTTCACATTTGGCTACTACATGATATTTGGAGGGCATTTGGCTCAATTTTCGTGTACTGTAGCAGCACATTCCATGCATGAGAGGTGACTTAACCAATTAGCATAACACTTGCATTTCCATTAAACATTCACATTTGGCTAATTGAGATTAAGGAAATGATTAGTGCATCATATAAATAGATAATTCTAACTGAATTCATCATTAACATTCATTCTTGCTCAGATCTAAATCAAAGTGAAAAATCTCCAAAACTTTTTCTCTCAACTTTTGAGCCAAATTCTGCATAAACATTGCATGATTCTTGATTGGTTCACCATTCACACGCATTGCTGAAGAAGATTGAAGCAAGAATCCTCCATTTTCGTGCGGTTTCAAGGACTGTTAAAGCAAGCATCATCAATGGCAAGTGAAGATTCGAGCTGCTTCAAGGACAATTGAGCCACGATCCATCATCCATTCATCTATTGGAGCTTGAAGGATCATCTGTTTCAACATTCCAAAGCCAGAAAACCACGATTACACTACTGCTCTACAATCAAGGTCAGGATTCGAATCTTGCAATTCGTGAAATCATGCTATGTGTTTTGTAGATCTTTGATTGTAGAACATGCTGAACTTTGTAGTTTAGATTTTCATCAAGAATTAAGAGAGATATCTGGATTTTAAGATTGATTGATGAAACTTATTTGGATCGATGCGTTTGGTATGGTTAGAATTAGGATGAATTGAACTTAGATTGTTGATGTACGTTAGTAGACGAACACAATGGTATGCTGCTTGTTGATTTTCATGAACATTTGTTCTTGAGCTGGATTTTCATGATGAACACGTGAAGAACCCTAAAAATTTGTTTCCAGAAACGTTGCAGATCCATGTCCTCGCTTATTTGCATGTTTTTTGTGTTTCTGGCCCATGCACCAATCAAACCGTGCCACTTCACTTAGTGAAACGCTGCGCTTCACTGTAGCGCGCCATATTTGAATTCGAACATGGTTCGATCCTGGTCCATGGCACTTTTCCATTTTGCCTTTGCATTTTTTCCACCATATGCTATACATGTTTCACACACCTTGTTCATGCTGATTTTTATTTTTTCATCCATTTGAAAAATTCATAACTTCTAAACTATTAATCCAATTCACATGAGATTTTTTGTGCCATGATCCTTGTCATGTCTACTATTGTATGGTGATTTTTCCAGAATTTGTGCACGTGTGGATTTTTATTTTGGCTAGTGAATGTTCATACATGTGTTTTGTTGCACAATGCTTGTTATTTTGAGTGTGAAATGATGATGTTTAATCCAATGGAGCTGAAATTTTGCATGTGTAGTCTAGACACCTTTAGGTTTTTTTGGTATAGAGTTTGTGATTTTATCATGCTTGGTTGATGAGATATGCTCTGTTCATTAGAGGTGTGACAATGTGTGTCACACCATTTCTTGTCCAATTTGATGATTTTATTTACCATGCCTATTGAATGCCAAATAACCTGAATTTTTGCATGTTGACTCTTCGGGATGTTAGGATTGCTTGTGAATTTTTATGGAATTTTTGGATGCATTTCCAATTTGTTTGATAATTTCTCCTCTGTTTGACCAATTGTGGACTTTTTGTGAGTCATGATCTTATATGATTTGTGAAATTCTTGTTGTTCATTGGATGGACCTGAAATTTTGCACATATATTCTAGACACCTTGAAGTTTGCCATGGCTTTGGTTTGATGTCCATATCATGTTTGGATTCTGTTTTATGCTTGCTTGAAGTTGATGTATGATTTGGTGCCTTGTATGAGCTTGTTTGAACATGCTTTGACTTATGGATTTTAATTGACATGCCTCCCTTTGTCCAAATGACTTGAAAGTTGGTGTGATGATCTTTTGATGAATGCTGTTTAGCCATGATTTTTCTGGGGATTTATTGAAATATTTTTGAGTTGGTTTGAATTGAATCTTTCTGTTTGGTTCTATGAGCTTTGAATATGCATGCTATGCCTTCTATGCTTTATGAAATGAAATTGGTTAATGATATGAGTATGAGACCACTTGGATTTGTTTCTTATTTGATTGAACTTGATTCTTGCCAATTTTCATGTTCTGTTGTGAATTATTTCTCTCATTTTGACCCTAGGCCTTGTCCTAGAGGTTTGCTTCTCACATTTGAGCTTTGTTTCAGGTCAAAGAGCACAATTGCTTATACTTGATGATGTGCACTCAATTGGAGTTGGTTTATTTCTTGTTTATGACTAATCTTGAGTTTATTTTGTAGGCTTTGAGACTTGAGCTTAGGCTTTATGGCTTGCACCTTTGTGCATTGATGCTTGTTTGTCTGTTTATGTACAGTTGTCTGTTGACTTGTAACTGTCTGTTTGACTTTTGTTTGAGTTGTGTACTGATTATGTTGGATTGTTTTCAGGTACCTTAGTTGCTATAGTTCCTTTGTGAACTTGCTTTTGCTTTGCTTGCTAGCTTGAGCACTGAGGTATAACCTTCTAACTGCATGTAGTCTGGAAGACCTAGCCTGTTACTTGGCCAGGCACCTGTCTGAAGTCCTCCTTAAGAGGCAATGCTTGTGCTTGTTTATCTTTGTCCCCTGTACATATCAAAGACCTCCTAAGTGAAGAGGCATTGGAAGACACAAGAGATGTGTAGTCCATCTCCTGCTATTCAGTGTGTCGTCCCTTGGCTCACATCACATGTTGATGCCTTGTGGATCTTAACCCAAGATCTATGTTGAGTCAGTCATAAGTGTAGGAGGGTTCCCACTTTCTGAACCCACACTTCATCTGTCTAAAAGCTCTCCCTGGCCAGGGATAAGAGCTGTGAGGCACACCCCTCACTTCCTATTTCATCTGCTTCACCCTAACTCTCAATGTTAGGGTTAAGAGCTAACATCACCCTGATACAGTGGCTTGTTTGTCGAGGTTGACATGACCCCTTGACTAAAGCCTAACCCTTGTGTGAGCCCACTTTGTGTGTATATAGTGTGTGCTATTTGTGATTGTTTGCTTTGACTGCTTGTGCTGCTTAGGTTTAGCTTGCTCCCTGTGCAAGTTAGATAGCAACCTTAACTTAGGGATGATATGCATGGTAACATCTAGGCTCGAGTTAGTCTCCCTAGTTGTGTCTCCCTTTGTTATCTGGTTAGGCTAGTCCTTTGTCCCTGCGTAGGGGAACTACGTCGCCCTGATCCTCATACCAGATGAGGTACGTAGGCAGGAGATGAGCTGATCTCTCCGGGCGCCCTTTTGTTTTGTTTGTGTGAGTTGTTTCTCCCTTTCTGGTTGGAGTCCGACGTAAGCCCAGCGATTGGCAGTTGGTTTCCAGTGTCTGTTTGTTGGTTCGGAGTATGATGTAAGTCCAGCGATTGGCATTCGACCTCCATGTTTGCCTGTTTTGTGTAGGAGTTTGACGTAAGCCCGGCGATTGGCAGTCAATTTCCTGTGTTGTTTTGTCTTGCGTGCGTTAGTCGAGCTACGAGTGCTCTGATTCTTCTTTAGTCCGAGAAGATACGTATGCATAGGATGCGACATCCTAGCGAGCACGTTTCCCCCTGTCTGAACTACGTCGACTCTGATGTCTATGCCTGATAAACTACGTAGGCCCAGGATGCGATATCCTGCCGAGTCAGTTTCTTTTGTTTTCTTGTGTCTCTTTCAGCCAGTGTGTTTGTTTGTGAGCAGTGTTTTAGCAACCATTTTCCTTCCTTTTGTGCGTGGATCCCGTCGAGTACGACGGGTGCGTAGGGGTGCTAATACCTTCCCTTCGCATAACCGACTCCCGATCCCATTCTCTTTGGTCGCGAGACCATGCTTTTTCCAGGTTTACTTCGAGCGTTTCCTTTCCCTCTTTTGGGATAAATAACGCACGGTGGCGGCTCTGTTGTCTTCGTTTCCCGCCGGTTTTTCGCGTAATGCGACAAAAAGGAACAAACTTTAGACACTGCGGTGACACCTACAAAACAGACAAGGGTTAATATGCATGGTATGCGATGCACTGCTTATTCAATTTTAAGGCACCCCCCCTAAAAAGGGAATACCCTGCAAATGAATAAGCATGAGATGTTGGATGCAAATATGCAGATGATGTTATGCAGTGCAATGGCATGTCAATCAGAATTGCTGGATCCGCTTGAACATCTGTCAGGTTGCACTGCCTGGAGAGAAATTAAGAGGATCAAGCAAAGCACACCAAACAAAGGTCATGGGATGGATCATGTTATCCTTAATATCAACCATCCATTTTTTGATGGATTATGGTTTACACCTTATCAACACCCAAGTTTCATTGATATTAAGGATACTTGAATGGATTAACCATGAATCAAGGGTTTGTTGCAAGTCACGAGCATGGAGTTTAGGTTAAGAACCACCCAAAGGGAGTGTACTAAGGTTTAAACCTGCCAAACATGTTCTACAAAAGGTTCCCATAGTCATAATCCCATCTTTCGGATATTATCGGAGGAACGACTACTCGTATTCCAAAAATATTCTCAAGAGAGACTCTTATGAGTGTAGTATCGCGTAACAATCGTATCAAATCTTACACTTGAACGACTTTCGCACTACGTCCTACGAATAGGCCAAGATGGGTTTGGTAAACTAAGGTCCTTGGCTTCTAAGGTCTATATTGGAAAAAGTAATGTCTAACCACAACTTACTTGTGTGGCATTATTGATCCCAACATGACCTCCACCAAGTGAATGGGCTTGCAAGTCAACTTGCTAAGGAATAACTCCACACAAGTCCACAAGACTATGCCATTCTCCTATCTTAATTGCACTCGAGTCCGGGTATAGAACTCATCTCACAAACAGAACCAGCAGATACGGCAGTCATATATACACAATGCAATAAAGCAGGTAAATGTTGAAAGATAAATAACTGTACAAAAGACAAAACACCCAATAAACAAACAACCTACAAAAGCTAGGAGGGACTCGCTTAGGGAAACCGGTTCCCCAGTAGAGTCGCCAGCTGTCGCAACCTGAAAAATGGAATGCGAAAAAAACAACCGGCGAAGAAAGACAGGAGAGTCGCCATCGTGCGTTATTTATCCCAAAGGAGGGAAAGGAAACGCTCGAAGTAAACCTGGAAAAAGGAAAGGATAAGACAGGGTCTCGCAACCAAATCTTGGGTTCGGGAGTCGATTATGCGAAGGGAAGGTATTAGCACCCCTATGCATCCGTAGTACTCTACGGGATCCACTTTTGTAGTTCTTGTCTAAAGGGTGTGGGTTTATCTTGTGATGTTTATTGAAAAAAGGGGTCAAAAGAAAATGACTCGCACGGATGTCGTGTAACACCCCGAATAAAATAAGAGAATTATTTAAATTAAGTTAATAATATATTTATTAATTTAATTAAATAAATTGAATTATTGGATTATTATTATTATTATTAATTGGAATAATAATTATTGGAAAATATATAAGTTGGAATAAGGAAAAAGGGTTTTCAGTATTGGTAAAGAGTTTTCACGTGAAACAGAGAAGCGGCTGAAAGGTGAAAAGTGGAGAAAGGGCAAAGAGGAAGAGCTAGAGAGCAAAGGTTGAAGAACGGAAAAGCTCGAAGCTTAGAGATTGCCGGATTTTCTCAGGTAAGGGGGGTTTATCGTCGTTTAATGGGTATTATGGGATAGCATGTAATGGGTAGTGATAGACCGTGAATTGACCCTAATTGGAATTTAGGATGCTGAGAAAATTGTGATGAATAAGTTGTATGAAAACTGAAATTGAATCGATAATTGTATGTGTCGTGATTTTCCGATAATGTAGCTTTTTACGGAAGTTGAATCGGAGGTCCGGAAGTCCTCCAACGGCGGAAAATGCGGAGAACTCTGCATTCTGCCTTGTGTTAGCGCAGGAACTGCTGTTTTGCCTGCGTTAACCGGTTAACCCAGGGCGTTAACCGGTTAACACTGTTATATTTTGTGGAAATGTGCTGTTTTGCCTGCGTTAACCGGTTAACCCAGGGCGTTAACCGGTTAACACTGTTGCGTTTTGCCAGAAAGTGTGTTTTGTCCTGCGTTAACCGGTTAACCCAGGGCGTTAACCGGTTAACACTGTTGGAAATTGGAAAAAATTGATATTTTAATGTTGTGAACATAATTGGTTATTGGCCTATTATCGTTAATTTTGATGAGTAACTTTGTTGAGTTTATGTTATGAAGTGTTGATACAAATATGTTGATAAGTTGTGTTAAAGTTGTTGAAAATACTGAGTTGTAGGCTTGGTGAGCCAAAGTTGATTATAAGTTGATTATAAGTTGATTTTATTGAAAACATTGTTGTATGGCTATTCTTATTATGTTGTCGACAGTTTAAAGTCGTGTATGCCATGTACATTCATATGCATTAAGTCGGAGCTTTGCTCACACCACGTTGGCCTGGATTGGCAAAATTTTAAGTTGAAAGTTGAAGGCTTATGCCTTGATGCCCAATAAAATGGCAATGATTTTAAGTTGGGAGTTTTACTCCGAATGGTACCACATGCATGACGAGTCGAGTCTCATTAGAGTTGCATTTTGTTGGCTTGTTGTATGGATATTTAATTTAATTGAGGAGTGGAATTGTGTTGATATTAAGTATGATGATTGAGTTGATGTGCCGTTACTGGATGTATGTTACGATTAGGGTGATGAAATGTGTGAATTTACTTAGCATTACATGATGATTTATAATGCTTATTATATCGATTGAGGAACTCACCCTTACAACTATTTTTCAGGTAACGAGCTGTGATTGAGTAGAAGCTAGTGCTTGGAGTCTAGTGTAGTCTCCGTAGTGGGTCATGCTCTGATAGATGTAACATCGGGACGGGATGTTTTTAATTGTTGAATAATTTTACATGTAATCTGTTATATGTTTTGAATGGTTGATTTGATTTCCATCCGCTGCGAATTATGCAAAAATGTTATTTTGAATTAAATAAGGAGCATGACTGAATTTTATGGTGAAATGTGTGAAGTGTTGTGTGACACCCTTGGTGCATAATTACTCTGATATATATTTGTTATTGTTATTTTTATTAAATATTTGGGGTATTTTAGAAGGGTGTTACATTAGTGGTATCAGAGCAGGTCGGTATGTCCGGCCAGTTGTCGTGTCGTTACTGTCTAACAATTGTGTATTGTTACTAATCTAACTTTTAAGTTGTGTTGTATTGATAAGTTGGAATGGCTGGAAGGAATGATGCTGCAATGGCTGCCGCAATGCAAGCAATGGCACAAGCTGTGCAGAACTTGCCAAATGCTGGTGGTGATGCTGGATCACGTAGCTTGGCGACTTTTCAAAGAGAGAATCCGCCGGTGTTTAAAGGGAAACATGATCCAGATGCAGCCTTGGGATGGTTGAAAGAGATTAAGAGAATCTTCCGTGTTATGGATTGCACTCCAGCTCAGAAGGTTCGGTATGGTACTCACATGCTAGCAGTCGAAGCTGATGACTGGTGGCTAGAGACTCACGAGAGGTTGACCGTGGCAGGTGAAGTCATTACTTGGGATGTATTCCGTAGGGAATTCATGAGAAAGTATTATCCGGAAGATGTCCGTGGTAAGAAGGAAATTGAGTTCCTTGAGCTGAAGCAAGGAAACATGTCTGTCACTGATTATGCTGCGAAATTTGTGGAGCTGTCCAAATTTTATCCTCATTACACTGGTGTTGGTGCTGAATTTTCAAAGTGCATCAAGTTTGAAAATGGACTGCGCTCTGAAATTAAGAAGGCTGTTGGGTATCAGAAGATACGCATTTTTACTGAATTGGTTGATAGCTGCAGGATATTTGAAGAAGACAATAATGCTCATTACAAGATTGTCAGTGACCGCAGGGGCAAGCAACATCAAAACCGTGGCAAGCCGTATGATACTCCAGCGAGAAAAGGGAAACAAGTAGCTGCTCCGGCTCAGAGGACTAGTGGGGGAGGTACTCCTGCTGGTATAGTTTGCTTCAAATGTGGTCAGGCTAGTCATAAGAGTAATGTATGCACTGCTGAAGTAAAGAGATGTTTTCGTTGTGGTAAGACTGGTCATGCAATAGTTGATTGCAAGCACAAGGAAATGATTTGTTTTAATTGTGGCGAAGAAGGGCATATTGGAAGTCAGTGTCAGAAGCCAAAGAAATCTCAAACTGGGAAGGTGTTCGCATTGACCGGAACTCAAACCTCCAGTGAGGACAGACTTATCCGAGGTACGTGTTATATTAATGGCTTTCCTCTTGTAGCTATTATTGACACAGGTGCGACTCATTCCTTTATATCTTTGGATTGTGCTGTGAACCTTAAGTTAGAGATATCTGAGATGTTTGGTAGTATGGTAATTGATACTCCTGCGAAGGGTTCAGTGACTACTACTTCGGTTTGTTTAAATTGTCCTTTGAGTATTTTTGGTAGAGACTTTGGAATGGACCTAGTGTGTCTTCCACTAGTGCAGATTGATGTTATTCTGGGTATGAACTGGTTGGTGTTTAACCGAGTTTCTATCAATTGTTTTGATAAGACCGTGGTCTTTCCTGAAATTGAGGAAGGAAAGAGTTTGTTTCTATCAGCAAGGCAAGTGAATGAGGCAGTAGCTGATGGGGCAGAGTTGTTTATGCTGTTAGCGACTTTGGAGGCTAAAGATAAACTGGTGATTGGCGATCTAGCCGTGATGTGTGATTTTCCTGATGTGTTTCCGGAAGGAGTGAACGAATTACCGCCAGAGCGCGAAGTGGAGTTCTCGATTGAATTGGTGCCTGGTACTAGGCCGATATCGATGGCTCCGTACCGTATGTCTGCTGTTGAATTAACTGAATTGAAGAGTCAGTTGGAAGATCTGTTGGATAAGAAATTTATTCGTCCGAGTGTGTCACCGTGGGGTGCACCAGTGTTATTGGTTAAGAAGAAAGAAGGTACTATGAGGTTGTGTGTGGACTACAGGCAACTGAATAAAGCGACGATCAAGAATCGGTATCCTTTGCCGAGGATTGATGATTTGATGGATCAGTTGGTTGGTGCAAGTGTGTTCAGCAAAATAGATTTGAGATCTGGGTATCATCAGATACGTGTGAAAACTGAGGATATTCAGAAGACTGCTTTCAGAACAAGGTATGGACATTATGAGTATTCTGTAATGCCTTTTGGTGTGACTAATGCGCCTGGAGTATTTATGGAGTATATGAATAGGATTTTCCATCCGTACCTAGACAAGTTTGTGGTGGTGTTTATTGATGATATTTTGGTGTATTCGAAGTCTGAAGAAGAGCATGCTGAGCATTTGAGAGTGGTTTTAGAAATTCTACGAGAAAAGAAGTTATTTGCTAAACTGTCCAAGTGTGAATTTTGGTTAGAAGAGGTTAGTTTTCTTGGTCATGTGATTTCAAGAGGTGGTGTTGCTGTTGATCCTTCCAAGATAGAAGCGGTATCTAAGTGGGAAGCTCCGAAGTCTGTTGCTGAGATTCGAAGTTTCCTTGGTTTGGCTGGTTATTATAGAAAGTTCATTGAGGGATTTTCTAAGTTGGCGTTACCATTGACGATGTTGACTAGAAAGGGGCAAGCGTTTGTTTGGGACTCAAAATGTGAAGGAGGTGTCCAAGAGTTAAAGAAAAGGTTAACTACTGCTCCTATTCTGATATTACCGAGTTCGTCAGAATCGTTTGAGGTTTATTGCGATGCTTCATTGTTGGGTTTGGGTGGCGTGTTGATGCAGAATAAGCAGGTTATAGCTTATGCTTCGAGACAGCTGAGGGTTCACGAGAGGAACTATCCGACGCACGATTTAGAGTTGGCAGCTGTGGTATTTGTTCTGAAGTTATGGAGGCATTACTTGTATGGGTCAAGATTTGAAGTTTTCAGTGACCATAAAAGTTTAAAGTATTTGTTTGATCAGAAAGAGCTGAATATGAGACAGAGAAGATGGTTAGAGTTTCTGAAGGATTATGACTTTGGTTTGAATTACCATCCGGGTAAAGCAAACGTAGTGGCTGATGCATTGAGTCGGAAATCATTACATATGTCTATGTTAATGGTTAAGGAATTGGATTTAATTGAGCAGTTTAGAGACTTGAGTTTGGTGTGTAAGAGTACTCACAATAGTGTTAAATTGGGAATGTTGAAGTTAACAAGTGGT
Organism: Lathyrus oleraceus; assembly: GCF_024323335.1. Classification (NCBI taxonomy): domain Eukaryota; kingdom Viridiplantae; phylum Streptophyta; class Magnoliopsida; order Fabales; family Fabaceae; genus Lathyrus; species Lathyrus oleraceus. Next base: position 87,778,687 of record NC_066581.1, read on the forward strand.
ATTCTGGATGAGATCAGAGAGGGTCAGAAATCCGATGTGCTTTTGGTTGATAAGTTGACTCTGGTGAATCAGGGTCAAGGTGGTGAATTCAGAGTTGATGAAAATGGTATTCTGAAATTTGATAAGCGGGTGTGTATTCCGGATGTTGCCGAACTTAAGAAGAGTATTCTTGAAGAAGGACATCGTAGTGGGTTGAGTATTCATCCTGGAGCTACGAAGATGTATCACGATTTGAAAAAGTTATTTTGGTGGCCGGGAATGAAAAGAGAAATTGCGAGTTTTGTTTATTCTTGTTTGACTTGTCAGAAGTCAAAGATTGAGCATCAGAAGCCGTCTGGGCTAATGCAACCGTTGGCTATTCCAGAGTGGAAGTGGGATAGTATCAGTATGGATTTTGTTTCTGGGTTACCGAGAACAATTAAGAATTTTGAAGCTATTTGGGTGATTGTTGACAGATTGACAAAGTCGGCTCATTTCATTCCGATCAGAATGGACTATCCGTTAGAGAAATTAGCTGAGCTGTATATTGAGAAAATTGTAAGTTTGCATGGTATTCCGTCGAGTATTGTTTCGGACAGAGATCCTAGATTTACATCGAAATTCTGGGAAGGTTTGCAGAAGGCTTTGGGAACTAAGCTGAGATTGAGTTCTGCATATCATCCGCAGACTGATGGTCAGACTGAGAGGACGATTCAGTCACTAGAGGATCTTTTGAGAGCTTGTGTTTTGGAAAAGGGAGGTGCTTGGGATTGTTATTTACCTTTGATTGAGTTTACCTACAACAATAGTTTTCATTCGAGCATTGGTATGGCGCCGTTTGAAGCTTTGTATGGTAGGAGATGTCGGACACCTTTATGTTGGTATGAGTCCGGTGAGAGTGCTGTGGTTGGACCGGAGATTGTTCAACAGACTACAGAAAAGATTAAGATGATTCAGGAGAAGATGAGAATTGCTCAGAGTCGTCAGAAGAGTTATCATGACAAGAGAAGGAAGTCACTTGAGTTTCAAGAGGGAGATCATGTGTTTCTCCGTGTTACTCCGATAACGGGGGTTGGTCGAGCTTTGAAGTCAAAGAAGTTGACTCCTCGATTTATTGGTCCTTATCAGATTTTGGAGAGGATAGGGGAGGTGGCCTATCGTATCGCTTTACCGCCGTCGCTCGCGAATTTGCATGAGGTTTTTCATGTGTCTCAGTTGAGGAGGTACATTCATGATCCGTCGCATGTGATCCAAGTAGATGATGTACAGGTGAGAGATAACCTGACTGTTGAAATATCGCCTATGAGGATTGAGGATCGAGAGTTGAAGCAGTTGCGGGGTAAAGAGATTGCCTTAGTGAAAGTAGCTTGGGGAGGACCAGCAGGTGGCAATGTGACTTGGGAACTGGAGAGTCAGATGAAAGAGTCTTATCCAGAGTTATTTGCTTGAGGTATGTTTTCGAGGACGAAAACTCTTTTAGTGGGGGAGAGTTGTAACACCCCGAATAAAATAAGAGAATTATTTAAATTAAGTTAATAATATATTTATTAATTTAATTAAATAAATTGAATTATTGGATTATTATTATTATTAATTGGAATAATAATTATTGGAAAATATATAAGTTGGAATAAGGAAAAAGGGTTTTCAGTATTGGTAAAGAGTTTTCACGTGAAACAGAGAAGCGGCTGAAAGGTGAAAAGTGGAGAAAGGGCAAAGAGGAAGAGCTAGAGAGCAAAGGTTGAAGAACGGAAAAGCTCGAAGCTTAGAGATTGCCGGATTTTCTCAGGTAAGGGGGGTTTATCGTCGTTTAATGGGTATTATGGGATAGCATGTAATGGGTAGTGATAGACCGTGAATTGACCCTAATTGGAATTTAGGATGCTGAGAAAATTGTGATGAATAAGTTGTATGAAAACTGAAATTGAATCGATAATTGTATGTGTCGTGATTTTCCGATAATGTAGCTTTTTACGGAAGTTGAATCGGAGGTCCGGAAGTCCTCCAACGGCGGAAAATGCGGAGAACTCTGCATTCTGCCTTGTGTTAGCGCAGGAACTGCTGTTTTGCCTGCGTTAACCGGTTAACCCAGGGCGTTAACCGGTTAACACTGTTATATTTTGTGGAAATGTGCTGTTTTGCCTGCGTTAACCGGTTAACCCAGGGCGTTAACCGGTTAACACTGTTGCGTTTTGCCAGAAAGTGTGTTTTGTCCTGCGTTAACCGGTTAACCCAGGGCGTTAACCGGTTAACACTGTTGGAAATTGGAAAAAATTGATATTTTAATGTTGTGAACATAATTGGTTATTGGCCTATTATCGTTAATTTTGATGAGTAACTTTGTTGAGTTTATGTTATGAAGTGTTGATACAAATATGTTGATAAGTTGTGTTAAAGTTGTTGAAAATACTGAGTTGTAGGCTTGGTGAGCCAAAGTTGATTATAAGTTGATTATAAGTTGATTTTGTTGAAAACATTGTTGTATGGCTATTCTTATTATGTTGTCGACAGTTTAAAGTCGTGTATGCCATGTACATTCATATGCATTAAGTCGGAGCTTTGCTCACACCACGTTGGCCTGGATTGGCAAAATTTTAAGTTGAAAGTTGAAGGCTTATGCCTTGATGCCCAATAAAATGGCAATGATTTTAAGTTGGGAGTTTTACTCCGAATGGTACCACATGCATGACGAGTCGAGTCTCATTAGAGTTGCATTTTGTTGGCTTGTTGTATGGATATTTAATTTAATTGAGGAGTGGAATTGTGTTGATATTAAGTATGATGATTGAGTTGATGTGCCGTTACTGGATGTATGTTACGATTAGGGTGATGAAATGTGTGAATTTACTTAGCATTACATGATGATTTATAATGCTTATTATATCGATTGAGGAACTCACCCTTACAACTATTTTTCAGGTAACGAGCTGTGATTGAGTAGAAGCTAGTGCTTGGAGTCTAGTGTAGTCTCCGTAGTGGGTCATGCTCTGATAGATGTAACATCGGGACGGGATGTTTTTAATTGTTGAATAATTTTACATGTAATCTGTTATATGTTTTGAATGGTTGATTTGATTTCCATCCGCTGCGAATTATGCAAAAATGTTATTTTGAATTAAATAAGGAGCATGACTGAATTTTATGGTGAAATGTGTGAAGTGTTGTGTGACACCCTTGGTGCATAATTACTCTGATATATATTTGTTATTGTTATTTTTATTAATATTTGGGGTATTTTAGAAGGGTGTTACATTAGTGGTATCAGAGCAGGTCGGTCTGTCCGGCCAGTTGTCGTGTCGTTACTGTCTAACAATTGTGTATTGTTACTAATCTAACTTTTAAGTTGTGTTGTATTGATAAGTTGGAATGGCTGGAAGGAATGATGCTGCAATGGCTGCCGCAATGCAAGCAATGGCACAAGCTGTGCAGAACTTGCCAAATGCTGGTGGTGATGCTGGATCACGTAGCTTGGCGACTTTTCAAAGAGAGAATCCGCCGGTGTTTAAAGGGAAACATGATCCAGATGCAGCCTTGGGATGGTTGAAAGAGATTGAGAGAATCTTCCGTGTTATGGATTGCACTCCAGCTCAGAAGGTTCGGTATGGTACTCACATGCTAGCAGTCGAAGCTGATGACTGGTGGCTAGAGACTCACGAGAGGTTGACCGTGGCAGGTGAAGTCATTACTTGGGATGTATTCCGTAGGGAATTCATGAGAAAGTATTATCCGGAAGATGTCCGTGGTAAGAAGGAAATTGAGTTCCTTGAGCTGAAGCAAGGAAACATGTCTGTCACTGATTATGCTGCGAAATTTGTGGAGCTGTCCAAATTTTATCCTCATTACACTGGTGCTGGTGCTGAATTTTCAAAGTGCATCAAGTTTGAAAATGGATTGCGCTCTGAAATTAAGAAGGCTGTTGGGTATCAGAAGATACACATTTTTACTGAATTGGTTGATAGCTGCAGGATATTTGAAGAAGACAATAATGCTCATTACAAGATTGTCAGTGACCGCAGGGGCAAGCAACATCAAAACCGTGGCAAGCCGTATGATACTCCAGCGAGAAAAGGGAAACAAGTAGCTGCTCCGGCTCAGAGGACTAGTGGGGGAGGTACTCCTGCTGGTATAGTTTGCTTCAAATGTGGTCAGGCTAGTCATAAGAGTAATGTATGCACTGCTGAAGTAAAGAGATGTTTTCGTTGTGGTAAGACTGGTCATGCAATAGTTGATTGCAAGCACAAGGAAATGATTTGTTTTAATTGTGGCGAAGAAGGGCATATTGGAAGTCAGTGTCAGAAGCCAAAGAAATCTCAAACTGGGAAGGTGTTCGCATTGACCGGAACTCAAACCTCCAGTGAGGACAGACTTATCCGAGGTACGTGTTATATTAATGGCTTTCCTCTTGTAGCTATTATTGACACAGGTGCGACTCATTCCTTTATATCTTTGGATTGTGCTGTGAACCTTAAGTTAGAGATATCTGAGATGTTTGGTAGTATGGTAATTGATACTCCTGCGAAGGGTTCAGTGACTACTACTTCGGTTTGTTTAAATTGTCCTTTGAGTATTTTTGGTAGAGACTTTGGAATGGACCTAGTGTGTCTTCCACTAGTGCAGATTGATGTTATTCTGGGTATGAACTGGTTGGTGTTTAACCGAGTTTCTATCAATTGTTTTGATAAGACCGTGGTCTTTCCTGAAATTGAGGAAGGAAAGAGTTTGTTTCTATCAGCAAGGCAAGTGAATGAGGCAGTAGCTGATGGGGCAGAGTTGTTTATGCTGTTAGCGACTTTGGAGGCTAAAGATAAACTGGTGATTGGCGATCTAGCCGTGGTGTGTGATTTTCCTGATGTGTTTCCGGAAGGAGTGAACGAATTACCGCCAGAGCGCGAAGTGGAGTTCTCGATTGAATTGGTGCCTGGTACTAGGCCGATATCGATGGCTCCGTACCGTATGTCTGCTGTTGAATTAACTGAATTGAAGAGTCAGTTGGAAGATCTGTTGGATAAGAAATTTATTCGTCCGAGTGTGTCACCGTGGGGTGCACCAGTGTTATTGGTTAAGAAGAAAGAAGGTACTATGAGGTTGTGTGTGGACTACAGGCAACTGAATAAAGCGACGATCAAGAATCGGTATCCTTTGCCGAGGATTGATGATTTGATGGATCAGTTGGTTGGTGCAAGTGTGTTCAGCAAAATAGATTTGAGATCTGGGTATCATCAGATACGTGTGAAAACTGAGGATATTCAGAAGACTGCTTTCAGAACAAGGTATGGACATTATGAGTATTCTGTAATGCCTTTTGGTGTGACTAATGCGCCTGGAGTATTTATGGAGTATATGAATAGGATTTTCCATCCGTACCTAGACAAGTTTGTGGTGGTGTTTATTGATGATATTTTGGTGTATTCGAAGTCTGAAGAAGAGCATGCTGAGCATTTGAGAGTGGTTTTAGAAATTCTACGAGAAAAGAAGTTATTTGCTAAACTGTCCAAGTGTGAATTTTGGTTAGAAGAGGTTAGTTTTCTTGGTCATGTGATTTCAAGAGGTGGTGTTGCTGTTGATCCTTCCAAGATAGAAGCGGTATCTAAGTGGGAAGCTCCGAAGTCTGTTGCTGAGATTCGAAGTTTCCTTGGTTTGGCTGGTTATTATAGAAAGTTCATTGAGGGATTTTCTAAGTTGGCGTTACCATTGACGATGTTGACTAGAAAGGGGCAAGCGTTTGTTTGGGACTCAAAATGTGAAGGAGGTTTCCAAGAGTTAAAGAAAAGGTTAACTACTGCTCCTATTCTGATATTACCGAGTTTGTCAGAATCGTTTGAGGTTTATTGCGATGCTTCATTGTTGGGTTTGGGTGGCGTGTTGATGCAGAATAAGCAGGTTATAGCTTATGCTTCGAGACAGCTGAGGGTTCACGAGAGGAACTATCCGACGCACGATTTAGAGTTGGCAGCTGTGGTATTTGTTCTGAAGTTATGGAGGCATTACTTGTATGGGTCAAGATTTGAAGTTTTCAGTGACCATAAAAGTTTAAAGTATTTGTTTGATCAGAAAGAGCTGAATATGAGACAGAGAAGATGGTTAGAGTTTCTGAAGGATTATGACTTTGGTTTGAATTACCATCCGGGTAAAGCAAACGTAGTGGCTGATGCATTGAGTCGGAAATCATTACATATGTCTATGTTAATGGTTAAGGAATTGGATTTAATTGAGCAGTTTAGAGACTTGAGTTTGGTGTGTAAGAGTACTCACAATAGTGTTAAATTGGGAATGTTGAAGTTAACAAGTGGTATTCTGGATGAGATCAGAGAGGGTCAGAAATCCGATGTGCTTTTGGTTGATAAGTTGACTCTGGTGAATCAGGGTCAAGGTGGTGAATTCAGAGTTGATGAAAATGGTATTCTGAAATTTGATAAGCGGGTGTGTATTCCGGATGTTGCCGAACTTAAGAAGAGTATTCTTGAAGAAGGACATCGTAGTGGGTTGAGTATTCATCCTGGAGCTACGAAGATGTATCACGATTTGAAAAAGTTATTTTGGTGGCCGGGAATGAAAAGAGAAATTGCGAGTTTTGTTTATTCTTGTTTGACTTGTCAGAAGTCAAAGATTGAGCATCAGAAGCCGTCTGGGCTAATGCAACCGTTGGCTATTCCAGAGTGGAAGTGGGATAGTATCAGTATGGATTTTGTTTCTGGGTTACCGAGAACAATTAAGAATTTTGAAGCTATTTGGGTGATTGTTGACAGATTGACAAAGTCGGCTCATTTCATTCCGATCAGAATGGACTATCCGTTAGAGAAATTAGCTGAGCTGTATATTGAGAAAATTGTAAGTTTGCATGGTATTCCGTCGAGTATTGTTTCGGACAGAGATCCTAGATTTACATCGAAATTCTGGGAAGGTTTGCAGAAGGCTTTGGGAACTAAGCTGAGATTGAGTTCTGCATATCATCCGCAGACTGATGGTCAGACTGAGAGGACGATTCAGTCACTAGAGGATCTTTTGAGAGCTTGTGTTTTGGAAAAGGGAGGTGCTTGGGATTGTTATTTACCTTTGATTGAGTTTACCTACAACAATAGTTTTCATTCGAGCATTGGTATGGCGCCGTTTGAAGCTTTGTATGGTAGGAGATGTCGGACACCTTTATGTTGGTATGAGTCCGGTGAGAGTGCTGTGGTTGGACCGGAGATTGTTCAACAGACTACAGAAAAGATTAAGATGATTCAGGAGAAGATGAGAATTGCTCAGAGTCGTCAGAAGAGTTATCATGACAAGAGAAGGAAGTCACTTGAGTTTCAAGAGGGAGATCATGTGTTTCTCCGTGTTACTTCGATAACGGGGGTTGGTCGAGCTTTGAAGTCAAAGAAGTTGACTCCTCGATTTATTGGTCCTTATCAGATTTTGGAGAGGATAGGGGAGGTGGCCTATCGTATCGCTTTACCGCCGTCGCTCGCGAATTTGCATGAGGTTTTTCATGTGTCTCAGTTGAGGAGGTACATTCATGATCCGTCGCATGTGATCCAAGTAGATGATGTACAGGTGAGAGATAACCTGACTGTTGAAATATCGCCTATGAGGATTGAGGATCGAGAGTTGAAGTAGTTGCGGGGTAAAGAGATTGCCTTAGTGAAAGTAGCTTGGGGAGGACCAGCAGGTGGCAATGTGACTTGGGAACTGGAGAGTCAGATGAAAGAGTCTTATCCAGAGTTATTTGCTTGAGGTATGTTTTCGAGGACGAAAACTCTTTTAGTGGGGGAGAGTTGTAACACCCCGAATAAAATAAGAGAATTATTTAAATTAAGTTAATAATATATTTATTAATTTAATTAAATAAATTGAATTATTGGATTATTATTATTATTATTAATTGGAATAATAATTATTGGAAAATATATAAGTTGGAATAAGGAAAAAGGGTTTTCAGTATTGGTAAAGAGTTTTCACGTGAAACAGAGAAGCGGCTGAAAGGTGAAAAGTGGAGAAAGGGCAAAGAGGAAGAGCTAGAGAGCAAAGGTTGAAGAACGGAAAAGCTCGAAGCTTAGAGATTGTCGGATTTTCTCAGGTAAGGGGGGTTTATCGTCGTTTAATGGGTATTATGGGATAGCATGTAATGGGTAGTGATAGACCGTGAATTGACCCTAATTGGAATTTAGGATGCTGAGAAAATTGTGATGAATAAGTTGTATGAAAACTGAAATTGAATCGATAATTGTATGTGTCGTGATTTTCCGATAATGTAGCTTTTTACGGAAGTTGAATCGGAGGTCCGGAAGTCCTCCAACGGCGGAAAATGCGGAGAACTCTGCATTCTGCCTTGTGTTAGCGCAGGAACTGCTGTTTTGCCTGCGTTAACCGGTTAACCCAGGGCGTTAACCGGTTAACACTGTTATATTTTGTGGAAATGTGCTGTTTTGCCTGCGTTAACCGGTTAACCCAGGGCGTTAACCGGTTAACACTGTTGCGTTTTGCCAGAAAGTGTGTTTTGTCCTGCGTTAACCGGTTAACCCAGGGCGTTAACCGGTTAACACTGTTGGAAATTGGAAAAAATTGATATTTTAATGTTGTGAACATAATTGGTTATTGGCCTATTATCGTTAATTTTGATGAGTAACTTTGTTGAGTTTATGTTATGAAGTGTTGATACAAATATGTTGATAAGTTGTGTTAAAGTTGTTGAAAATACTGAGTTGTAGGCTTGGTGAGCCAAAGTTGATTATAAGTTGATTATAAGTTGATTTTGTTGAAAACATTGTTGTATGGCTATTCTTATTATGTTGTCGACAGTTTAAAGTCGTGTATGCCATGTACATTCATATGCATTAAGTCGGAGCTTTGCTCACACCACGTTGGCCTGGATTGGCAAAATTTTAAGTTGAAAGTTGAAGGCTTATGCCTTGATGCCCAATAAAATGGCAATGATTTTAAGTTGGGAGTTTTACTCCGAATGGTACCACATGCATGACGAGTCGAGTCTCATTAGAGTTGCATTTTGTTGGCTTGTTGTATGGATATTTAATTTAATTGAGGAGTGGAATTGTGTTGATATTAAGTATGATGATTGAGTTGATGTGCCGTTACTGGATGTATGTTACGATTAGGGTGATGAAATGTGTGAATTTACTTAGCATTACATGATGATTTATAATGCTTATTATATCGATTGAGGAACTCACCCTTACAACTATTTTTCAGGTAACGAGCTGTGATTGAGTAGAAGCTAGTGCTTGGAGTCTAGTGTAGTCTCCGTAGTGGGTCATGCTCTGATAGATGTAACATCGGGACGGGATGTTTTTAATTGTTGAATAATTTTACATGTAATCTGTTATATGTTTTGAATGGTTGATTTGATTTCCATCCGCTGCGAATTATGCAAAAATGTTATTTTGAATTAAATAAGGAGCATGACTGAATTTTATGGTGAAATGTGTGAAGTGTTGTGTGACACCCTTGGTGCATAATTACTCTGATATATATTTGTTATTGTTATTTTTATTAAATATTTGGGGTATTTTAGAAGGGTGTTACATTAGTGGTATCAGAGCAGGTCGGTCTGTCCGGCCAGTTGTCGTGTCGTTACTGTCTAACAATTGTGTATTGTTACTAATCTAACTTTTAAGTTGTGTTGTATTGATAAGTTGGAATGGCTGGAAGGAATGATGCTGCAATGGCTGCCGCAATGCAAGCAATGGCACAAGCTGTGCAGAACTTGCCAAATGCTGGTGGTGATGCTGGATCACGTAGCTTGGCGACTTTTCAAAGAGAGAATCCGCCGGTGTTTAAAGGGAAACATGATCCAGATGCAGCCTTGGGATGGTTGAAAGAGATTGAGAGAATCTTCCGTGTTATGGATTGCACTCCAGCTCAGAAGGTTCGGTATGGTACTCACATGCTAGCAGTCGAAGCTGATGACTGGTGGCTAGAGACTCACGAGAGGTTGACCGTGGCAGGTGAAGTCATTACTTGGGATGTATTCCGTAGGGAATTCATGAGAAAGTATTATCCGGAAGATGTCCGTGGTAAGAAGGAAATTGAGTTCCTTGAGCTGAAGCAAGGAAACATGTCTGTCACTGATTATGCTGCGAAATTTGTGGAGTTGTCCAAATTTTATCCTCATTACACTGGTGCTGGTGCTGAATTTTCAAAGTGCATCAAGTTTGAAAATGGATTGCGCTCTGAAATTAAGAAGGCTGTTGGGTATCAGAAGATACACATTTTTACTGAATTGGTTGATAGCTGCAGGATATTTGAAGAAGACAATAATGCTCATTACAAGATTGTCAGTGACCGCAGGGGCAAGCAACATCAAAACCGTGGCAAGCCGTATGATACTCCAGCGAGAAAAGGGAAACAAGTAGCTGCTCCGGCTCAGAGGACTAGTGGGGGAGGTACTCCTGCTGGTATAGTTTGCTTCAAATGTGGTCAGGCTAGTCATAAGAGTAATGTATGCACTGCTGAAGTAAAGAGATGTTTTCGTTGTGGTAAGACTGGTCATGCAATAGTTGATTGCAAGCACAAGGAAATGATTTGTTTTAATTGTGGCGAAGAAGGGCATATTGGAAGTCAGTGTCAGAAGCCAAAGAAATCTCAAACTGGGAAGGTGTTCGCATTGACCGGAACTCAAACCTCCAGTGAGGACAGACTTATCCGAGGTACGTGTTATATTAATGGCTTTCCTCTTGTAGCTATTATTGACACAGGTGCGACTCATTCCTTTATATCTTTGGATTGTGCTGTGAACCTTAAGTTAGAGATATCTGAGATGTTTGGTAGTATGGTAATTGATACTCCTGCGAAGGGTTCAGTGACTACTACTTCGGTTTGTTTAAATTGTCCTTTGAGTATTTTTGGTAGAGACTTTGGAATGGACCTAGTGTGTCTTCCACTAGTGCAGATTGATGTTATTCTGGGTATGAACTGGTTGGTGTTTAACCGAGTTTCTATCAATTGTTTTGATAAGACCGTGGTCTTTCCTGAAATTGAGGAAGGAAAGAGTTTGTTTCTATCAGCAAGGCAAGTGAATGAGGCAGTAGCTGATGGGGCAGAGTTGTTTATGCTGTTAGCGACTTTGGAGGCTAAAGATAAACTGGTGATTGGCGATCTAGCCGTGGTGTGTGATTTTCCTGATGTGTTTCCGGAAGGAGTGAACGAATTACCGCCAGAGCGCGAAGTGGAGTTCTCGATTGAATTGGTGCCTGGTACTAGGCCGATATCGATGGCTCCGTACCGTATGTCTGCTGTTGAATTAACTGAATTGAAGAGTCAGTTGGAAGATCTGTTGGATAAGAAATTTATTCGTCCGAGTGTGTCACCGTGGGGTGCACCAGTGTTATTGGTTAAGAAGAAAGAAGGTACTATGAGGTTGTGTGTGGACTACAGGCAACTGAATAAAGCGACGATCAAGAATCGGTATCCTTTGCCGAGGATTGATGATTTGATGGATCAGTTGGTTGGTGCAAGTGTGTTCAGCAAAATAGATTTGAGATCTGGGTATCATCAGATACGTGTGAAAACTGAGGATATTCAGAAGACTGCTTTCAGAACAAGGTATGGACATTATGAGTATTCTGTAATGCCTTTTGGTGTGACTAATGCGCCTGGAGTATTTATGGAGTATATGAATAGGATTTTCCATCCGTACCTAGACAAGTTTGTGGTGGTGTTTATTGATGATATTTTGGTGTATTCGAAGTCTGAAGAAGAGCATGCTGAGCATTTGAGAGTGGTTTTAGAAATTCTACGAGAAAAGAAGTTATTTGCTAAACTGTCCAAGTGTGAATTTTGGTTAGAAGAGGTTAGTTTTCTTGGTCATGTGATTTCAAGAGGTGGTGTTGCTGTTGATCCTTCCAAGATAGAAGCGGTATCTAAGTGGGAAGCTCCGAAGTCTGTTGCTGAGATTCGAAGTTTCCTTGGTTTGGCTGGTTATTATAGAAAGTTCATTGAGGGATTTTCTAAGTTGGCGTTACCATTGACGATGTTGACTAGAAAGGGGCAAGCGTTTGTTTGGGACTCAAAATGTGAAGGAGGTTTCCAAGAGTTAAAGAAAAGGTTAACTACTGCTCCTATTCTGATATTACCGAGTTTGTCAGAATCGTTTGAGGTTTATTGCGATGCTTCATTGTTGGGTTTGGGTGGCGTGTTGATGCAGAATAAGCAGGTTATAGCTTATGCTTCGAGACAGCTGAGGGTTCACGAGAGGAACTATCCGACGCACGATTTAGAGTTGGCAGCTGTGGTATTTGTTCTGAAGTTATGGAGGCATTACTTGTATGGGTCAAGATTTGAAGTTTTCAGTGACCATAAAAGTTTAAAGTATTTGTTTGATCAGAAAGAGCTGAATATGAGACAGAGAAGATGGTTAGAGTTTCTGAAGGATTATGACTTTGGTTTGAATTACCATCCGGGTAAAGCAAACGTAGTGGCTGATGCATTGAGTCGGAAATCATTACATATGTCTATGTTAATGGTTAAGGAATTGGATTTAATTGAGCAGTTTAGAGACTTGAGTTTGGTGTGTAAGAGTACTCACAATAGTGTTAAATTGGGAATGTTGAAGTTAACAAGTGGTATTCTGGATGAGATCAGAGAGGGTCAGAAATCCGATGTGCTTTTGGTTGATAAGTTGACTCTGGTGAATCAGGGTCAAGGTGGTGAATTCAGAGTTGATGAAAATGGTATTCTGAAATTTGATAAGCGGGTGTGTATTCCGGATGTTGCCGAACTTAAGAAGAGTATTCTTGAAGAAGGACATCGTAGTGGGTTGAGTATTCATCCTGGAGCTACGAAGATGTATCACGATTTGAAAAAGTTATTTTGGTGGCCGGGAATGAAAAGAGAAATTGCGAGTTTTGTTTATTCTTGTTTGACTTGTCAGAAGTCAAAGATTGAGCATCAGAAGCCGTCTGGGCTAATGCAACCGTTGGCTATTCCAGAGTGGAAGTGGGATAGTATCAGTATGGATTTTGTTTCTGGGTTACCGAGAACAATTAAGAATTTTGAAGCTATTTGGGTGATTGTTGACAGATTGACAAAGTCGGCTCATTTCATTCCGATCAGAATGGACTATCCGTTAGAGAAATTAGCTGAGCTGTATATTGAGAAAATTGTAAGTTTGCATGGTATTCCGTCGAGTATTGTTTCGGACAGAGATCCTAGATTTACATCGAAATTCTGGGAAGGTTTGCAGAAGGCTTTGGGAACTAAGCTGAGATTGAGTTCTGCATATCATCCGCAGACTGATGGTCAGACTGAGAGGACGATTCAGTCACTAGAGGATCTTTTGAGAGCTTGTGTTTTGGAAAAGGGAGGTGCTTGGGATTGTTATTTACCTTTGATTGAGTTTACCTACAACAATAGTTTTCATTCGAGCATTGGTATGGCGCCGTTTGAAGCTTTGTATGGTAGGAGATGTCGGACACCTTTATGTTGGTATGAGTCCGGTGAGAGTGCTGTGGTTGGACCGGAGATTGTTCAACAGACTACAGAAAAGATTAAGATGATTCAGGAGAAGATGAGAATTGCTCAGAGTCGTCAGAAGAGTTATCATGACAAGAGAAGGAAGTCACTTGAGTTTCAAGAGGGAGATCATGTGTTTCTCCGTGTTACTTCGATAACGGGGGTTGGTCGAGCTTTGAAGTCAAAGAAGTTGACTCCTCGATTTATTGGTCCTTATCAGATTTTGGAGAGGATAGGGGAGGTGGCCTATCGTATCGCTTTACCGCCGTCGCTCGCGAATTTGCATGAGGTTTTTCATGTGTCTCAGTTGAGGAGGTACATTCATGATCCGTCGCATGTGATCCAAGTAGATGATGTACAGGTGAGAGATAACCTGACTGTTGAAATATCGCCTATGAGGATTGAGGATCGAGAGTTGAAGTAGTTGCGGGGTAAAGAGATTGCCTTAGTGAAAGTAGCTTGGGGAGGACCAGCAGGTGGCAATGTGACTTGGGAACTGGAGAGTCAGATGAAAGAGTCTTATCCAGAGTTATTTGCTTGAGGTATGTTTTCGAGGACGAAAACTCTTTTAGTGGGGGAGAGTTGTAACACCCCGAATAAAATAAGAGAATTATTTAAATTAAGTTAATAATATATTTATTAATTTAATTAAATAAATTGAATTATTGGATTATTATTATTATTATTAATTGGAATAATAATTATTGGAAAATATATAAGTTGGAATAAGGAAAAAGGGTTTTCAGTATTGGTAAAGAGTTTTCACGTGAAACAGAGAAGCGGCTGAAAGGTGAAAAGTGGAGAAAGGGCAAAGAGGAAGAGCTAGAGAGCAAAGGTTGAAGAACGGAAAAGCTCGAAGCTTAGAGATTGTCGGATTTTCTCAGGTAAGGGGGGTTTATCGTCGTTTAATGGGTATTATGGGATAGCATGTAATGGGTAGTGATAGACCGTGAATTGACCCTAATTGGAATTTAGGATGCTGAGAAAATTGTGATGAATAAGTTGTATGAAAACTGAAATTGAATCGATAATTGTATGTGTCGTGATTTTCCGATAATGTAGCTTTTTACGGAAGTTGAATCGGAGGTCCGGAAGTCCTCCAACGGCGGAAAATGCGGAGAACTCTGCATTCTGCCTTGTGTTAGCGCAGGAACTGCTGTTTTGCCTGCGTTAACCGGTTAACCCAGGGCGTTAACCGGTTAACACTGTTATATTTTGTGGAAATGTGCTGTTTTGCCTGCGTTAACCGGTTAACCCAGGGCGTTAACCGGTTAACACTGTTGCGTTTTGCCAGAAAGTGTGTTTTGTCCTACGTTAACCGGTTAACCCAGGGCGTTAACCGGTTAACACTGTTGGAAATTGGAAAAAATTGATATTTTAATGTTGTGAACATAATTGGTTATTGGCCTATTATCGTTAATTTTGATGAGTAACTTTGTTGAGTTTATGTTATGAAGTGTTGATACAAATATGTTGATAAGTTGTGTTAAAGTTGTTGAAAATACTGAGTTGTAGGCTTGGTGAGCCAAAGTTGATTATAAGTTGATTATAAGTTGATTTTGTTGAAAACATTGTTGTATGGCTATTCTTATTATGTTGTCGACAGTTTAAAGTCGTGTATGCCATGTACATTCATATGCATTAAGTCGGAGCTTTGCTCACACCACGTTGGCCTGGATTGGCAAAATTTTAAGTTGAAAGTTGAAGGCTTATGCCTTGATGCCCAATAAAATGGCAATGATTTTAAGTTGGGAGTTTTACTCCGAATGGTACCACATGCATGACGAGTCGAGTCTCATTAGAGTTGCATTTTGTTGGCTTGTTGTATGGATATTTAATTTAATTGAGGAGTGGAATTGTGTTGATATTAAGTATGATGATTGAGTTGATGTGCCGTTACTGGATGTATGTTACGATTAGGGTGATGAAATGTGTGAATTTACTTAGCATTACATGATGATTTATAATGCTTATTATATCGATTGAGGAACTCACCCTTACAACTATTTTTCAGGTAACGAGCTGTGATTGAGTAGAAGCTAGTGCTTGGAGTCTAGTGTAGTCTCCGTAGTGGGTCATGCTCTGATAGATGTAACATCGGGACGGGATGTTTTTAATTGTTGAATAATTTTACATGTAATCTGTTATATGTTTTGAATGGTTGATTTGATTTCCATCCGCTGCGAATTATGCAAAAATGTTATTTTGAATTAAATAAGGAGCATGACTGAATTTTATGGTGAAATGTGTGAAGTGTTGTGTGACACCCTTGGTGCATAATTACTCTGATATATATTTGTTATTGTTATTTTTATTAAATATTTGGGGTATTTTAGAAGGGTGTTACATGTCGCATCCACTGCATACGTATCTCATATGAATATGAGAATCAGAGTCTTCGTAGCTCGGCTACCTAGGGGTTAAGGGTAATTGTGCTCGCTAAGACATCGCGTCTTATGCCTACGTATCTCATCTGGAATGAGAATCAGAGCAAGCCGTAGTTTGGCTAACTACGGGGTTATGGATTGGGTTTTGGACGAACGACGTTACTATGCAATCTACCGGATGCTCGACCTTTGGAGACTTACTCGCCTGTAGTAGAAGGAGTAAACGTGTTCTTAGGAGAGGAAAAATCAATGAGTTGGTAGGGTTAGGGATGCTGATGCAAAAAGGCAGTCCTTGACGAAGGAACCTGTAAAAAAAATATATATATATAAATACGCAAAAACATTGCCTCCTATCGAGGTCTTCCAGCTAGGAAAGCAGTAAAATGCGGGAAAAATGTAAAAGGTACCACGCGGATAAAGATCCGAAGTAACAGCAATTAGAGGAATGGGAAACCCAGGGATCCTTCCAAGCTAAACACCATCAAAGAAAGTGAGTCAGTACAGGTAATCAGAATAAACCTCCAGGTGGTATCCCACAAATAAAGTGGAACACCAGGCAAGCTATCCCTGCAAGAGTATGTGAGCCCTCACAAAAACTCAACAAAAGGGTTAGTGAAACACGATAAGCATTTTTTTCATGGATATCAGTATGGTTTCAGAAACCTCAAACCCTGTGGCATACACTTCAGAAATTAAACGATTAAGCATTCAAGGCATTATTTATACATTCATACATAATTATGAACCCGTGGGCAAAACCTAATGAAATTCATCCATCATACCTCATACATTCAGATGATCCAAATTAAGAGCATAAAGGTAATGGGAATAAGGGCAAACCTGATTGGAGAGCTTGATTGAAATTGAGTTGCACCCGTGAGGTTTACAAAACAATCTTTAGGGTTTATGTGAGGCAGAGGTGATTTTGTGCAGTTGAGTTCCCTTCAGGGTTTGGAGGCTGCTCTGAGTTCTCTGTCAGGTTTCTCTCCAGGTTTTGTCCAGGGTTTTGTTCCAAGGAAACCTCAGAGTGTTTTTGCTTCTCTTCCTTTTTCTGTCTGTTTTGTTTCAATGAAACTCTAGTATTTATAGCCTAATATTGGTAGCTTAGTGGGCTTTTGAGAGAGGTCCAAGTCTGAGATTTTTTCTTTTATTTTTATTTTTATTTTTTTTCCGTTTTTTTTCCGTTTTTCGTTTTTTTTTTCGTTTTTTGTTTTTTGTTTTGTTTTTTTTTGTTTTTTTTTAAATAAAGTTTCTTGGATCTAATTCAGATTGACATGATGAAATGCAATATGAAATGTTAAATGACCTAAAAATGAATGCATGAATGAGGAGGGCAAATTTTGGGGTGTTACACATATGCATACCAGGTGTATGCAACGATAATACCCCATCAGAATCTGAACTGCTTGTGATACCATGTTCCGCTAAGTGGCGCCATACCACCCGCTTCCCATGAATCACTCTATTCTTAGGTGTCCTAAAGTTCACTCATAGCCTGTGTATTGGGCCTTTTACCTCTTGTGACTCCCACCCAACAGTGAAACAGATACACAGCCAGCACAGTATGCATGAAACAATAGAGTGCACATATGATGCAATGCAAGCAGATAAGTATGCAAAGCAATAAATAAATAACACACAATAGATAATAAACAAACAAACGCTAGGAAAGACCCACTAGGGAAAATAAGTCCCCAGCATAGTCGCCAGCTGTCGCTCCCCGGATTTCCCGAATCCAAGTACAAACGCGAAAAGAGATGGCGAGGAAAAAAGAGTAGAGTCACCAGCTATGTACTTTTATCCCAAGAGGAGGGAAAGGTAGTACTGCATAACCAAGAGGGAACGGATAAAACAAAGTCTCGAACCAAAGAAAATTGAGAAAGGGGGGCGGTTACGTGAAGGGAAGGTTATCACACCCCTTCACGTCTGTGGTACTCCACAGGATCCACGCTTGCTATTTATGTCTAAAGTGTGTGTATAAAAAGTCCTATATGTGATGCGAAAGAGAGAAAATCAAAGTAGGGAAAAGAAAGAGTTATTGCTCGCACATGCCCTACCCTGCTGCATACGTATCTCAAGAAGGATTGAGAATCAGAGCACCGTAGCTCGGCTAACCTATTTTTTTTTGTTTTGTGTTTTTTAGATGAACGACATTACTACGCAATCTACCGGATGCTCGACCTTTGGAGACTTACTCACCTGTAGTAGAAGGAGTTAACGTGTTCTTAAGAAAAGAAAATTAAAGAGTTTGTCTGTGTTTTAGGAATGCTCATGCAAAAAGGAAGTCCTAGACGAAGGAACCGTGCTACCTTAATTGACATGCAAACGAGAGACTATACGAAGCCTAGCAATCCTATGGGGAGACGATCACACCATACAAATAACATATAGCATAAAGTAAACACACCAACAATGGGGCTCAAACATACATGGGTAGGGCTTTAGTCAAGAGGGGTCATATCAACCTCGACAAACAAGCCATGGAAAGGTAATCAAATGGGCTCTTAACCACTGACATTGAACGTCAGGGTGAGCACTTCAAAAGGGTAATGAGGATAAGACCTCATAGCTCTTAACCCTGGACAGGGTGAGCTCATGACAAAGCGTGGGGGTTCAGAAAGATGAAACCCTCTCCACTGACTGACCGGACAAAAGATCTTGGGCTTTTGTTCTGAAGCATCGACACGTAGTGCGAGCATAAAGAACGACACACTGAATAACGGGGGATTGACTACTAATCCCTTTTATCCGTCAATTGCCTCTTCGTGGAGGTCTTTAGCACTGGTGCCTCCTCTTGGAGGTCTTTGGGCACAAAAGTAAACACACAAAAACATTGCCTCCTATCGAGGTCTTCCAGCTAAGAAAGCGGTAAAATGCTGGAAAGATGTAAAAGGGATCAAGAAATCTACCACACGGATAAAGATCCGAAGTAACAACAACTAAAGAAACAAGAAACCCAAATATCTCTCAAGCTAGCACCATCAAAGAAAGCAAGTCAGCAAAGCAATCGGAATAAATCTCCAAATGGTATCCCACAAATAAAGTGGAATACCAAGCAAGCTATCTCTTCAAGAGTCATGTGAGCCCTCACCAAAACTCAATAAATAAGTTAGAATAACAAGATGGGGTGCAATCAAGAGTTGCACCAAACAAAAGAATCATAGCAACCACATGAATCATGCTATTAAAGTTCACAAAAGTTCACGAAAACAACCAAAGATAGGAGGCCTAAACCTCTTGTCAAACAAATGCATCAAAAGGGTATCAAAACTCAAAGTCAGGGGGCAAGGCTCCACACATTAAGACATGACATACATACTAAAATATGTGCAAAAGGATTGGTTTCAACACTCAAAGGAAGTGGCACAAATGCCTCATGCTAAGCAAGCATCAAAATAGGGACTAAAATGCAAACATCAACTTCAAAAATCCAAATCAAACTGAAAATGAATCCTAAATTCATGGGAATTTAACACAAGGTTCCACTGAACATATATAAACATCATGCAGAAAATCAGGAGCATCCAGATTCATTTGATATGAAAACATAAATTGAGAAATTGAAAATGCAAAAACACGTCCAAAAACGCAACATTTAAATTCATGTGCCAAACCTTAGCAAAATGACATAGAAAATAATCAAACTAGTTACCACATCTCAGTATCATGTATGAGGATGGTGTGTGCAAAAGCTTGGGTCAGAATGGTTAAAATATGGAATTTCATGAAGGTTTGAATGCAAATGGTAAAAAATGCACATAAATGAATCAGAAATTCATATTAAATTCCACGTGTCATGAAATAATTGGTCAATGGTACCAAAAAATCAAGGACTCAACAGGAATCACTCACAAAAAATTTCAGATTTTTTTGAGTATTTTTGCTATTTTTAAAAAATAAAATAAAACAGGGTGAAATATGTACATGGCATGTGACACATATGCAACAAAATCAATTGGTCACACAAGTCACTTAAGTGATTAATAAAAATAAATCAAAAACAAAAATCAGAAAAAAATGTGGGCCTTTGGATCAAAAGACAAGTCAACAAGATCTAACGGCCACGAGATCATCTTCTTCCTCAAGACACTCCGGCCATGAACAGTAACGCCGGCGGGATTCCGGCCACCTCCGGCGGCGGCCTCCTCCACGCGCGGCCCGGAGCTCTACGAAAATGGGGCTACCCCCCCTAAACCCTATGCTAGGAACTCAAAAATCCTATTAGTTTTTTCATGAATCCTCACCAATCTCTCAAATCATAAACAAAAAGTTTGAACATCAAAACTTTAAATCAAGATTTCTCACTCAATATTGCATCATTTTAAAAAGTAAACACATCTACATCATCACCATAGCATGTAGTTTCA
Organism: Lathyrus oleraceus; assembly: GCF_024323335.1. NCBI lineage: Eukaryota > Viridiplantae > Streptophyta > Magnoliopsida > Fabales > Fabaceae > Lathyrus > Lathyrus oleraceus. The sequence goes on from NC_066581.1 coordinate 87,798,872, forward strand.
TTTAGGCATAATAAATGAGCGAAATAAGAGAGTCAAAATTTGAGTTACCGGAAATTGCACTTTCCAAAACTTCAGTATGGTGACGAGATAAACTCCAGAATACCTCCCTTGAACTTCTATGAATGTTTGCTACCTTTGATTGTGCTTGAAACGGTCCAGATCTTGAGATTCAAGAAGTGACCTCCATTAAAGCTCTGTTTAGAAACTGCTTGGAATGACTCAAATGAAGGGTGGTTTGTGATCCTTAGAGTGTGTAAATCAAGAATATGCTACTGGTTTTTATTTTTCATGGATGTATGGAGGGATTTGATGAGAATCAAGTATGAGATGATTTTTGGAAAGTGAGTTTCTCAGAGTGTATGGGGGCTGCACGAATTAGGGTTTGCTCCAAAATTTTTTTAGAGTTTATACTCTGATTTTTGTGGCTTGGTGGGCTCAAAATGAAGGAATTTCAAGTCCAAGATTTTTTGTTATTTTTGTGCATGTATGGCTTTTCCACACATGTGGGAATGCACGGGCTCAAATCCCAAGGTGGATTTGGCCCAAAAAACAATGCTGAATAAATTCCCAATGATTGGCACATGAGAATATTCCATGATGTCATTATGAGTCCTTTTGACTTTTCATGAAAGAAAGCTTGAAAAATGACTTGTACCATTGATGAATCATGCAAAATTATAGGTCATTTTGCATGCCACTTTGAAATACTTCTCAAAACAAAACCATAGCAAAAAGAGCCACACCAATTGGACTTGTCAAACTCAAGTTATGCCTTCTTAAAACCTTCATGCACACTTCACCATTCAAGAACCACAACTCTTCAACCATTCATCATATGGCCTTGAAATATGACTTTTTGGAAAGGGGAGACAAAGATCTACAACTGTCATGCCTGAGAAAGAGCTCAAAACCACCCTTGCTTTTGATATTTTGTCTGTTATATCAGCAAGCTCGCTAGGCGAGTGAGGTAGCGAAGGGTTCGCTAGGCGAGCACTCAGCGAGGTTCCAGCGAACACTCCCAGACTTGGATAAAAGCATAGCTAGCAGTTACTCGCTAGGCGAGCATCCAGCGAGCAGGTTAGCGAGCAATTCCAGTAGCAACATCATCAAGGCTTACTGGAGCGAAGGAGGAAGCGTGGGCTTCGCCTAGCGAAGGATTGCTCGCCTAGCGATCATGACAGTTCAGGAAGTTTCTTCTGGGCGCAGGTGACTCTGGTGGTTTATCTCGGGTCTCGCTAGGCGAACCATTCTGCTCGCCTAGCGAGCATGACAGCTCAGGAACATCTTTCCAAATTTGGTAACCTGTGCACTGGACCTTTGTTCCTTCAAGAATAATGTTTTGAATGATGAATAGACCCCATTTGAACATGTTGGAAGCATCTCAAGTCATTCCCTAGCCATTTGACCCTCAGTTGACCAACATTTGACTTTTGACTTCATAGTTGAATTTTGAATTGTATTGAGCCCATTAAGCTTGATCCTTTGAAGAAAACCTCTGAAAATGAAACCCTAGCTCCCGAGAGCTTTACACGACGTCCATAAGACCTTCAAACCAAGAATGCATCTCAATCCTTGAGGAACCCTACTTTGACTGCTTCAGTAGACCAAAGTTGACCAGAGGTCAAACCCTAATTCAGATGAACTTTGCTGATAAGAAATGAAAATTTGAGGAGAGGAAGATCATGAGGATGGTGATGCACCCTTGATACCCAGATGAATACAAACTTCCTTGAGTGTTGAGAAAAACCCTAGTTGAGGCACAATTTCCCTTGTGTTGACTGATCATTCAGATAGAACCCACAAAGTGACTTGGATGATATCCAAGCTTCTTGGAGCTAATTCTGATTGACATGATGAAATGCAATATGAAATGTTAAATGACCTAAAATGAATGCATGAATGAGGAGGGCAAATTTGAGGTGCTACAAAGATCTCTTCATCGAGAAAATCATACTGCACCGACTGGTAATCTTCAATCGGTTGGTGAGCCAAATGGTCAGCTAAGACACTACCTTTGATTGCTTTCTGAGATCGGTATTCAATATCATACTCTGACAACAACATCTGCCAACGGGAAATCCTCCCGGGTAAAGCAGGCTTCTCAAATATATACTTCATTGGATCCATTTTGGATATCAACCAAGTGGTATAATTCAACATATATTGTCGTAGACGCTTAGCAGCCCAAGCCAATGTGCAACAAGTCTTCTCTAGCATAGAATATCGGGTCTCATAGTCGGTGAACTTCTTACTGAGGTAGTAAATTGCAAATTATTTCTTTCCAGTCTCATCTTGCTGACCAGGAACAGAACCCATACTCTCTTCGAGCACAGTCAAATACATTATCAATAGTCTTCCCTCAACGGGCGGAGAAAGAATCAAAGGTTCGAGCAGATATTCTTTGGTACTGTCAAAAGCTTTCTGGCAATCTTCGGTCCAATCACAAGACTGATCTTTTCGAAGAAGCTTGAATATAGGCGCACATGTGGCAGTCATGTGTGAAATGAATCTTGAGATATAATTCAAGCGGCCGTGAAAACTTCTGACTTGCTTCTCAGTTTTGGGCGCATGCATCTCTTGTATTGCTTTGACCTTGGCAGGATCAACTTTAATACCCTTCTCGCTGACAATAAAGCCTAACAACTTACCAGAACGAACACCAAAAGTACACTTATTGGGATTCAAGCGAAGCTTATACTTCCTCAAACACTGGAACAACTTCAACAAATGCTCAACATGTTCTTTTTTATCAATGGATTTAGCAATCATATCATCAACATAAACTTCAATCTCTTTATGCATCATATCTTGAAAAATAGTGGTCATTGGTCTCTGATAAGTTGCACCAGCACTCTTTAAACCGAAAGGCATCACTCTACAACAGAATGTTCCCCAGGGTGTAATGAACGTGGTCTTCTCCATATCTTCGGGTGCCATATTGATCTGATTATATCCGGAAAATCCTTCCATAAATGAAAAGACTTTGAATTTAGTTGTATTGTCTACCAATATATTAATGTGTGGTAGAGGGAAATCATCTTTCGGACTGGCTTTATTCAAATCTCTGTAATCAACACATATACGGACTTTTCCATCCTTCTTCAGAACTGGCACAATATTGGCCACCCATTGCGGATATTCAACAATCACAAGGAAACCGACATCAATTTTCTTCTGCACTTCTTCTTTGATCTTTACTTCTATATCAGGATGCGTTCTTCTCAACTTCTGCTTGACTGGCAATCATTCTGGATTCAACGACAATCTATGCTCCACTATCTCAGAATCCAACCCAGGCATGTCTTGATAGGACCAAGCAAACACATTTGAATATTCTTGGAGAAGATCAACCAACCCCTTCTTAACTTCAGGACACAGTCGAGATCTAATCTTGACTTCCTTCACATCATCTTCGGAACCCAAGTTGACTAACTCAATCTGCTCTTTGAATGGCTGAATGGCTTTTCCGTCATGCTCAAGAAGACGAGACAATTAATCACTCACTTCTTCACCACTTTCCTCCTCAGCCTCAAACACGGGGAATTCAAAATTTGGAGAAGGATCATTGTATTCAATGGGGGTTAGAAACCAACTTGCATAATGATTTGATATTTTGATTTTAGAGAAGTGAATTTGTGACCAAATATTATGCAGATGGACAATTGTTATTATTTACTTATGTTTTTTGTGATTACCATTTTCAGAATAAAGCAAAAAGTAAAAACAAAACATCATAGATGTGGATGAATAGATTTATATTTTATTAATGGTCAATTTGAAATGCCCAAACAATGTTCACTTCTCCTTTAGGCGTAGGAGAAGGATTTTCAAAAACAAATAAAAGTAATTACTTAGATCGTTGCGTAATAACAGGAATATCAACGACAGTCCAATTGTTGCAAGCCTTTCCATGCGTCACAAAATTGGTGCAGTCTTCCTCTTCATTATCCTCTAGCACAGCAGTTAAGTGTTGTTCATTGCAATGAACTAACCCTCCGCTATGGAAACTGAGTTGCACATCATCAGATCTAGCATTTGACGAACCTTGTTGGAAACCTAAACCGGTTCTGTTCTTGTTGTCGGAGACCTCTACCATCTGCCCCCACTGATCAATATTCCCATCTTCAACAATCTTCCTTGCATCTTTAAATGAGGACATGGGTGCCCCAAATCTTTTTTCAACAGCAATAGACAAGGCTTAGAATAGAGTTCAAACCTCATCCTCAGCTTCAACATAAGAGAAAGATGACAGGTAGCTGACTAACAGCACTATCTCCTCGCCAACAATGACTAACTTCCCATTCTTGACAAACTTGAGCTTCTGATGCAACGTGAAGGTAACAACTCCTTCCTCGTGGACCCATGGCCTTCCCAACATACAACTGTAGGCCGGGTGGATATCCATTACTTGAAAGGTAATCTGGAAGTCACTCGGACCTATCTTCACCGGAAGGTCCACTTCACTAATCACTATCTTACGTGAACCATCAAAAGCCTTGACAATCACACCACTATATCTCATAGGCGCTCCTTGATATGACAACTTCGACAATGTTAACTTTGGCAGCATATTCAATAAAGATCTGGTGTCAACTAGCACATTAGATAAAGCGTCATCTTTGCAATTCATGGAGATGTGCAAAGCCAAGTTATGGTTCCTACTCTCCTCGGGGAGTTCTTCATCACAGAAACTAAGATTATTGCAGGAAATGATGTTAGCTACAATATGATCAAACTGATCCACCGTGACATCATGTTCCACAAAAGCTTGCTCTAGAACTCTTTGCAGTGCTTCTTTGTGCTCTTCGGAATTCATTAACAAAGACAGTACTGAGATTTTTGAGGGGGTTTGGAGCAACTGCCCCATCACATTGAACTCACTCTTTTTTATTATCCTGAGTACCTCATCATCATCGTTAGGCTTCAAATTGCTGGATTCACTAGACTGACACTTTGGAGCGCTATCTGGATCTACTGTGGGTACTTCAACCTTCTTACCAACTGGACAAACTTATACATTCTTTGGGAACACCGGCCCAAACACACGACCACTGCGGGTCACCTTAGTAACATCAGCAATGCTCACGACAGAACTGGTCGTCGGCAATGGAACCTCTTGACCATCTTTCACCATAGTTGCATTATACTGATAAGGAACAGCTTTATCGGATGAGTACGGGACTGGACCCGCCAACTGTATGACCAACGGTGATACCGATCTTTTGCTGATACTGTTACTACTGCTGCGATCAAATGATATCACCACTCTCTCTGGTGTCTTGAATACTGATACTATTACATTGACATCATCATCTATGTGACGAGATTGAACAATCTGAATCAAGCCTTCATCCATCAACCGTTGGATGTCCCTCTTCACAATCATACAACCTCTAGGAGTAATACTGCAGATAGCGCAACCATCATGGTCATGCTCACAATCTCTCACCAAGCAAATATCCTTGTGCATCATCACCAAGGACCTTCTAATGAAGCGTACATCAAATACCTTGAACTCCCCTGGACAACCGTCCACCATATTAACAAATGAATTTCCATGGGCAGACAATGGGTTAGCTTTCACATTGGGTGCACGGTCCTCAAAAGACACCATTCCACTTTTTACCAGCTTCTGAACTTCATATTTCAGAGGATAGAAATTCTCAATATCGTGTCTGGGGGATCCTTGACGAAAAGCACAATGGAGTTCTGGTTTGTACCACCATGGAAGTGGTTCAAGTATTTGTGGAGGATTTCTCGGTTGTAGTAGGTTCTTGAGAACCAACGAAGGATATACCTCTGCATATGTCATTGGGATAGGGTCGAAAGAGACCTTCTTCCTCTCAAAGTTCTGTTGCTGATGATTATTGGTATTGTTGTTGTTGTAGGTGTTTGTATGTTGTTGTGGTTGTTGTTGTGGATGTTGTTGTTGCTGGACTGGTGCTAATTGATTTGCTGAAAATATAGGAATAACTGAAGATACTTGATGGTGATGTTGACGGGGTGGTTGATTTCTTTTTACATGAGGCCTCCTCTGCCTCTCAACGGACACTGCATTAGTCTCTTCTTCCTTCTTCTTACCAAAGCTATTAACATACTTCTTGCTGGATGACGCTTCCTCCTTAGATAACCGTCCCTCTCGGACACCTTCTTCTAGCCTCATCCCCATGTTTACCATTTCGGTAAAATCACTGGGGGAACTGGCAATCATCCTCTCATAATAAAATGAGCTCAGGGTCTTCAAAAAAATCTTGGTCATCTCCTTTTCCTCTAAAGGAGGGGTAATCTGAGCAGCAAGTTCTCTCCACCTCTGAGCATACTCCTTAAATGTCTCTTTGTCTTTTTGAGACAATGACCTTAACTGATCTCTATCAGGAGCCATATCAATGTTATATTTATACTGGTTCACAAACGCTTCGCCTAGATCATTGAACATGCGGACGCTCGCACTATCCAACCCCATATACCACCTTAGAGTGGCACCAATCAAGATGTCTTGAAAATAATGGATCAACAACTGATCATTATCCGTTTGAGTAGACATCTTACGGGCATACATCACCAAATGACTGAGTGGACATGTGTTCCCCTTATATTTTTCAAAGTCAAGCACTTTAAACTTTACTGGAATATTCACATTGGGAACCAAACACAACTCCGCAATGAAATTCTGGTATCAGATATAAGATGTCGAAGGTAATGTTACGACACTGATATCTGCTAACACACAATGGATAAGATAAACAGAATGGTAAAGCAAATAACACAAGCAATTGTTAACCCAGTTCGGTGCAACTCACCTACGTCTGAGGGCTACCAAGCCAGGAAGGAAATTCACTAAAATAGAATTAGTTCAAAGACTCTCCGTACACTTCAACAAGTTACAGTCTTTCTCACCTAATCTCTACCCGTGCAACTTCTACCTAAGCACTCTTAGATATGAGAACCCACTCACTTCCCTTACAATCACACACCAGTGATTTTAAACAACAATCCCTTGTGAAAATAAAATACTTTTCAATTACACACTCTTGATTTTACTTCACAGTTTAAATCAAGAAGACACACTCTTGATCTTGCTTCACAGCTTTGATCAAGAAGACACACACTCTTTCTTAACAGCTTTAGAGTGACAAATTACAACCACAAATCAGTCCAATTCAATCATCAATGGATGACTTGAATGACCTACAAGTCTTACGACTAAACAGACACAAACCCTATCTCTCTCTCTCTGTATTTCGCTCAGTCTTGGTTGTGTGTACAAACAGGTTTTCTAAGTCCCTTTTTATAGAAGCAATCTGCTGGGCTTGGACATCTTGAAAACCCTAAATCTATTTTCCAATCAAATCTTTTTATAACAGCTGTATAGATCTCCTTGTAAAATAAGTAAATCTGGTTGTAATCCATGATTGAATGCGCCAGCTAGCCATATCTTCAATCATCCAAAGATTGCTATTAATTGTGCAATCACAAAACACCAAACATTCACACTGAATGTTCTGTGTATAGGATGTCATGACATCGGGTCTGACATCCTGGAAAAATCCTGCATAATCCAATAATTCCTTTTATAACTTCCAGCAGGTACAGCCATATCAGATGCCATGACATTGTATATGTCATCTGAAATAATCCTGCATGAACATGTCTTTCATTTAAGCTCCAGCAGGTACATCCAATATCAGAAGCCTTGTCATTGTATGTGGCATTCTGAAACAATCCTGCATGCACATGTTCTTGAACTCCAGCAGGTACAAAGGATATCTTATGTTAAGACATCACACATGACATCTTGTGAACACTCTTTGTTTTACCAAAATTGCTGCCAATACTTAGAATCAACAAACTCCCCCTTTGGCAAATTTTGGCTAAAACATATATCTGTCCTTTTTGTTCACAAGGTAAACTATCAGCAGTTAAACAACATAATAGAAGTTTAATCAGCAGCAGAAGCAAAACAATTACTAGCTATGGCTACTAGTAATACACACATGCACAAGGGTACTTCTCCTCCCCCTAAATCTGTGCAACAAACAACAAAATTACTAGTTATGGATGCAACTAGTAAGACACACAAATGCACAATGCACAAGGGTACTTCTTCTCCCCCTAAATCTGTGCATTCATCAAATAACAGCTACTATAACTCCAGCACGTGTACCAGCCAGAATGTCATACTGACATCTGCTTCAACATCAACACCTGTGCACCATATCAGATATCCTGTTTGACATCTGTAAACAGAACAACATTCTGTTGTAGCACCTGCACACTTCTTTCAATAATAGCTGTCCTTCTGTCCAGCCACATCCAACTTCCATAATAGCTTCCATATCAAGCACTTCTCCCCCTTTTTAGTCAAAATTGACCAAAGATGACCTTATAACTTCAATCTTTCAAACATCAGCATCCGAATAGCTTCCTTGCCACACCACAGTTTTCCCAGGCAGAAATATCCTCTGGGATAACCACACACTCCTTTGCTTGCTATAGGTTCTCATGAACACAGATCCCCAACTTCCCCCTTAAACATTCAAATTGATTGGCATCCAAAGCTTTAGTGAAAATGTTAGCTAATTGCTTTTCAGTAGTAACATGCTCCAGAGTTATGATCTTCTCTTCTACTAGTTCTCTGATAAAGTGATGACGAATGTCAATGTGCTTTGTCCTGCTATGTTGAATAGGATTTTTGGAAATATTTATGGCACTCAGGTTATCACAGTATAATGTCATGACTTCTTGTGTGACATTGTATTCAGACAACATCTGCTTCATCCATACCAGTTGAGAACAACTACTCCCAACTGCTATGTATTCAGCTTCAGCAGTGGATAGAGATACACAGTTTTGTTTCTTGCTAAACCATGAAATCAGATTGTTCCCCAAATAGAAGCATCCCCCAGATGTGCTTTTCCTATCATCAACACTTCCAGCCCAGTCAGCATCACAAAACCCAGTCAACATGGATCCAGATCCATGAGTATACAACATCCCATAGTCACTGGTGCCATTGACATATTTCAGTATTCTCTTCACTTGGTTTATGTGACTGACTTTTGGTTCAGCTTGATACCTAGCACAAACGCCTACAGCAAATGCAATGTCAGGTCTGCTTGCTGTGAGATATAGGAGACTTCCTATCATGCTTCTGTATAGACTCTGATCTACACTGACACCATTTTCGTCTTTGGAGATTTTCACATGAGTAGGAGCAGGTGTCCTTTTATGGCTTGCATTTTCCATTCCAAACTTCTTCACAATGTTCTTGGCATACTTACTTTGAGATAGAAAGATAGAGTCTTCCATCTGTTTGACTTGTAGCCCAAGAAAGTAGGTCAGTTCTCCAACAAGGCTCATCTCAAACTCATATTGCATTTGTCTAACAAAATGTTCAACCATCTGTTCTGACATCCCACCAAAAACAATATCATCTACATATATTTGTGCCACCATGAGCTTTCCTCCTTCATTCTTCACAAATAGAGTTTTGTCAATACCTCCCTTTTTGTATCCATTGTCAGTGAGGAACACTGTGAGTCTCTCATACCAAGCCCTGGGAGCTTGCTTCAACCCATAGATGGCTTTCTTTAATCTGTACATATGTTGTGGAAGATTTGGATCTGTGAATCCTTTAGGTTGTTCAACATATACTTCTTCATTTAAGTAGCCATTCAGAAAGGCACTTTTCACATCCATTTGAAACAGCTTGAATTTCAGAATACATGCCACTCCAAGTAATAGTCTAATGGACTCAAGGTGAGCTACAGGAGCAAATGTTTCATCAAAGTCCACTCCTTCAACTTGAGTATATCCTTGAGCTACTAATCTAGCTTTGTTTTTAGTAACAACCCCTTGTTCATCAGATTTATTCTTATAAACTCACTTTGTTCCTATGACATTTACCCCTTCAGGTCTAGGAACCAGTTCCCATACTTCATTCCTCTTGAATTGGCCTAGCTCCTATTGCATTGCATTGATCCAGAACTCATCAGTCAAGGCTTCCTTGATATTTCTGGGTTCAGTTTTTGACACAAAGCAGCCATGTGAGATTACTTCCCTTGATCTAGTAGTGACTCCTTTATCTGGATCTCCTATGATAAGATCTTTGGGATGATCCTTCTGAATTCTGATAGAGGGTCCCTTGTTTATTTTGTCATCTTCAGGTTCAACTTGAGGAGGTTCTTCTTCCTTATTTCTGTCTGAGTGGTCAATTGGAGACTCATTCAGAGATGTCTCAACATCGTTTGTGACATCCGTCTGTTGGTCATCAACCACAACATTAATGGATTCCATCAATACATTAGTTCTGGAATTAAAGACCCTGTAGGCTCTACTGTTTGTTGAATAGCCCATAAATATTCCTTCATCACTTTTGGGATCCATCTTCCTTCTTTGCTCACGATCAGCCAGGATATAGCATTTGCTACCAAATACATGGAAGTATTTGACTGTGGGTTTTCTTCCTTTCCAGACTTCATAAAGGGTTGTGGGAGTTCCTTTCTTCAATGTCACTCTGTTGTGAACATAGCAGGCTGTGTTCATGGCTTCAGCCCAAAAATGATAGGGCAATTTCTTAGCATGAATCATAGCTCTAGCTGATTCTTGAAGAGTCCTATTTTTTCTTTCCACCATACCATTTTGCTGGGGAGTGATGGGGGATGAGAACTCATGATGAATTCCTTCTGAAGAGAAGAATTCAGCAAATTTGCTGTTCTCAAACTCCTTCCCATGATCACTTCTAATTTTGACAACAGGACTTTCTTTTTCCCTTTGAAGTTTCAAACAAAGCTCCTTAAAGACTTCAAATGCATCAGGTTTTTCTCTTATGAAATTGATCCAGGTGTATCTGGAGAAGTCATCTACCACTACATATGCATATTTCTTCCCACCAAGGCTTTCTACTTGCATGGGACCCATCAAGTCCATATGAAGTAGCTCCAGGACTTTGGTAGTTATGTCATGTCTAAGCCTCTGGTGTGACATCCTTGTTTGTTTTCCAATCTGACATTCTCCACAGATTTTTCCCTCATCAATCTTTAAGTTGGGAATTCCTCTAACTGCATCAACAAATATGATCCTTTTCATACCTTTAAGGTGCAGATGGCCCAATCTTTGATGCCATATCTTCACCTCTTCTTCTTTGGCTAAGGTACACATTGAGGAGTATCCAGTTTCTTGAGAGCTCCACATGTAGCAATTGTCTTTGGACCTAACTCCCTTCATGATTACTTTGTTTTCTTTGTTAGTAATCAGACATTCAGTTTTGGTGAAGTTTACATTCAGACCTTGATCACACAGTTGACTGATGCTTATAAGGTTAGCAGTTAATCCCTTAACAAGTAGGACATCATCAAGGTCAGGAACTCCAGGGCAATCCAGCCTACCCATTCCCTTGATTTCCCCCTTTGCTCCATCACCAAAGGTAACATAACTCATGGCATGAGGATGAAGTTCAGTTAGCAGATTTTTGTTCCCAGTCATATGTCTAGAGCAACCACTGTCAAAGTACCAATCTTCTTTGGCAGAAACTCTGAGGGATGTGTGAGCTATGAGACTTGTGACCTTTGTCTTAGGAGTCCATTGCCTTTTATTGACAGTCTTGTGATGCTTGGACCTTGATTGGTATTGAGATTGACCAGGGCCAGGATAGCCATATAGCTTATAGCAAAAGGGCTTCAGGTGGCCAAATTTTCCACAGTATTGGCATTTCCATCTTTGATGCTTCCCTTTTAGCTATTGTGACATCTGATGTGACATCTCATGTTTTCTTTTAACATGGCTGCAATTAGGTTTGGATTTAGGTTTGCAACCAGTGTAACTGTACTCAGCCTTGAATCCAATACCAGATTTGTTTCCTGTTATTTAGCCAGTCTGGAGAACCTTGTCTAAGATGGCAGATCCATTGTTAAGCATTCTTACATACTTAGTCATCTCATCTAGTTTGGAATTCAAGAATACAGCTTCCACCTTTAATTTTGAGATGGTTTCCACAAGCTCTTCCTTTTCATTTTCCAGCTGAGCTATCACTTTCTTCTGGCTTTCAACTTGTCTGCACGCGCCTGCCTTTCTGTGGCACAACTCTTTAAGGGTTCTTTCATCATCAATTGACTCTTCCTCAGACCCCCATCTTCCTGTCAATGCAGTCACATGGTTTGTGGCTTCTTCTGTTTCACTTCCATCAGACCAAGAGGCCACAAGACTCCTCTTTTGTTTCTTGAGGTAGGTCCCACATTCAGTTTTAATATGACCATACCCATTACACTCATAGCACTGAACTTCTTTTGGCTTTTCTTCAAACTTTGGTTTCTTACCAAAGCTGTTGGATTTACTGATGTCATATGTGATGTTCTTGACATTCCCTTTACTCTCACATCTACCCTTTTTATCAGTCTGTTGAATTGTCTTCCCAGCATTGCTATCTCATTTTCCAGGTCTTCATCAATATCTTGACCACCTTCCTCATCTTCCTCTTCAGTGTTTGACATAAATGCTATGCTTTTGGCTTTCTTTTCAGCTCCATCACATATTCCCATCTCAAATGTTTGGACGGATCCAATTAGCTCATCAACTCTCATATTTGAGATGTCTTGAGATTCTTCTATGGCTATTACTTTCATAGCAAATCTCTTGGGGAGTGATCTGAGTATTTTTCTTACTAACTTTTCATCTGACATCTTCTCACCCAAGGCTCCAGAGGCATTGGAAATTTCAAGGATACTCATGTAGAATTCATGAATATTTTCATCTTCTTTCATCCTTAAGTTTTCAAACTTGGAGGTGAGCAGCTGGAGTCTAGACATCTTTACCCTAGAGGTGCCTTCATGAGTGGTCTTGAGAATGTCCCAAGCTTCTTTGGCCACTTCACAGTTGTTTACCAGCCTGAAAATATTTTTGTCTACCCCATTGAATATTGCATTCAAGGCTTTAGAGTTTCCAAGAGCAAGATCATCCTCCTCCTTGGACCATTGTTCTTCAGGCTTCTTAGTGGTGGCTTCTCCTTCTTTAGTAATGACAGGATGTACCCAACCTGTTAACACAACTTTCCAAGCCTTGTTATCAAGGGATTTAAAAAACGCTACCATTCTAGGTTTCCAATAGTCATAGTTAGAACCATCCAAAATTGGTGGCCTATGAACATATCCTCCATCTCTCTCCATTGTACCAGGAAGTATTGCTCCTAGATCTCACCCAGAACCAGAGCAGGATGCCTGCTCTGATACCAATTGAAATTCTGGTATCAGATATAAGATGTAGAAGGTAATGTTACGACACTGATATCTGCTAACACACAATGGATATGATAAACAGAATGGTAAAGCAAATAACACAAGCAATTGTTAACCCAGTTCAGTGCAACTCACCTACGTCTGGGGGCTACCAAGCCAGGAAGGAAATTCACTAAAATAGAATTAGTTCAAAGACTCTCCGTACACTTCAACAAGTTACAGTCTTTCTCACCTAATCTCTACCCGTGCAACTTCTACCTAAGCACTCTTAGATATGAGAACCCACTCACTTCCCTTACAATCACACACCAGTGATTTTAAACAACAATCCCTTGTGAAAAGAAAATCCTTTTCAATTACACACTCTTGATTTTACTTCACAGTTTAAATCAAGAAGACACACTCTTGATCTTGCTTCACAACTTTGATCAAGAAGACACACACTCTTGCTTAACAGCTTTAGAGTGACAAATTACAACCACAAATCAGTCCAATTCAATCATCAATGGATGACTTGAATGACCTACAAGTCTTACGACTAAACAGACATAAACCCTATCTCTCTCTCTGTATTTCGCTCAGTCTTGGTTGTGTGTACAAACAGGTTTTCTAAGTCCCTTTTTATAGAAGCAATCTACTGGGCTTGGACATCTTGAAAACCCTAAATCTATTTTCCAATCAAATCTTTTTATAACAGCTGTATAGATCTCCTTGGAAAATAAGTAAATCTGGTTGTAATCCATGATTGAATGCGCCAGCTAGCCATATCTTCAATCATCCAAAGATTGCCATTAATTATGCAATCACAAAACACCAGACATTCACACTGAATGTTCTGTGTACAGGATGTCATGACAACGGGTCTGACATCCTGGGAAAATCCTGCATAATCTAATAATTCCTTTTATAACTTCCAGCAGGTACAGCCATATCAGATGCCATGACATTGTATATGTCATCTGAAACAATCCTGCATGAACATGTCTTTCATTTAAGCTCCAGCAGGTACATCCAATATCAGAAGCCTTGTCATTGTATGTGGCATTCTGAAACATTCCTGCATGCACATGTTCTTGAACTCCAGCAGGTACAAAGGATATCTTATGTTAAGACATCACACATGACATCTTGTGAACACTCTTTGTTTTACCAAAATTGCTGCCAATACTTAGAATCAACATCACCAAATGACTGAGTGGACATGTGTTCCCCTTATATTTTTCAAAGTCATGCACTTTAAACTTTACTGGAATATTCACATTGGGAACCGAACACAACTCCGCAACACTCTTTCCAAATAGGTCCTTACCCCTCAAAGTTTTCAATGCCTTGCGCAGTTCAAGAAATTGATCCTTCATCTCATCCATCTTCTTATACACATCCAGGCCCTCAGTCGGCTCATAATGATAATGGTTTCTTCTACACGAGGTAGGGTATGCACGACAGGCGGCGGCACAGAGATGACTGGGGATAGATGCCGGTATAGAAACAAAGTTAGGCGCAAAGCCTTCGGGCACAAAGTTTGGCGGAATTCCCCACGGGAATCTGGCAGGCATGTTGGGTGCAAATTGAGTAGCAGTTGTAGGAATGGTAGAGGTAGCCACCTCTGAAATGACAATCCTCTGAGGAGGAGTTACAGGTGTTGGAGAAGACTGGCTCTGAGCAGCTAGGACTGACTCCATCATGGCAGTCAGACGAGAAATCTCCTCTTTCAAGTTTCTATTCTCTTGCTCAAGATGTTCCATGATTCTGAAGTGATTGGCACGAGTATTGTATCGATGAGTCAGCTTGGCTGAAGCACAGAAGAAACACCGATGAGACATCTGGCGAAAGAGAAACCTGCTTATGCAAATGATGCATGAAATGCAATGTTTAATTGTTTTTATTTTCAAGGAACTTACTACATTATTTGTATATATATATATATATATATATATATATATATATATATATATATATATATATATATATATATATATATATATATATATACATATATATATATATATACATATATATATATATATATATATATATATATATATTCAACAATAATTGCAACAATTTGATATGACCATAAAAATCTCTTTTATTTATATAATTGGAAGGATTACACTGAGTACAATTTCAGAAACCAAATGAAAAATACAATAGGAAAGGAGACTAGTCATCCTAAGGATCCCTAACAACGTCAGAAGATCTGGCTGTAGGCGCGTACTTTCTTCGAATGCTACGTATCTCTGTCTCAAAAGAAGCCTTCATCTGAGTCTTCTCGAGGATAAGTTGATCAACAATCTTCTTCCAAGTGACGGAAGGCTGAGGCATATTAGAGGAAGATGAAACCTCTGGCTCTCTATGTCTCTTTGTCACTCGATCTTCAAGTAGCTCAATAAGTGCATCTTTGTCCTTAGACTCAAGATGCAACTCCGCATGCTTTCGACTTAAAGCATGGAAACACTCTTCCCACATATCCTTCTCTTGTTTCATCTTGGCGAGCGCGTCTTCCAACTCCTCTATATCTTGGTTAGGGAGAGTTAATGGTTCAACCACAACCATAGACATAGGTCTCTCACAAGGATAAGGCATCTTCAACTCCAAAGCTCTCTTCTTCACCCAAAGCGTGTAAGCTTCCAAAGCTACACAATTGCGCGAACCAAGCTCGGATCTTCCTTTCCTATGCACATTATGCCAAGCATGCTGTAGCGGGGTATTCGTTACCATTAGAGATATTGACTAAATCCAAGGTAAATCATACAAGTCGAGTCGCCACCGCACTTCTATTTATCCAAAGGAATGGTTAGAAAGCGAACAAAAACCTAAAAGTTTTAACAAAAACTAGTAAAAGAGAAACAAAGATCTGGGTAAGGGGGTTGGTTATGTAATGGGAAGGTGTTAGGCACCCAAAACATCCTAGGTACTCCTAGGGAGCCCTTTTCACACTTGTTGTAAAGGTTGTTGTTTTTGTGAAAATTTGTTCGTGCAAACATGATTGAGGAGATGAGAGGAGAATATACAAGTTTATTTATATTTTGTGTTTGGATGGATAAACCCATTGCCTACGTACCATCTTAAAAAAGATTAGGATCAAAACCTCGTAGTTCGGGGTAAAAATTTCAAAATGAGTTGGTGAATTGATTGGTCCAAAAGCCTTAAGGTCTTTTGTTATCCAAGGGAGAAAACTCAACTTAAAACCACAAATCCACCATGTGAGGATAGCTTCAACATGCTAGTGAGGGGTTAACCCTATAATAAGCATGGAAGACTCATTGTCCATCACTAAGGATATAGGTGAGTATTACATCTACCTCAAGGATAACTCAAACCTAATATCTAAAGGTTATGAAAAAAATTTGATTTGAAAGTGGCCATTGGAACCACAAAAAGGCATTTGAATGGGTTATATTTACCAATTAGAAGTATATACAAAAATGGTCAAAGTTGACTTAAAGATTCAAATTCAAAATAAGTGTTATGAAAAGAAGGTTTGAAAATCAAAAGCCTAAGGCTTAGGTTTCTAATGTTTGAAAACAATTGTTAAATGTTTGCACAAAAGTTTTAGCTTGGGTTAGAGTGGAGGGAAGAAGAAGAATGGCTAAGTCCTAAGTAAAGCAAAAAGGTGAGGGATAAAGAAACAAAACCACAAAAGGAGTTCCTCTCTTGAGATCATATGGATGACCCTAGTAGCTCCCATCCTTTGGAATAAGCAATCACATAAAGCATAAATTCAAGCAATCATCAATCAAAGTGAATTCTTGGAAAGACTCCTCAATGTATCTTGGATCTCTCTCTCTTAGAAGCTCATGGAAATGGTTCCTCAATTAAGCTAAAGTTGGAACTCCTAGCACAAAGAAACACACATCAAAAGGTTCTATAACACAATCAAAGAATGGACAAGAGGGAGTTTAGAATATGGTCCTTTCAATGTTCATCTTCAAGCTTAAGCATTCTAAAGGCTCAATGCCTAGTTGCTCTTTGACTCCAAATTTGCATAGGGAAGATCCTAAAGTCTAAGTCCATTTTGTCCAATTCTTTGCATTTGGTTCACAACAATCAAAACAAAACACAAGCACAATAGTATATACACAATTATGTGCTCAAGTGAGCAAAAGGCAAATGGCATTAACATAAACATGTGCTCAAGTGAGCAAAGATAAAAGCAAATGGATAATATGTGCAAGAATAGTAAATTGCATAAAAGTAAAGAGCAAAAAGTAAATGTTAATTGTTAATGGTTAGTGTTAGTAGTTAGTGTACCATAAGGCAAATTTAGCGCTATGTTAAGCAATCGTAATTGGACTTATGTAGAAGTCACAACTATCTGAGGCCGGTCAATAATAATGTAGGCAACAACACAAGTTAGAAGTCTTGATTAGTGAACCAAGTTCCAACAACTTGCCATGCCAAAAAGAAAACAGAGAATTGATCTTATATTGGTTTAAGCCTTTTGCACGACTTAGAAAACAACATATCCTTAATGCAAAGCCATTCACTTGATCAATTGATCAAGATGAATTAGATTTGAATCAAGGAAGATTAAGTCTCCTTAATCTATGCTAACTTATCAACCTTCAACTCATTGATCAAAAAGAAAGAAGAAGAAGAAGAAGGAGATGAAGAATGAATAAGGAAATGGAAAGATTAAAATGCATAAGGTGAAATAAAAATGTACCAATCCATGTGTATTGACCAAATGACATTGAAGGTCAAGGTCAAACAATGAGAAATCAGAAATGAGATGAAGATTGGAGATCAAACAACAAGCAAAATATTTTTGGCATTTTTTAATATTAAAATAAACTTGAATTAAAAATAAAAGAAAGGTCAAACTTCAAAATCACCTCAAATCAACCTTGAGAGGTCCAAGTGATTTATCCCAAGTTCAACAAGGTCAAACTAAGTTTGACAAAAAATTTCAGCATTTTTAAAAGTCAGAAACTATTTTTAATCAATTAAAAATGAATAAAAATAACCTAATTGAACTAAAATCTCAAATAAATCTCAAATCAATTAAAAAATTGATGAGAATATTTTTCATAGATCCATCATCATTCAAATAGGTTAGGAAAATATTTTTGTATTTTTTGAATATCAAAAACTATTTAAAATGAATTAAAAATAACCAGAAAAGAGAAAATTCACAAAAAATATCAAATGATAAAATAAAAAATATTAAAAATCAGAATTAGAAACTAGAAATTATTTGGAGAAGAATGCAACTGGTCCCATATTTTTTGGATTTAAAATGAAGAAGATATTGATTTTTGAAAATAATGGAAATAAAAGAAATTAAATCAGAAAATAGAAAATAGGAAAAAACAAGGAGCGTTGGATTGGATCTCATTAATTGACGTGGCCAATCCTGAGGTTCAGAAGCGCGCGCTCATGGTAAGTCCAAGTCAATGAGAAACATCCAACATTAAGATAAGTCATAACAATGGAAGGTCACGATTAGATCTGGAAAATGAATCCAACGATCCAGATTCAAACTGGCAATGGGACGGCCACCGGAGCCACCTTCTTCTCCGGTGAGCTTGTGTTTTCCGGCCAAAATTGCAGGCAACCAAAACTTAACCAAAATACACGATCTATACACCGTTGGAAAGCTGGGATGATGTACAGCATCCCTGTATCACTCAATTCCACTCTAGATCTCTATATTGAGAGAAATCAGAGATGGAAATTCTGTGATGTTCATGAGAACTTGATGGATTTCAAAAATTAAATGCACAGTAATGATGCCTCCATTGAGAGGACTTCAGCCAACACAAAATCCAAGCAAATAGATCAATAGATGATGAGTTTCGAAGAAAAAACCAGTTGAAGAGCAACCTTGGATTCTGGAAATTTGAGCTTGATTCCTTGCTTCCTTTGCCAAAACAGAAGATCAATGGAGTAAAGGATGAAGGTCTAGAAGCTTTAGATCCAAGGATTCAACCAGATGTAGTTGAATTTTGGATCTGAAAAAATTGAAGAAAAGTGAAATAGCTCATTTGGTGAGAGGTTAGGTTTTCAGTTCTGCAGCATTTCAGGTTGATTCCTGGATCAATTTTGAATGGAATAGAGCTTCTATTTATAAAGGGAATGGCAAGGAGAGGGTGATCAAAGCCGTGTGCATGAAGTTGGACATTCCTTGCATGGGCTTGCATGATCATGCACAAGGCCCAAAACCAAAGCCAAATGCAATCTGAAATCATACCAAAGTGAAATGGACGTGTAATCTGAATGGTAATTGCTTGTGCATGGAATATTGAGGTGTTATGCATAATTGAACTAAAAGCTTCTCCTCTTCGAAAATACCAATTGCCAAATCCAAACATGAGCATGTGAGTAATGGTTGGAAAGGTTTTGATGTAAGGAACAATTCTTATGTTGGGCAAAAATCCATTTGAAGTGTGGAAATTGGTGAAATTGGAGTTTAAAGTGCAAGGTGCAAAACATGAAAAGGCAAAGTTTCTAAATTTGGCCAATGTTCAAGCCCTTCTGTTTTGATGATGCAAGCCCCAAATGAAACAACCTCCAACATCAAAGTTGTAGATCTTTTCAAGACAATCAAAATGGACTTAAATTTTGCATCATTTGGATTTTTGGTGAAAGTGTTATGGGCACTTGAAGTTGGACTTTTTTGCCTTTCAATGCATTTGGCCCAAAATGACCTATAATGTCTTGCATTATCACATGTATTTCCTTTGAGATTTTAAAATTTTGTTCAACATAACATTTGAAGTAGACATCTTAATATTTCCAATGAATTTGATCCCATCTCAAAATCATAAAAAATGAATGAGTTATGTCCTTGGGAAGTTGACCCAAAATTAGGGTTTCAGTCAAAATGACCTATAATGTATTGGAATGGGAGATGACCTTCCAAGCTTCAAATCAATATTTGATGAACATGAAAGTTGTTCATATTGTCCTTAAGAACATTTTTGCTTTTGGATTCATCTCCATTTGACCAACACACAAAAATTTAGGTCTTAGTGCATTTCAAAATTGTTAGATGAATTGACTGATCAACTTCTCAAGTCCATGACTCATATCTTGATGAATTGATGATTAAGGATACTCAAATAAGTTCTAATATGAATGAAATGAAGAATTAAAGAACTTCCCTTGATTGTATTTGACCATGGGCTGAGGTTGCTTTAAGAGCAAGACATTGTGGTGCACAGATGAATTAGGGTTTCTTTGGGGGACAAACCCTAAACCCTCTGACTTGTTTTGATCAAAATGATGAATTGAGATGCTAGGGAGGCATATTTGATGGATGAGGGCTTTGGGAACCATTACCATGCTTGCTTTCATCTCCTCTTGGCCATGTCTTTGTACCAATGATCTCCTTGAAGCTTTGGACCTTGTGATTGCTCAGGCTACAAACAAAAGATGTTAGTGACATATTTTTGTGCTTTTGGTCAGTAAACAAAATAAGAAAAGCAATGATATACAATTCAATCATGCTTGGTGATCTCAAACCACTCACAAGAGGTCCCATCCAAAGGCCAAGGGAACCAAGATGCTAATGATCCTTGAGGCAATGCAAATGCAATGTTATGATGCCATGAGGGATCTTAGGGACAAAATTAGGGTCTTACACATGCATAATCTTCTGCTTCATATGTTGGGGATCTTTACCCTCTTGATAGAAAAGACCTTCTAACAAAGTGTTATTAGGTTTGTCTCTCAAGGGGAACCCAAGTTGTCGTCGAGCCAAAGCAGGGTTGTAATTAATTCCTCCCTGTGTACCAATGAGAGGCACATTAGAGAATTCACCACAACTATAAATAATCTCCGAACTGCTCAAAGAAGGATCATACCAAACTATATCATCATTAGTGAGAGACATAAGTCTCTGAGACCACCGTAGACATTATTTGTTCTCCACTAAAGCAGGCGTCTGAGGCAAGTGCGAAATAAACCACTTGTATAGAAGAGGAATGCAATAGACAATCATTCCACCACCCTTAGAATTCCTTAGATGCAAAGAGAAGTACAAATCACCTAACATAGTAGGCACATGATTCCCAATCAAGAAAATTCTAACGGCGTTAACATCAACAAAACCGTCAATGTTAGGGAACAAAGCTAGACCGTAGATGAGCAACACAAATATAGCTTCAAAAGCGTCCACACTACCGGCTTGAGCAAAGGCAGTAGCTTCCTTGATGAGGAAATCAGATGAAAATCCAAACAATCCTCCTTTCTTCACCCAATGAGTCTCTATCTCAGACTTCTTCAAGTGAAGAGCTTCAGCAATAAGATGAGATATGGGAATCTCTTCCAATCCACTAAATGGCACCTTGCTAGAAATAGGTATTCCCAAAAGGTGGGCGTACTCCTCCAACGTAGGCACAAGTTGATAATCCGGAAAAGTGAAGCAACGGTAGAGAGGGTCATAAAACTGAACCAACACACTCAAGAGTCCTTCAACCACATCAGTAGACAAGACAGGCAAAAGCTTCCCATGACGTTGCTTGAAGTCCAAGGGATCTAATACAAAAGATGCTAGCTTCCTTAACTTTTTCAAGCCGGGACTTCTGAAACTGTACTTCTTAGTATTCCTTCATCCACAATCCATGGTCTGAAAATATTTGCAAATAATACCTCAGTTTCCTTGAAATTTTCGTGTGATGAATGTTATGATGCGCATGAATGCATGAATGAAACAACCACAAATAAGGGATCACACACAAGGCAAACAAACAAAGGTCAAAGGATAAATCAAGTCATTGTCAAGATCAATTATCCATTTTGGTGGATTATGGTTTACACCTTATCAACACCCAAGTTCCATTGATATTGACAAGACTTGATTGGATCAACCAATAATCAAGGGTTTGTTATGAGTCAAGAGCATGGAGTCTGGGTAAGAACCATCCCAAAGGAGTGAACTAAGGATAAAACATGTAGATCATGTTCTAAAAAGTTCCCATAGTCTTAATTCCAACTATCGGATATTACAGGTTAGGATGACTGACTCATCAACCCTTAATATTCTCAAGAGAAAATCGTCTGAGTGTAGTATCGCGTAACAACTGTTATCAAGTCTACACTTGAACAGTCTCCGCACTACGTCCTAAATAGGCCAAAAGGGGTTAAATGTTCTCGGTCCTCAGCTTCTCGGACCCCAAATCAGAGATAGTAATGCCTAACCATAAATACTTGTGTGACATTTCCAAATCCAAAAGGGTCTCCACTGAGCAGATGGGTCTCAAGCCAACTTGTTAAGGACTACTCCACACAAGTCGAACATGACTATACCATCCTCCTATCTTAATTGCACTCAAGTTCGGGTTAGAACTTTTCTCACCACTCAAAGATCACCAAGCCCAACAAGAAGATTATATCATACAAACAAATATTCATACACCAAATATACAATTATATACACACAAAAAAGTAGGCTAAACCCACTGGAGACTACTCCCTAGCAGAGTCGCCATTTAGTATCTGTAGCGGTAAATTCATGATCATCAAGCTATGGATAAGCAAGACATCAAATAACAAGAGTCGCAACCGTGCTTTTATTGTTTCCAAGGGAAAAGGGAAAAGTACGAACAAAACCCAAAAAAATAAGAAGTTTTCAAATCAAAACTAATAAAATGCCAGAGATTATAGGTAAGGGGGTTGGTTACACAGAGGGAAGGTGTTAGCACCCAAAGTGTCCTAGGTACTCATAGGGAGCCCTTTTTTGTGTGCATAAGTGTTTTTATACAAATGATGTTTGCAAACAAATAGAATGTGGGGATGAGAAAAGAACTTGTTAATTATATTTTTGTGTTTGACAAGACCTTCGGACTTGTGCCTACGTACCAACATAAAAATGAGGGATCAAAACCTCGTAGTTCGTGGTATCAATTTCAAAGTGGATGCATTGCCTTTTAACAAAAATTTAAGTTTGAAAGACACAAAGGCCTAAAAATGGTTTGAATGAGTTAGTTATTTTTGGCTTTTGAAATTTTTAAGTTAAGTATAGTTAAGTTTACTTACAAGTTTGATTAAGAAAAGAAGTTTGAAAATGCAATGGCTTAAGGCCAAAGTTTCTAGTTTGCAAAAGTGGTCAAAGTTTAAAAATCTACAAACACAAGCAATGAATATTTTTGAAAGGAGGAAGATATTTTGAAATTATAGAAGTGGGGAGGAGATGAAGAGACTAATCCTAAGCAAAAATTTAAAAGTTAAGAGTTGAAGAGATCTGACCAATGGGTTGCAATCCAATAGACAAGAATGTCATATAGAAAGCCAAATTCCCTTGGACTTTTAGAATCAAGCAACAAACAATGCACAAAATCTCAACTTGAAGATAAAGGCATCAAATAAAGATAGCCACATCTAAGCTTAGCAACTCCATGATCTTCCTCAAAGTTTCCCATGCATCAGATGAATTCCAAGATGGCACAAATCACAAGTTCAAAATAATAGCTTCATAATGATCATGTTGCAGATGAACTTAAAGGGATCTTCAATGATGTATCAGATGAAGTTTCAAATCACAAGCACTTGGTTACATGAAAGTTGGCATTGGCCAAGTCCTTTGCATTGGGAGTGTTGCCTAAATTCTAAGTCCAATTGTCTCAAATCAAACCAACAGTCCACACAAGATATTTTTTAGGTTTTTTTGTTCTTATTATGTACATTAATAGTCAAAGACCATACAAACAAACACAATATATACAATTAGAAAATATCACACAATATGGTCCAAGTGGACAAAGTGAAAATGACATTAACATAAACAATTAGAATGGTATGAATAATGGCAAATGAATAAGGCTTAAAATAAATTAAATTGCATTAAAAGTAAAGGACCTGGAAATAAATGTTAGTTGTTAATGAGTTAGAAGTTAGTATTTCTTTTGCTTTGCATTTGTTTAAGTCATTCTTTGGAGAACACTCAACCCACTTATCACAAGCATGGATCCTTGAACCAAGACATCTTCCAAAGGAAGGAAAAAAGGACAAGTTTCCATACAATACCATGAAAGAGGGGAGACTTACAATCTCACTAACTAGAATGTTATGCCTTTTAGATCAAAATTTAGAGTTATATTAAGCAATCGTAATTGGACTTATGTAGAAGTCACAACTATTTGAGGCTGGGCAATAGAATTTTGGTGTTAATGCATGTTAGAGACATAGTATGATAAACTATGCTCATGAAACATACCACACACAAAAAGAATATGCAAAGTGGGGAACCTAATCTCATCCATACTTATGTTGATTTTGCAATCAACTAGCCTTAGGATATTAAGATATTATAGGTCCATGACATGAATGCATAAAGAAGGGGAGTGAGATGAAGAGGGAGGGGAAATGGATCAAACTCAAATTGGACAAAGGAGGATTTTTACCAAGTTAAGATCATTCATTCATTTTGGGAGATAGAACATACATTCCATCAATCCCCTAAATCCAATGATCTTAACATAATAAAGTCAAATCAACCTTGACCAAGGCCCAACAACACAAGTTAAACTCACAAAGTCAATTAAAATGACTCTACACAATTATTTTGACATTTAAACAATTAAAAAAATATTAAAAATAATACATTAAATTAAATATGGTTGGTCAATTTCCTAAAACCTCATCAAAACACCAAAGAAATGGTCATGAGATTTATCATAGGTCAAACAAGGTCAAAGGACCTTGGAGAAAAAAATTCAGAATTTTTGGAGACTTAAAAGTATTTTTAAACAATTAAAAATATTCACAAAATCAATTAAATCCTGAAAAATATTAATAATGATCCCAAAAATAATTTTAATTCAGAAAATGAAAGAGGATTTTATTTAATTTTTTTTTGTGAAACTCTCATATTTTTTGGATCAATATTAAAATTAATATGAATTAATGAAAATCAAAGGAATAAAAAATAAAATCAGATAATCAAAAAAACGTGGACCACTTGATCTGCCTCATTAATTGAGGTGGCAGATCAAGTGGTTGAGCGCGCGCGTTCCATGATGCGCTTGAGTCAAGATGTTGTACCAATTGTAATCATAATGTGCGCTCATGATTAAAACATTTTGAAACAGATTAATGGCTCTGGACCACACCACATTATTGCCGGAGCAAAGCGCCGATCGTCTTCTCATGCGACCTTCGCCGGACTGGTCCATTCATCACCACATCATAAATAAAAAAGAGGATATGGTCTTAAAGATAAAATGGCGTAGATCACGAATATCACCTCAATTTTAACTAACTCCAAATATATAGAGAGATACGTGAAGTTGAATTTTGAGGTGTGTCAACTGAGTTGCTTCGATTTGACCTCAAAGCAACTCAATCATCTTGCCTACATTGGTAGGACTTCAGACAACCAAGGATCCAAGAGAATTGATGAGTATTAAGAGAGAATTGAAGAGAAGAAAAATCTGGAAAATTACCTTCAATGTTGTGCAGAAATGGATCTGTCTTGCTTCAATTCGTGCTTGATCTTGCTTATGGAGCTTGTGGAAGTGGCTTAAGAATAATGCAAAGCTTTCGATCATGGAGTTTTTGAATCTCCAAACAGTGAGATTCAAACTCAAATTTCAAAATGAAATTTCTCAAGTTTTCCTTTGAATTGAGAGGGTTTGGAAGATTGGGGGCAAAGCTGGCGCGCAAGGGTTCTTTGAATTGATGCAGGGGACCTCTATTTATAGCCATGAGAAGTGTTATTTGCACACTTGAAAAATTCTCCAAATTTGGTAATGTAATGCACATGCTTGCATAGGCGTGTGCAGGCCCATGAAGCAATCCATTTAGGTCCAAAATCAACTGAAATAAGACCTGCATGAAGCTTGAATGGCAAGGCAAAGTTGTTTGAACATTTGAAGCTTTGATTTTGCCAACTGATATAGGTTTGTGTACACCATGCGCAGACCTATCAAACATAGTCCAAAATGAATGAATTAGGACTCTTTGGAAAACTCAGATCAAGAGGAACAACTCTATGTTGAACACTTTTACATTTGGAACTTGTATCATGATGCATTTTGAGGTGGATGTTTGGAAATTTCAACATGTTAAAATATTTTCTAAGTGTCAACTATCTGAGGCCGGGCAATAAAAATATAGGTGTTAATGCATGTTAGAGATTTGGTACAAGGAACCAAACTCCTAAAACATACCACACACTAAAAAAATAGGAGGGACCTATCTCAATCATACTTGTATTGATTCATCTGACACAAGGTCATTGATGAATCAATTAGCCTTTAGACGTTAGAGATTTCATTGGTCAAATGGGGTAATGGGAAATAATATGGATGAATATGAAGAGGGAGGGGGAGATAGAAACACAAATTAATCATGAGAGGAATTTCATCAAATCAAAACCATCCATTCATTTTGGGAGATGAAATGTACATTTCATCAATCCCCTAAATCCAATGGTTTTGATCCAACAAAAGACAAATCAATCATGACCAAGGCCCAAACAGAAAGTCAAACTTCACAAGACCATCAAAATAGCTCAACATAATTTTTAAACATTTAATCAATTAAAAAATCACATTAAAAATGCATTAAAATACATTTTAATTTGGTCAAAACCTAAAATCCCTTCAAAACACCAAATAAATGGCCAAGAGATTTATCCTAGGTCAAACAAGATCAAAGGACCTTAGACAAAAAAATTCATTATTTTTAAAAAGTCAGAAGTATTTTTAAACAATTAAAAATATGCACAAAAACATTTAATTCATGAAAAATACAAAAATTAATCCAAAAAATAATTTTAATTCAGAATATGGAAAATAAAAATATTTAAATATTTTTGGTGAAAGTCCCATGTTTTTTGGATTAAAAATAGATTTATTATGAATTAAATGAAATAAGAGTAATTAAAAGAAAATCAGAAATTATGAAAAATCAGGGGCCATCAGATCTCCCTCATTAATTGAGGTGGCAGATCTGATGACCACGCGCAGGGGGAACACAAAGGACTTTAGTGAATGCGCTGCAAACAGGGTCAAACAAATCAAAGGTCCAGATTAAAACGTTTAAACATGATCAAAGGGATGGGAGGGTGCCAACACACCACCAGAGCTAGGGCTCCGGTCATCTTCTCCGGTGGACCTCACCGGACTGGTCCACCATCAACCTTCACTAAAATAAAAAGTGAATACACTAATTTGAAGAGAAAAATGTCAGGAATCCAAATCTGCCCTCAAAATTCTCCAATTCTCACTATATTGAAAGATACGTGGAATTGAAAATTGAGGAGTATGAACTGAGATGCTTCGATTTGACCTCAAAGAAACTCAATCTTGTTGCCTACATTGGTAGGACTTCAGCCAACCAAAAATTAATTGAAAAGATGGAGAATTAAGATAGAATCGAAGAGAGAAAGTTTGATAACTTTCACCTTCTGTTTGCAGTGATGAAGCTCGATCTGGATCTTAATTGGCTTGGGCTTGCTTCCACTTGATTGTAGAAGGTGAAATGAGAGCTCAAGTGGCTTGGATTCTTGGAGTTTCAACCTCAAAATAGAAGTGAAATTGAAACTCGATTTTCAAATGAAAACCTTCAAGATTATCCTTTAATGGAGGTGGGAAGGTTGCAGGAGCAAAGCTTGGACAAGGTGTCCCTCATTCTGAGTAGTGAGGCATAAATTTATAGGCTTGGCAATTGATTTTCACACACTTCCATTCAAATGCCAAAAATAGTAATTCAAATGTCTATGCTTGCATGGGCGTGTGATAGGCCCATGAGACGATGTCAATACGTCCAAAAATGATCATGAATGATACTGAAAGTCTAACATGAAGCCATGCATTTGTAATTGATAAGTGATCATGATATTCATCCAAATGGAACATGTAAGACCCCAATTTTGACCCTAAGATCCCACATGCTATCTCAGCATTTGCATTGGGTTTGGGATCACACTTTGGCATCCTTCTTACCCCTCATCCATTGGGGTTGCATTGGGAGAGATCACCAAGCACATTTGGTTGTATCATACTTTGTTTCTCATTATTTACTAACCAAAATACCAAAAATATGTCTATGTATAACTTTGTTTCTTTTGTAGGTAATGTGTACATCCACCAATGCCTCGTGAAGCTCATATCTAGGGTTTGATACCCTCAATGCAAGGAGATCAATCAAGAGATGGTTCAAATTGGCTATAAACATCATATATAGGTCCCCATGTTCTTTATTTATCATTTTGATCAAGAATTCATCAAGAATTTGAATCTTGTTTGCCTTGGAAGCCCTAATTCATCTGGGTATCTTGTGTGACTTCCTCAGTAAATTTCTTTAACATTTGATCAAATACATCAAGGTATAATTCATTATATATCATATTATACATATATGATCCTCCATGATTCCAAGAGATCAAGAGAACTTCAAGTTTGCAAGTTGGTTCATGGTGGTTGACCAAAGAAAGTCAACTGGCCAAAACTCGGGTTCACTAGACCCTATCTCCTACAATTTTTGTCATATGAAAATGATTCCAATATAAACTTTACTCCTTATGACATTCCAAAGAACTTTCATGTCGAGGTCAAGAGCTAGTTTTGCTTGGAATGTCATTTCTTATGGTAAAAGATTATAGGTCATTTTGTCTGAACCCTAGTTAGAAGGTCAACTTCCAAGGACCATAACATGCTAAATTTTTATGATATGAAGTCCATCCAAGATTCATTATCATTTTCAATATGTCCTCTCCAACTTTGATTCTTTGAGAAATGTCAAATTCTACTTGCAAGGGCATGTGCCAAGAGGAAACATTATAGGTCATTTTGGGCCATTACCATTGAACAAGCAATTTTCCTAAACTTCTAAAATGCATAAATCCTTCATGAAAAATCCAAATGAGGTCAAATTTATTACCATATTGAATAAGTTTGAAAGAGCTTCAACTTTTATGAAGGAACATTTTCCATTTGAAGCCCATAGCAAAAGTTATTCAAGGTGGAAGAAGTGAACATTTGACTTGGTATTTAGAAAAATTTCAATTATGTTTGATTTCCCAAACTTCCACCTCAAAATTCATCATGATCTAAGCTACAAATGGTAAAGTGTTCAACATTAAGGTTGTTCCCCTTCATCTCACCTTTCAAAAAAGTCCAGAATCACTTCATTTGGCCAAAGATTGAATGACTTGCGCATGGCTTTTCTTTAAGGTTCCATTTGGATGAATCTCACTACCATTTCCCAATTCCAAATGCATGGCTTCATGACACACTTTCAGCATCACTCATGATCAACTTTAGACCTTTTGATATCATTTCATGGGCCTATCACACGACCATGCATCCATGCAAGCGAGAATTACTAATTTTGGCATTTGATTGGAAGAGTGTGGAAATCAATTGTTCAGCCTATAAATACATTGCCTCATGCTCAGAATTAGGGACACCTTGCCCAAGATTTGATCCTGCAACCCTACCCTTCACTATTAGAGGATAAACTTGAAGGTTTTCAATTGAAAATCGAGTTTCAATTTCACTTCTATTTTGAAGTTGAAACTCCAAGAAACCGAGCCATTCTTTGATCCAATTCACTTCCTGCAAGCTTCTAAAGTCAAGCCAAGGCCAATTGGAAGTAAGATCAAGCAAGATTCAAGCTCCTTGAAGGTGATTTTTCAGAAACTTTCTCTCTTCGATTCTCTCTCAATTCTTCACCATTCTTTTTGATTTTTGGTTGGCTGAAGTCCTACCAATGTAGGGAACAAGATTGAGTTGCTTTAAGGTCAAATCGAAGCAACTCAGTTCATGGTCTTCAAAATTCAAATCCATGTATCTTTCAATATACTTGGAATTGGAGAAAATTGAGGCTATATTCGAGCTCCTGAGCATTTTTCCCTTGAATCCATGTCCTTGTTTTTTCATTTTAGTGAAGGTTGATGGTGGACAAGCTTGTTGAGGTCCACCGGAGAAGAAGCTCAGAGCCCTAGCTCCGGTGATGTATTGGCATGCCTCCTGACCATCTGATCATGTTAATTTGTTTTAATCAGAGTCGTTCCTTTTAAATACCATGCATGTGTTGTATTGACTAGAGTCCATGATAGATAGCACACACGTGGCCATCAAATTTGCCACCTCAATTAATGAGAGAGATCTGATGGCCCTTATTTTTTTCTTTTTATTTTAATTTGTGATTTTCTTTTAATTGCTCCTATTTTATTTAATTCGTAGAAATTTTATTTTTAATTCAAATAATATGGGACTTTCACCAAAAATCTTTAAATATTTTCCTCTTCCAGATTCCAAATTAAAATTATTTTTTGGATCAATTTTGATATTTTTCATGAATTAAATGTTTTTGTGCATATTTTTATTGTTTAAAAATACTTCTAACTTTTCAAAAATAGTGAATTTTTTTGTCTAAGGTCCTTTGAACTTGTTTGACTTAGGATACATCCCTTGACCATTTATTTGGTGTTTTGAAGGGTTTTTAGGTTTTGACCAAATAAAAATGTATTTTAATGCATTTTTAAATTGATTAAATGCTTAAAAATATTGTTGAGCCATTTTTATGGTCTTGTGATATTTGACTTTCTGTTTGGGCCTTGGTCAAGGTTGATTTGACTTTTGTTGGATCAAAACCATTGGATTTAGGGGATTGATGAAATATATATTTCATCTCCCAAAATGAATGAATGGTTTTAATTTGATAAAATTCATACCATGATTAATTTGTATTTCTATCTCCCCCCCCCCCCCCCCCCCCCCCCCCCCCCTCTTCATCTTCATCTCTATTCTTCCCCATTCCATCATTTGACCAATGAAATCTCTAATGTCTAAAGGCTAATTGGTTCATTAATGACCTTGTGTCAGATGAATCAATACAAGTGTGACTGAGATAGGTCCCTCCCTCTTGATCTTTTTATTTTAGGTGTATGGTATATTTTAGGAATTTGGTTATTCATATCAAATCTCTAACATGCATTAACATCCAAATTTTTATTGTCCGACCTCAGATAATTGTGACTCCTACATAAGGTCAATTACGACTGATTAACATAGAGCTAAATTTGACCCTCAAGGCATATCATTCTAGTAAGTGAGATTGTAAGTCTCCCATTCTTCATGGCATTGTGTGGAGACTTGACCTTTTTTCCTTTCATGGGTCCTAGTGGCATACTTTATGCAATTTAAGTTTCAGTCATTTATCATTTATTGCCATTTACATTTCATATTACTTCTTTATGTTTATGTCATTTTCACTTTGCTCATTTGAGTCATATCTTGTGATTGTATATATTTGTTTGTGTGTTTTGATTTTGTTTGTGGTCTTAGGACCTTAAAATACTTAATAACAACAAAAACACTAAAAAAACATCTGTTGGACTGTTGAACTTGATCTGAACTTTTGGATTTAGGATTAGGCAACATTCCCTGTACAAAAGGACTTGATCAATGCCAACATTTTGAGACTGGGCCTTCATCTGATGCAAGCCTTGGGATTTGTTTGAACTCATCTACTACTCTGTTTTTGTGCTTAATTGTTATTTTGATCATGTGTCTAATGATTTGTTCTGAGTTGATCAAGGAATATTTCACCTGATACATTGGAAGACCAAGAAGACTACTAGCTATTGGAAGTGCTTGCTTGGATATGGATATCTTTATTTAATGTTTTGATCTTCATAATGTCTAGATGGTGTTCATTCCTTATTGATTATTGCTTGATTAAAGTCCAAGGGAAAATGGGTTTCTATATGACATTCTTATATGTTGGATTGCATCCCATTGGTCAGATGTTTTCTACCCTTAACTTTTAAATTTGTGCTTAGGATAATCTCTTCATCTTCTCCCACTTCTTAAATTTCAAAATCTCTCCCTCTTTTCAAAAACTTCTCTGCTTGTGATTTTAAACTTAGACTTTATTTTAATGATTAGAAACTTTGGCCTTATGCCATTGAATCTTTAAACTCTTTCTTAAATCAAATTTGTAAATAAACTTAATCATATTAACTTAAAATTTCAAAAAGAAAAAAAGAACTAACAACCCCATTCAAATTTTTGGCCCCTTGGTGCCTTTTCATTTAAATTTTTGTTTAAATCAATTCACCAACTTTGAAATTTTTACCACGAACTACGAGGTTTTAATCCCTCATTTTTATGTTGGTACGTAAGCACAAGCACGAAGGTCTTGTCAAACACAAAAATATAATCAATGAATTCTTTTCTCATCCCCAAACTCTATTTTCCCAAACATCATTTATACCAAACATATATGCACACATAAAGAAGGGCTCCCTAGGAGTACCTAGGACACTTTGGGTGCTAACACCTTCCCTCCGTGTAACCAACCCCCTTACCTGTAATCTCTGGAATTTTACTAGTTTTGAGTTGAAAACTTCTTATCTTTGGGTTTTGTTCGTACTTTTCCCTTTTGCTTTGAAAAAATAAAAGTGCGGTGACGACTCTGGTTTTATTGATGGTCATGAATTTACTACTATAAAAATTAAGCGGCAACTCTGCTGCGGAGTAGTCCTCGGTGGGTTTAACCTACTTTTTTATATGTATATATTTGTATATTTGATGTTTGTATCTTGATTGTGTGATATAATCTGTCTGTTGTGCTTGGTGATCTCTGAGTGGTGAGATAAGTTCTAACCCGAACTTGAGTGCAATTAAGATAGGAGGATGGTATAGTCATGTTCAACTTGTGTGGAGTAGTCCTTAACAAATTGGCTTGGGATCCATCTACTCAGTGAGACCCTTTTGGAGTTATTTATGTCACACAAGTTATTTATGGATATGCATTACTTTCTCTGATTTGGGGTCTGAGTAACTGAGGACCGTAGAACATTTAACCCAACTTGGTCTATTTAGGACGTAGTGCGGAGACTGTTAAGGTGTAGACCTGATAACAGTTGTTACGTGATACTACACTCAGATGAGTTTCTCTTGAGAATATTATTGATTGATGAGTCAGTCATCCTAACCTATAATATTTGATAGATGCGATCAAGATTCTGGGAACTTCTTAGAACATGATCTATATGTTTTTATCCTTAGTACACTCCTTTGGGGTGGTTCTTAACCCCACTCCATTCTCGTGACTCACAACAAACCCTTTGATTCTCGATTGATCCGATCAAGTTATGTCAATATCAATGGAACTTGGGTGTTGATAAGGTGAATACCATAATCCACCATAATGGATGATTGATCTTGATGATAACTTGATCCATCCATTGGCCTTTGTTTGTGTTTGCCTTGTGTGCGATCCATTGTTTGTGATTGTTGCATTCATGCATACATGCACATCATAACATTCATCACAAAAAATAAATTTCAAGGAAATTGAGGTCTTGTTTGCAAATATTTCCAGACCATGGATTGTGGACGAAGAAACACTAAGAAGTACAGTTTCAGATGTCCTGATTTGAAAGAGCTAAGGAAGTTGTCATCCTTTGTATTAGACCCCTTGGAATTCAAGCAACATCATGGGAAGCTCTTGTCTGTGTTATTCGCTAATATGGTTGAAGGACTTCTGAGTGTTCTGGTTCAATTCTATGATCCTCTCTACAGGTGCTTCACTTTTCCTGATTACCAGCCTGTGCCTATGTTAGAAGAGTATGCCCATCTCTTGGGAATACCCGTATCTGACAAGGTACCTTTTAGTGGATTGGAGGAGATTCCCATATCTCATATTATAGCCGAAGCTCTTCATCTGAAGAAATCTGAGATTGATGCTCATTTGGTGAAGAAACGAGGTATTCTTGGGTTGACTTCTGAGTTCCTCATTGGAAAAGCCATTGTCTTTGCTCAAGCCGGTAGTATGGATGCTTTTGCAGTCATCTTTGCATTTCTCATCTATGGTTTAGCTTTGTTCCCTAACATTAACAGTTTTGTTGATGTTAATGCCATTGGAATCTTCTTAATTGGGAATCATGTTCCTACTCTATTAGGTGACATGTATTTCTATTTGCATTTGAGAAATTCTAAAGGTGGTGGGACTATTATGTGTTGTGTTCCTCTCCTGTACAAGTGGTTTATTTCGCACTTGCCTCAAACGTCTGCTTTTTTGGAGAACACGCAATGTATATGGTGGTCTCAGAGACTTATGTCTCTCACTAATGATGATATTGTTTGGTATGATTCTGCATTGAGTAATGTGAATATTATTGATAGTTTTGGTGATTTCTCTAATGTGCCTCTTATTGGTACACAAGGAGGAATCAACTATAATCCTGCTTTGGCTCGTCATCAACTTGGGTTCCCCTTGAGAGATAAACCTAATAACACTCAGTTAGAAGGTCTTCTCTATCAAAAGGGTAAAGATCCCCAACATTTAAAGAAAAGGATGGTACATGCTTGGCATAAAATGCATAGGAAAGGAAGATCCGAGCTTGGTCTATGCAACTGTGTAGCTTTGGAAGCTTACACTATTTGGGTGAAGAAGAGAGCTTTGGAGGTGAAGATGTCATACGCTTGTGAAAGACCTATATCTATGGTTATGGATTATCCATCAACTCTCCCTAACCAAGATGTAGAGGAGTTGGAAGACGCACTCACCAAAATGAAGCAAGAGAGAGAGAGATATGGGAATAAAGGTTCCATGCTTTGAGCCAAAAGCATGAAGAGTTGCAGCTTGATTCGAAAGACAAGGATGCGCTTATTGAGATTCTTGAAGACCAAGCAGTGAAGAGATAGAGAGAGCCATATGGTCTATCTTCCTCTAGTAGACCTCATCCTTCCGGTGCTTGGAAGAAGATTGTTGATCAGCTAGTTCTTGAGAAGGCTCAATTGAAGACATCCTTTGAGTCCAAGATTTGACGCATCCGAAGGAAGTATGCACCCATAGCTAGATCATCTGATGAAGTTGCTAGGGATCCTTAGGATGATAGTTTCCTTTTCTCTTGTATTTGTATTTTTGTTTCAGAAATTATACTCAGTGTAATCCTTCCAAATTAATGAATAATGAGATTTTATCAAATTGTTACTATTGGAATATATATTTTCAAATAGGACTTCATATGTTCCTTGAAATTAAAAACAATAAAAAACATTTCATTTCATGCATCATTTGTATAACAGGTTTGTTCGCCAGATGTATTCTCAGTTCTTCTTCTGTGCATCAGCCAAGCTGACTCACCGCAATAATACTCGTGTTAATCAACCGAAGATCGAGAATCTAGAGCAAGAGAACCGAGAGCTAAAGGATGAGATAACTAGATTAACAACACTGATGGAATCCGTGATTGCTGCCCAAAATCAATCATCACCAACTCCTGCAACTCCTCCCCAGAGGACTGTTATTTTTGAGGTTGCTACCTCAATTGTTCCTGTTGCTACTGCCAGTCAGTCCATGCCTTCTATGCCTGCTGGATTTCCTTGGGGAATGCCGTCAAATTTTATGCTAGAAGGGTATGCGCCCACGTTTGTTTCTCTGTCGGCATCTAGTCCGGTCATGTCAGTGCCACCTCTGGTCGTTCACACTCTTCCTTGTGTTAAGGACACTATATACCATTCTAAGCTGTCTGAGGGCCCAAATGTATATGAGAAGATGGACGAGATGAAATATCAATTCACCGAGTTGCATAAAGAGTTAAAGATTCTGAGGGGGAAAAACTTGTTTGGGAAGAGTGTCGCTGAACTCTGCTTGGTCCCCAATGTTAAGATCCAAGTGAAATTCAAGGTCCCCAACTTTGAAAAGTACAAAGGTAATACTTTCCCGCTAAGCCATCTTGTGATGTATGCTATAA
This sequence comes from Lathyrus oleraceus, assembly GCF_024323335.1. Lineage (NCBI taxonomy): Eukaryota > Viridiplantae > Streptophyta > Magnoliopsida > Fabales > Fabaceae > Lathyrus > Lathyrus oleraceus. The sequence goes on from NC_066581.1 coordinate 87,834,764, forward strand.
AAATGTCTACTTAGACCGATAATGATCAGTTGATGATTCACTATTTCTAAGACAGTTTGACTGGAGCTGCCTTGAGGTGGTATATGGGTTTAGACAGTGCAAGCATCCCTACTTTCAATGACTTAGGCGAAGCCTTTATCAAGCAGTATAAGTACAATGTGGATATGGCACCTCATAGATACCAGTTAAGCTCTATGTCTCAGAAGGATAAGGAGACATTCAAAGAGTATGCCCAGAGGTGGAGAGAACTAGCTGCCTAGATAAGTCCACCTCTTGAAGAGAAAGAGATGAAAAAGATCTTCTCAAAGATGTTGAGTTCATTTTATTACGAACGTATGATTGCGAGTGCTTCCAATGACTTTATCAAAATGGTAAACATGGGGATGAGGCTAGAAGAAGGTGTCCATGAAGGACGCTTGTCTAAAGAAGAAGCATCATCCAACAAGAAATATGGTGGGAGTTTCTCCAAGAGGAAGGAGGGAGAAATTAACTCAGTGTCAGTGGGGAGGTAGAGGAGGCCTCATGTCAGAAAGAGTTCTCAACCTCGTCAATATCAACATCAAGTTTCCTCAGTAATTCCGGTTTTTTCCAACAATTCTAATCAATCAGTTCCACTTCAGCAACAACAACAACATCAACAACCGCAACAAAAAACCAACAATAACAACAACAACAATAATCACCAACAAGACTTTAAGAGGAAGAAGGTCTCCTTTGACCCTATTCCTATGACTTATGCAAAATTGTACCCGTCATTGGTCCTCAAAAATCTCATTCAGCCAAGAAATCCTCCGCAATTTCCTGAGCCACTACCATGGTGGTTCAAGCCTGACCTTCATTGTGCTTTTCACCAGGGAGCCCCTGGCCATGATATAGAGAACTGTTATCCACTAAAGTATGAAGTTCAAAAGCTTGTGAAGAGTGGTATGGTTTCCTTTGAGGACAGAGCCCCGAACGTAAAAGCCAATCCGTTTCCAGCTCATGGTAACGCTTCTGTCAACATGGTGGACGGTTGCCCAGGGAATTTTCGAGTTTTTGATGTGATATGTATTCGAAGACCTCTGGTGGGGATACATAAGACTTTGTGTTGAATCAGTGACTGTGAACATAACCACGATGGTTGTTGTTGAAAAGTATATTTCTGGCAAATATTTTTATATCGTATCCACAGAGATTGAGTGATATTACCGCTGTTCTATAATCTCAATTGTTGTAAGTTTGAAAAGTAACCAAGTTATTTTTGAGTGAATTGTTATCTCTTAATTAAAATGACACTAAGACAATGAAATTAGTTTTAGATCAAAAATAAAAGGCTTGCCAAGATTGGAGTTCACTATCCCAATTCCTTATGTTTCCCTAGTGACAACTATATGGACTCAAAATTATTGATAATATTCAAGTATCCTCTCAATAACATTTATTTCTAAATGAGATTGTGATAATCACTATATTAATCTTTAGACGATTTCTCCATCTAACTATTAATATAACAATCTTTAATGTTTGATACAAAAGAAAAGTAGTGTATAAATCTATTTTTACAATTTATTCACTACTTGAAAGCATACTTTAAGTCAAGATTTGAACAACCTTTCTCAACAATAACTCAAATCTGAATATTTAAAATAGGGTGAAAGTATCAATCCATACATCAATAATCAATTGCCACATACAAGAGTTAATAGGAATACATAATCAATAAGGGATAGCTACTACCTCCAATCTTGCCAAAGTGGGGTTTAGCTCCTCATCACCATGTTTGATAGCAATAAAAATGGAATGACTTCCAAAATGGCCTCTAGATTGTTTTTACAAAACTTGTGATAATAATCTTTTTCTCCCCATGTGTGGTTAAAAGTTCATGTTTCTCTAATGATCTACTTTTGGTCTAAAATAGAAAAGTGGTCTCAAAAGGTTCAAAATGTCACACTTAAGTTGGGCTCAAAACATAACAAGTGGCCCAAACTAATTAAAAGGCTTGCTGACTTCGCAAAGTTCGCGGCGCCAACATGGGTCGCGGCGCGAACTGAAGGAAATGCAGCTTCTTTGCCTTGCAAGCTTCCTCAACACTTTTTCTTCCAAACTTTATTCTTCAAGTGTGCTTCCAAAATGCCCATCAAGCTCCTTCCAAATTTTACTCATGCAATCCAATGCTCTCTTGTCCATAATTTCTACAAAACTAACAAATAAGTGAAATATCTACTCAAAACATAATTAAAATAAACTTAATTGCATATTTACTAAATTGTGAGAATAAAAGTGTGTAAGTTCTATAAGAAAATGGTAAAAGGGACCAATAATAATATATGAAAAGTAGTGATAATTGGTCCCTAACAACTCTCCCCAACTTATCATTTTGTTTGTCCCTAAACAAAAGTTTTTCACCAAAGTAACCAAAGTAATGAAACAAGAGAATGAAACAAGGATTAACCAAAGACACTCAAATGGTTCAAAAGTGTATGGCCCTTTCACAATCCACTTACCTCAATGCTAGACAAAACATGAACAAGAACAATGGTTGAAGGTGAGAAAAACAAGAAAGGGGGGTTTGAATTGTTTTGGAAAATAAGCGCTTTTTCAGAATAAGAACACACAGGATTTTATACTGGTTCGCTTATAACACAAAGCTACTCCAGTCCACCCGGCCAAGGTGATTTCGCCTTCAAAAAGGACTTAATCCACTAATCTTGAAAGATTATTACAACCAACGTCTAAGAGAAAGATCTCTTAGTCCTCCCAAGTATACATACTACGCAGAGTCACTTGAGGAACAAAATCAATTAAGCAAAAGAGAATTGTAATCTAAAGGTGCTTCTAAGATAAAGCAAATATTACAGCAAATAGAGCAAGCAAGTGATTTCACGTTTGAGCAACAGCTCGTGAAATACTTAATAGAGAGAGAGAGAGAGAGTTTTTCTGTGCGTTCAGGTGTGTCTCTCAATGAAGTTCGCCGTCCTTTATATAGTGGAGATAGGACCGTTGTAGTGATGGCAGAATATTTGACTTTGATGAGAGTTTAATGCCATTACTTCTGTGTTTCTTGCCATAACAGATTTGTCTCCTGAATAACTTCTTTCCAAATATACTTTCTTTCCATTTGAAGTTGTAGTTTTCGTTTCTCTTTCTAGATAAGGAGATTCTTCGTCAGAGTCTGCATTAACTCTGTTATTCTCAGATTGTTGTGATGTGACATCAGAGCTTCTGATAGTCCTGGTCTTTTAGATCATCAGCGTTGATTCCAGAGGAAGTTTAGAGCTTCTGATATTCTGCTATGCTGTTTTGCTCAGAGTCAGAACTTCTAGAGCGCGCTTCTTCTTCAGATGCTTCTGATCTTTTGATACTTTGTATCTGATTCGATTCTGTATCTGATAAAGCGATCAGATTCTTTTGTTCTTGTTCAGAGTCCTGCACACTTAGAGAAATTTCGTTAGAGTACCATTTTTGGTTACATCCTTTGTTATCATCAAAATCCTGGAATCTGTTGTAGAACAATTTTTGTTCTTACAATCTCCCCCTTTTTGATGATGACAAAACAAACTAAATTAATAGATGAAACATTCAGATATAAGAGTTTTATCAGATCGGATAGAAGTGAGCTCCCCCTGAGATAAGCTAGGGAGTTCAGAGGTTCTTACCAGAGCTTCCAAGCAATGAAGTTTCTAGATACCCTTCTGCAACTTTCTGATTCAAAGAGTGTTAGATAGATTTTTTATTGAAAAGTATGTTTGCAGAGTACTGAAGGAATTAGATAATTTTTCATCAGAGCTGTTTTGATTTCTCCCCCTTTTTGTCAGAATCAAAAAGACTTAAAAAAATAATAAGCAGGAAGACATTATATATATATATATCCAGATAAGAGCATAAACATCATAGACAAAACACAAAGCAACAAGCAAGAAAAAAAAACTAGGTGCCTAAGGGTTGGGAGGAGGAGGCATCCTCTGAAGCAGTTGGGTCAGCAGATTCTGGATGTTGGCGTTGACTGTGTCCTGTTGATCCAATCTGGCTCAGACTTCCTTATGCTTTTTCTGAAGTTCCTCAAGGGTCTTGAGAACCAGAGGGGCAAATGTAGAAGACTCCCCCTGAGTTAGAGCATTCTGTTCTTTAGCACGGAGAGCTTCAGCGTCAGCAGCTGCTTTAGCTTCAGCTTCAGCAGCAGCAGCGTCAGCTAGAGCTTTGGCTTCAGCTTCCTTAACCCTTTGAATCTCTTCTTGTCTTTCTCTTTCTTCTTCTTCCCTTCTGGCATGTTCCTCAGCTTCTCTGGCTAAGCGCTCCTGTAGTCTTGCCTCAACGTCTCTGATAAAGTCGTTTCTGACTTGCTCAGAGAGGTTCTTCAGCTTGAAGGCCTCAGAGGTCATCCAGCCAATAACTCTGTTCCAGTGTGTCCTAACAAAGGAAGGATCATCACTGATGCCAGAGTTGATGGTCAGAGACTTGACCTTTTCAACTGATGCTCCTGCAAACAGCATAATTGCTTCCTCTAGGGTTGGCAGGGAGTTTTCTGGTTCAGATGGTAGAGGTGAAGAAGTGGGAGGGCTTAGGTTGAGAATTTGAGGTTCAGCGGAAGTGTTTGGAGGGGTAATGTCAGAGGTGTTGGGGTCAGAGGGTTGAACGTCAAATGGAGTGATGTTTGGTTGTTCTGTGGGTGGTGAGGTTACTTCAGGTTCAGGTGGAGGTTGTTGTGGTTGATGTGAGGCAAGGTTCTGAGTCTGAAGTTGGGCTAGAGTGGGGGAAGAGGGGTCAGAGAGTTCTGTGTCAGATGAGATGACAAAGTAAGGAGGTGATTCTGGGGCTGAAGATGAGGAGGTGGTTTCATTCATTTTTTCAGCTTCAGTTCGGGGTGAGGAGGTAGTGGTAAGATTGAATTTTGGGAGAGGTTGAGATGTTCTGGTGGTTGAAGGAGGGGTTTCAGATGGAGTGTACAGAGGTGTTGGGTAGAGGGATAGAGGAAGCAAGTTGCTGTGTCTGTGCAGAGGGAGCAGGAGAGACAGACTTACCAGAAGACTCATGCAGAGGTACTGGAGGTCTTGATCCAGAGGATTCTCCTAGCTTTGCTTTCTTCGCCTGTGATGTCTTCTCAGATGGACCTCTTTTATGCCTCATGAAGTTGGGAGCTTTATCTGGCAGTTCGTTCAAATTGAATTCTGAGATATCCACTCCTTCATCCTTCAGACCTTGTAGATAGAGGAGGATTGCCTCTTTAGGTTCTTCCTTGGAGAATAGATATAGACCATGGGGAATTTTCCTCTGATCTTTCAAGGCTTCCCAGGAAGTGTCCAGAGTAGGTCTAACGTTGACCTTATCCAGAATCCCCATGCTCTTCAGATTCTTTGAGTTCAAAGGCTTTCCAGTGTCGATTGCCATGTCTTCCATGAGCCTGAGCTTTACCAAATGGTCCACGAGACCACTTTCTATCAGTACATCTGAGATGAGTCTTCCCAGAGGAATGTAATTTCTAGGCTTCATGTGATTTCTGGTTTCTCGTACAGAATCTCTGAGGTATTTGAAGAGAAGTGCAGGGAGGCATAGCTTCAGACCTTTGTGAATGCAGTACAGAATACATTTCTGATCTGTGTTGATGTAGTTTGAGGAGTTTGACGCTGGGCGATGATGGATTGTACCCAGAATGATTTTGAGCCAAACCCGGAGGTTCTGAAGTAGTTCCTTGTTCTTTGAGGGGTTGCCTTCTGCGTTTTGTTTGAAGATTGTTGGGTTGATTTCTTGAGATATGTATTTCGCCCTGGGATTGATGTTGTAAATTCTTCTGCCTCCATCTTTCTCCATGTTTAGAAGAGCAGCGATGGACTTCTCAGTTATCACCATCTTTACTCCCAGAACATAGGAGACGATGAAGTGATCGTCAGCATCAGCAAATCTCAGAATTCTTTAATAAGATTTGGGTAAACTGGACCGTAGAGGCGTTGAAAGTAGTTTCCCCAACCTTGTTTGCGAAGTTCTTCAGTGAGGTCTACACCATTTCTTCTCATGTTATCAAAATCCTCCAAGGATTCACACAACACTTCCAATTTGTCAAAGGGCTTTGCAAGGTGAATATGGGGCTCACGATCAAGAATGTGAGGCTCCTTGTAGATTGGTGTTGTAACTACGCCTGTAACCGTTGGAGTAGGGTTGCTGGTGCTTTGAACTTGATCGCTTGAACCCATTTGCTGAGAGTAGTTGAACACAACTTGTTGTTGAGCATCCATGATGTTGATGAAGAACAGAGATGAAGATGAAGAACTGCTTGCAGAGATGCCTTGAGAGAACTGAGGTTTAAAGAGTGAGTGAGAGTGAAATGTGTGCAAAGTGAGAAATGAGTGTTTAAATACCCAAATTAGGGCGCATGCAAAACGACACATAAATCAGAGTTTTAGCATAAAAACCAAGTTAGCACGTTTAGAGGGAGAAATGATTATAGCTCATAAATGATGTCTAATCCCAACAGTCAGCTCACTGCTCGAGGAGATCTCAAGAGACTGTTCCTTGATTACTGCTAGACAACTGTCTAGAAGTTCCAAGGTCAGACGCAAGACACTCCACGTGTTTTGATTTATCTGATCTTAAGGAATACCAAAGGATTGGTTCCTGGAGATTTCCAACTCAGATAACTTCTAACTGGGTAGAAGTATCAGAGTCAGAGGCAGAATCCATTTGTTTATGTCAGAGTCTCATTTAACAACCTCAGAGGCACATTTTATTCAGGGCAGTTTTGAATGTTCAGATTTTCTAAGATAAAGAGGAATCTATCTTCAGCTAAGGGTTTAGTAAAGATATCTGCCCATTGATGATCTGTATCAATGAACTTCAATGTTACTATCCCTTTCTGAACATAGTCTCTGATAAAATGATGTTTTATTTCAATGTGCTTAGCTCTGGAGTGCAAAATGGGATTCTTACTTAAACAAATGGCAGCAGTATTATCACAAAAGATAGGAATGTTACTCTCGAAGATTTGCAGATCTTCTAACTGATTCTTCATCCAGAGCATCTGAGTAGTGCACAGTGATGTTGAGATGTATTCTGCTTCTGCCGTGGACAGGGCTATAGTTGATTGTCTTTTGCTGTCCCAAGATATCAGATTGTTTCCCAAGAGCTGACAATTCCCAGATGTGCTTTTTCGTTCCACTCTATCTCCTGCGTAATCTGCATCACAATAACCAGAAAGTATATACTCTGATGTTTTCTCATACATCAGGCCCAGGTTAGGAGTTCCTTTCAGATATTTGAAAATTCTCTTAACTGCTGTTAAGTGAGTTTCTCTAGGATCTGATTGAAATCTGGCACAGAGACAAACACTAGAGAGAATATCAGGTCGAGTAGTAGTCAGATAGAGAAGGGAGCCTATCATACCACGATAAAGCTTCTGACAAACCTTTTTACTGACTTCTTCCTTTTCAAGAATGCATGTTGGATGCATGGGAGTCTTTGCAGAGTTGCATTCAGCCATGTCAAATTTCTTCAGAACATCTTTTATGTATTTGCTTTGATGAACGTACGTGACTTCTGAAGTTTGGTTAATTTGAATTCCTAGAAAGAACTTTAGTTCTTGCATTAAGCTCATTTCAAATTCTGCCTGCATTAACTCAAAGAATTCTTGACAAACAGAGGCGTTAGCTGAACCAAAAATGATATCATCAACGTATATCTGGCATATCATGAGATCATTGTTAAGGTTTTTACAGAAGAGTGTGGAGTCAACTTTCCCTCTGATAAAATTATGTTCCAGAAGAAAGTTACTTAAACGTTCATACCAAGCTCTGGGAGCTTGTTTAAGTCCATATAAGGATTTTTTAAGTTTAAAAACATGTTCTGGATAATTTGGATTTTCAAAACCTGGAGGTTGGTTGACATACACTTCTTCTGATATATAACCATTAAGGAATGCGCTCTTGACATCCATTTGATACAATTTGATAAAATGATTTATAGCGAATGATACAAGAAGACGAATAGATTCTAACCTGGCGACTGGAGCAAAGGTTTCATTGTAGTCAATACCTTCTTGTTGACTGTAACCTTGAGCCACCAGTCGAGCTTTGTTTCTAACGACTTCTCCTTTCTCATTCAGCTTGTTTCTGAATACCCATCTGGTTCCGATAACGTGAGTGCCTCTGGGCTTAGGAACAAGATCCCAAACATCGTTCTTTGTGAATTGATCTAGCTCTTCTTGCATGGCTAGAACCCAGTCGTTATCTTGAAGTGCCTCATCACAGGACGTAGGCTCGATCAGAGATACTAGTCCCAGAGGAGTTTCTTCAGAGGTCTTGAAGGTAGACCTGGTTCTGACAGGTTCGTCCTTGTTACCCAGAATCAACTCTTCAGATATGTTGAGGCGACTTTTTGCTTTCTTTGGGATTAATGGAAGGTTAATTTCTTCAGGATTTTGAATGGCAGTTGCTTCTGGAGCTTTGTCAGATCCTGCAAGAGTGATTTCCAAATCTGCAAAATTCTCAACTAGCTTTGACTTTTCAGGGTCAAGCTTATCGTCAAATCTGACATGAATTGATTCTTCCACAATTTTGGTTTCTGTAATGTATACTCTGTAGCCTTTAGAGCGTTCTGAGTATCCTAACATAATACCTTTTTGTGCTTTGGAATCAAACTTGTTCAGATGTTCTTTAGTGTTTAAAATAAAGCAGGAACATCCAAAAGGATGAAAATATGAAATGTTTGGTTTTCTTCCTTTACACAGTTCATAGGGAGTCTTTTCCAGAATAGGTCTTATGGAGATTCTATTCTGAATATAACACGCTGTATTTACAGCTTCGGCCCAAAAGTGCTTAGCCACATTGGTTTCATTGATCATAGTTCTGGCCATCTCTTGGAGTGTCCTATTCTTCCTCTCTACAACTCCATTTTGTTGTGGAGTTCTAGGGCAGGAGAAATCATGGGATATTCCATTAGAGTCAAATAATTCCTCAAAAAAATTGTTTTCAAATTCCCCACCATGATCACTTCTGACTCTTACAATTTTAGAGTCAAATTCTTTTTGCACTTAGGAACAGAAGCTAGTGAATACAGAGTGAGACTCACTCTTGTGCTTTAGGAATTTCACCCATGTCCAGCGACTGAAATCATCAACAATGATTAGTCCATACTTCTTTCCATTGACTGATGCTGTTTTCACAGGACCAAATAAATCAATGTGAAGAAGTTCCAGAGGCTTAGAGGTAGTAACAATAGTTTTCTTTTTGAAAGATGTTTTTGAAAATTTTCCTTTCTGACATGCTTCACATAGAGCATCTGAAGAGAACTTCAGCTTAGGTAGGCCTCTGACTAACTCGAGTTTATTTAGCTGGGATAATTTCCTCATGCTAATGTGGCCCAAGCGTCTATGCCATACCCATTGCTCTTCGTGAACGGACATCATACACTTCACATTTTGTTCTTTTAAATCAGAAAGATTTATTTTATAAATATTGTTTTTCCTCTTGCCTGTGAATAGGACAGAACCATTGTTTTGATTTATGGCTTTACATGTTTTTTGATTAAAGATTACATCATAACCGTTATCACTTAATTGACTTATGGATAATAGGTTATGCATTAATCCTTCTACGTAAAGGACATCAGATATAGAGGGAAGAGTACCATTACCAATAGTTCCGGAGCCTCTGATCCTTCCTTTCTGATCTCCTCTGAAGCCTACGAATCCAGCGTCTTTAAGTTCCAGGCTTTGGAACATAGACTTTCTTCCCGTCATGTGTCGCGAGCATCCAGAGTCCAGGTACCATGACTGGTGTTTGAACTTTGCTGCATAAGATATCTGCAACATAAACAATCTTATCTTTTGGTACCCAGAGTCTCTTGGGTCCTTTATGATTAGTTTTCCCAAAGTTTCTTATCACTTTGGGTTTTCTAGCATTATCAAATTTTTGCTCTTGTGTGTGTGTGTATAGTGATATGTGTAGGAGAATTGCCAGCGGAGCGGAATTTAAAAATTTCTCCATTTAGTGATCCTTACGAATGGGCATGATCAGTGATAGAATCGTTACCTCTTGTGGCGATTCAAACCTTTGGTGCAGATCTCTGATAATGATCAAACCTTTGATACAGATCCACGGGGCGATCATGAACGTTGAACGATGACAACGTCTCTACTCAGTCCACACGAACGGATTCCTTCAATCGCAGTGCTAGCTGTTATGAATGAAGGCTTTGAGTGAGAGAAAGAGGGGAACAAAATTCCAAGTCTCTACTTGAATTTCTGTCTGAGTGGAGTGGAGTGACAATGCTTCTACCCAAGGGGTTCTATTTATAGAATCACTTGTGTGGGCTTCAAGCTAAAAAGCCCACTTAAGTGTATTTTGGCCCATATCTTATAATATGCCCAAAATCACTTAAGTATTTGGTACCTTACCATATTTCGTCTCCCACTTAAGTGCACCGTACCTTACGGTGTTCCTTAGTTACTCTATCTCTCATCAATCCGTCCTTTGTGTGTGACCCTATAGGTTTTCGCGGCGTTGGCAATTATATTAAATCACGCATTTAACATAATAAACAGTGAGCGGTATCTAGCAACACATCACTGCTACCCAAGTCACGAAAATGTCATGTGATCTGACAAAACCTCCTGTGATAATAATTATGTGTATAATTACCCCTTTTCCCTTATGTCTATATTGAACATAAGGTATAGACCGTGTCACCCTTGTCCAGTTCAATATTGGGCCCATAGACATTTATCCTGTTACGCAGGATTGGCAAATTCCATCTAGGACACTCATGTCCCTCAGTATGCTTCGTGGAGTACTCATCAACTGTCTTTATGGTCATCCAGTTACGGATAACGTTGGATCAGTAATAAGGCACTCAACTCTACATCTAGGATCCATAGTGGTTTCAGGTCGAAGAGTGGTATACACTATTATCACCATGAGAATAACTTATGACACTTTGCATAACTTTTTATATAGTATTCTCATAGCGGGTCAATCCGGTATAAATATTACTCCTAATATTCATACCTATGTTTAAGACTTGATAACTCTTTATCCATGATCCATGAGATGTGATCATCAGTCTACAAACATAATAGTCTTAATGCTTTAATGTTATCCCACTTCACATTAAAGCTCGACTACGGATACTTTAAGAATAATGTCCTTATGTTTAATGTGTTCTCATGATTAAGTCACACTTAATACATTAAACGGACTATCTATTCTAGGGACTTTATTAATCAACCATAATAAAGAAAATGCCTTTAAATAATTCGATACAAGTACCAAAAGTATTGGCCTCTAGGGCTTACACCAACAATATGAAAATGGAGATTTCGGTTGGTCACTAGTAGAAGTTTTATCTTCCTTAGGGTCATACCCAATTCCTTTTCTATTGTTCTGACTGACTCCATAAATCATGGATGCCATTACACTCCTTCCTATCGCATTTTTCAGAAACTTTTGAAAGGCTTTTTCGTATTTATAAATTATCGTGTTTGAAGTTTATGGAGCTTGAGATAACGCTTCTTCCAGTTTTAAACAATTTTTCTTTGCTGCATCTCTTAGTGATGTCAAAACTTTGTTTTCATCTTTTAGTTCTAGAATTGTTATCTCAAGTTTGCCACATTCTTCAAATTTTTCTTCAAGGCAGCCTTTTATTGCTTTAAATTTTTGTTTTAGTTTCTGATATGAGCTAAGAGTTTCAGACAAGCATGATTCTAGGTCAGATCGAGAGAGTTCAGAAAATACCTCTTCTGATTCAGATTCTTCATCTGAAGTGTTCCTGGATGTGGTAGCCATGAACGCCACATTTTCCTGTTAATCAGAGTCAGATTCTGATGAGTCAGATTCACTATCATCCCAGGTAGCCATCAATCCCTTCTTGGTTCTAAGGGAATTCTTCTTGAAGCTCTCTTTTCTGGAACTGTATTTCTTTAACTTGGGACATTCATTATTGTAGTGACCCGTTTCTTTACATTCATAACAAGTAACATCTTTGTTAGTTTTACCTTTTGAGGTTGATTCTGATCGATCCCCTCTGGGTCTTGGTCTCCTGAAGTTATTGTTCCTCTTTTTCCAGAGTTGTTTAACTCTTCTGGTTAGAAGGGACAATTCTTCTTCGTCATCAGAATCTTCCTGTTCAGAGTCATCAGCATCTTCTGTTTCGGCCTGGAAGGCTTTGTTTCTGTCAGATTTGCGCTTTTCAGATCTGGACTTTAATGCTACAGACTTGTTCTTCTTCTGAGGCTCATCTTCCTCTAGTTCTATCTCATGACTTCTGAGTGAACTGACAAGCTCTTCAAGACTGATGTTGTTCAGATCCTTTGAAAGCTTTAAGACAGTGACCATGGGTCTCCACTTCTTTGGCAAGCTTCTGACTATCTTTTTGACATGGTCTGCAGTTGTGTATCCTTTGTCTAGAACTTTGAGACCTGCAATAAGAGTTTGGAATCTAGAGAACATTACCACTATGGCTTCGTCATCCTCCATTTTGAAGGCTTCATATTTCTAGATTAGAGCCAGAGCCTTTGTTTCTTTGACCTGAGAGTTTCCTTCATGAGTCATCCTCAGGGAGTCGAGTATGTCTTTAGCTGTTTCCCTGTTGGTAATTTTTTCATACTCGTTGTAAGATATGGCATTGAGAAGTATCGTTCTGGCTTTGTGATGATTCTTGAATTCTCGCTTCTGATCGTCTGACATCTTACTTCTGGGAACTTCAACTCCAGCATCTGTTACAGGAGGTTTGTATCCATCTGCGACAATGTCCCAGAGATCAGCGTCATAGCCTAGAAAGAAGCTTTCAATTCTATCTTTCCAGTAATCGAATTTCTCTCCATCAAAGACAGGAGGCTTAGCATTGTAACTGTCTCTTTCATTTGTGTGGGCCATAGTTTTTCTCATTCTGGATCTCTCTACACTGTTAAGTGTTTGATTAGAAAATCAATAACAGAGCCGAAGCTCTGATACCAATTGAAGGTGAGAAAAACAAGAAAGGGGGGTTTGAATTGTTTTGGAAAATAAGCGCTTTTTCAGAATAAGAACACACAGGATTTTATACTGGTTCGCTTATAACACAAAGCTACTCCAGTCCACCCGGCCAAGGTGATTTCGCCTTCAAAAAGGACTTAATCCACTAATCTTGAAAGATTATTACAACCAACGTCTAAGAGAAAGATCTCTTAGTCCTCCCAAGTATACAGACTACGCAGAGTCACTTGAGGAACAAAATCAATTAAGCAAAAGAGAATTGTAATCTAAAGGTGCTTCTAAGATAAAGTAAATATTACAGCAAATAGAGCAAGCAAGTGATTTCACGTTTGAGCAACAGCTCGTGAAATACTTAATAGAGAGAGAGAAAGAGAGAGTTTTTCTGTGCGTTCAGGTGTGTCTCTCAATGAAGTTCGCCGTCCTTTATATAGTGGAGAAAGGACCGTTGTAGTGAATGCAAAATATTTGACTTTGATGAGAGTTTAATGCCATTACTTTTGTGTTTCTTGCCATAACAGATTTGTCTCCTGAATAACTTCTTTCCAAATATACTTTCTTTCCATTTGAAGTTGTAGTTTCCGTTTCTCTTTCTGGATAAGGAGATTCTTTGTCAGAGTCTGCGTTAACTCTGTTATTCTCAGATTGTTGTGATGTGACATCAGAGCTTCTGATAGTCCTGGTCTTTTAGATCATCAGCGTTGATTCCAGAGGAAGTTTAGAGGTTCTGATATTCAGCTATGTTGTTTTGCTCAGAGTCAGAACTTCTAGAGCGCGCTTCTTCTTCAGATGCTTCTGATCTTCTGATAATTTGTATCTGATTCGATTCTGTATCTGATAAAGTGATCAGATTCTTTTGTTCTTGTTCAGAGTCCTGCACACTTAGAGAAATTTCGTTAGAGTGCCATTTTTGGTTTCATCCTTTGTTATCATTAAAATCCTGGAATCTGTTGTAGAACAATTTTTGTTCTTACAATGGTTGGGTGCAAATGACATACCAAGAAATTCAAAGCAATACATGTCAAAATTGAATCAAACTTATACACACATCATAGTAATGATGAATAAACATGAGGGTTTTCTTTCACTCATCCGAAAAATTAAATCAACATCAACTCGAATCATGCGGTCATCAAAGCAAACACTAAATCATGTGAAAAAATGAGAATCAAGAGGTCTTTCAAAGGTTGTAATGTGGCTTGGGTTACAAAGAAAGGGTGTGATTAAGGGAATTCAAAAAAAAATGCCTATCCCAAGGGAGCATTCCCATAAATTCAAACTCAACAACAAATTCTATTTTTGATCCCAATTTTTCTTCTTTTCTTATTTTTCAACAACAACACAACCATGAGCTCTCTTTTTCTTTTTTTTCTTTTTACTAGCTCCATAATTTCAAAGGTGACTTATTGTTCTTGTTTCTTTTCACACTTTCACCTTTTCTAAAACACCACTTTTTCAAGTTTTTATCAACTCTTCTAAGTTACTCTCCCTAACTTTAGACTTAAAGACAAAATTTATGCAATAATGCTCCCTACTTAGACATAGGCAAAAGACAAAAATTGCAAACAAAATCGGTTGAAGGTTCAATTGAAACGAAAGAAATTAGGATTCATTTATTCGCAATATTTTTAATGGAATTTGCACTTATCAATCAAATGAATCCTAATACAAGCTCAAAGGGGTTAAACTAAGGATCACTCCTCACAAGGTTAGTTGATTCAAAACTTTTTTGGCCAAGTGGTTTTTCTCAATAACAAACAATGCCTCTATCACTTTCACAATTTTCACAAAAATAGACTAATACATGATTTAGCATGATAAGAATGAATTGAAATTATATTCGGTCTCCCGCATTTAGTGGACAATGGAAGGCTACCTCACAATTGGTTAAGTTCTACTTTGATTCAAAATTGACATGTATCTCAAAGAATTTATGATAGGAAATTTGCAACACACCATCAAACTATTCATGTTAAGTCTAGAAAGCGGTAAAGTGTACCTTGAAATGCCGACAACCAATTCTTATCATCACCACTCGAAGTGTCCTACGCTTCCTTCCTTGCTAGCATCACTTGGTTCCTTCAAGCTTAACTCAAGAACGAGAACAATTAAACAAAAAAGTGGGGCATACCAAAGTTCATAGAAACACACAGTTAAACTTCACAATAAAGATACATGCAATTAACAAAACAAAAGTTCACGGTGAAACGAGAGCCACCAAAAGTACAACAACAAAAAAACGGGAAACACCAACATGTGATGCTTCCTAAAGTACAACCATAATTAAAAACACAAAAACAATAATAATAATAATAATAATAATAATAAAACTAACAAATAAAAAATCTAATACTACCCAAACCAAGGTCTTCAATCCTCCTCATCAACACCACCGCCCACGGACCCAATGACATCTTCCATGTCTTCATCATGACCCGCACCACTAGCTTGACCACTACCTCCTGCACCCCCCGTGAATGCTGGCCTGCCCTCAGGCCAATTAGAATAAGATACGCACTCCGCCTGAGTCGGAGAAGTGCGGGCTTCGGGTGCTAAGAATGTGTTCTGGAACTGCTGTTGCATGGCATCAAATAAGAATGATTGAGACCTCCTAGAAGCCTCAAAGTTTTCACAACAGTAAGTGGCAAACGCCATCTGATCAAAAACCAGTGCACAACGGGCGCGAGGCCTAGATGAAGAAGTGTCTGCTACCTCAGCTCTATCCATCTGACTTTGGCAGAACCTGTTCAAAAACACATCATTAATCACACTGGTTATAGAAAGGTGCACCTCGTCCGGAATAGGCACATTTGCCCTTCGGCAAAGCCCCATAATCAGCCCCGGATACATGAGCACACCGGTTTTCCCTCCGAACTTTGTCCTGCTAGTTGCCACTTTTCTCATCTCCCCCGCGATGATAGACGCCACATCCACCGATTTCCCAATCATAGTGTAATACAAAAGGTAGCCGACATTGAGTGGAATTATGGTACTATGGCTCCGCGGCCGAATCTTGTTCAACAAAAGAACCAAATAAGCCCAGGCTTCCAAATTAAGGTTTTCCCTCTTCCAAGATTTTGCAAATCTTTGATCGTTCAAGTCATACGTCCTTCCCTCAAGGCAAAGGTGAGCACTAACAACAGCAAGATCCCAATCATTTGCGCTCTCTTTAGCACGGTATTCACATCGCATGTTACCCGCCAAGGTGAGAGGATGACCCAAATAAGTATTGATTGCATCCCTATTGAAAGTGATGATCTTCCCCCTCACCCTAGTTTGATAGTGGTATGCTACACCTTCTTCTAATAGAAGAGCATTGGCGTAAAATTCACGCACAATGTCATAATTGATTTTCGCTTCCGGTTCACAAATTTTTCCCCACTTTCTCTTTTCAAAATTTGCCACAATCTTCTTATAGTTGCCACCTGGTGACAAACGAATGAACCTCTCTGGCTGGATGGTTCTTTTGATTAACTTTTCAAACCTCTCCTCATGCTCATTACTAATGAATCTCTGTACAGGGACCGGAGCTTACTGTTTTTGTGCGCTTAGAAATCTGCAAGAAAACCACAAAGCAACCATACAACAACCAAGAATTAAGTCAGCACACGTAACAAAAAAAAATGCTGAAATTCTTTCAGTTCGCGGCGCGAAGGCCAGATCGCGGCGCGATCTTTGCGAAACCCAGAAAAACCAGCAACCATATGATCTTTCCTACTGCTCAAATCTTTTCAAAATTTATACCACAAACTCTTAACCTGTCCTAATTTGAAGAATCTCTACACATGCAAAGTGAATTTCAACAAAAAAAATTATCCTCTAACAATTACCCTAATTCACCTTGATGAGAGAGCAAAGAAGGAAAAAAGGAAAAAGAGTAAGCATACCTTGATGAGAGAAAGAGATTGAAATGATTCTTGCAAAAAGTGGGATTATTGAGATTGAGAGGGTTAAGATTGTTAGGTTTGAGTTTGGGATTGGGAGTGAGAGAGTGTGTTGTGAAAGTGGTGAAGAGAGAGGGATGAAGTTATAAAAGATATAAAGGAAACAAAATAAAAAAACAGAAAATAAAAGGGGTCTGTTCCGCTCTGTTCGCGGGGCCAACTTGGTTCGCGACGCGAATTGAAGGTTTCCCAACTTCCAAAATATCACACAAAAATAGGGGAATTAAATCTTCATTCAGTTCGCGGGGCGAACTGAAAGAATTTTCTAAAAATATTGGAAATTGGACTGACCTCCATTATAATCTCGAAAACAAAGCAAAATACATTACACAAATGAAGTAACAAAAAATGAAATGAAGGCTTACGAAGTTGGGTTGCCTCCCAACAAACGCTTTGTTTAACGTCGTTTGAGCTCGACGGTTCGACAGTACTTCACGGTTCGGCGAGCGAAACGACATAGACGTCTCGGTTTACTTCTCCACCATGGTAGACTTTTAATCTCTGCCCATTCACAGTCCAACTCTCTTTTGACTTTGGGTCCTCAACCACAATGGCTCCATAATCTCGCACCTCTTTCACTACAAATGGTCCCGACCATTTAGACTTCAATTTACCCGGAAACAACTTGAGTCTTGAAAGTGGTGAAGAGAGAGGGATGAAGTTATAAAAGATATAAAGGAAACAAAATAAAAAAAATAGAAAATAAAAGGGGTTTGTTCCGCTCAGTTTGCGGGGTCATTCAGTTTGATAGCAACAATAACAATAATGTCAATAGATCGGTATCACCATTAGTTATACGGTTAGCGGGCCTTGTCCCCTACTCATCCGATAAAGTTGTGCCATATCAATATAATGCCACCATGAATTAAGATGGTCAAGAGGTTCATCTACCAGTTGCAGACTCAGTGGTAAATATCGCATATATTACGAAGGTGACCCGTAACGGTCGTGTGTTAAGTCCAGTTTTCCCTAAAGAAATAGAAGATGTTTCCGCAAGTAAAAAGGCAGAGATTCCAGTAGCAAATCTGGTTAGTGCTCCAACTTGTCAGTCTGGTGAGTCCATCTAGTTGAAACTAGCGATGATGATGAGGTGCTAAAGTTTATCAAAATAAGTGAATTCAATGTTGTAGAGCAGTTGCTCTAGACTCCGTCAAAGATCTATGTGATGTCACTGTTGATGAATTCTGAAGCACATAGGGAGGCATTGCAGAAAGTGCTAGAACAGGATTATGTTGAGCATGATGTGACCATGAATCAGTTTGACCACATAGTTGCCAATATTACTTCTTGTAATAATCTGAGTTTTTATGATGAAGAGCTTCCTGAGGAAGGCAAAAATCACAATTTGACGCTGCATATTTCTATGAATTGCAAGGAGGACGCTCTGTCCAACGTGTTGGTTGACACTGGGTCATCTTTGAATGTGTTGCCAAAATCAACTTTGTCAAGACTCTCTTATCAAGGCACCCCAATGAGGTATAGTGGCGTAATTGTCAAAGCGTCTGACGGTTCTCGTAAAACTGTCATTGATGAAGTGGACCTTCCAGTGAAGATTGGTCCGAGTGATTTCCAAATTACTTTCCAGGTAATGGATATCCACCTGGCCTATAGCTGCTTGTTAGGAAGGTCATGGATTCATGAAGCTGGAGCAGTGATGTCTACTCTACACCAGAAGATGAAATTTGTGAAGAACGGCAAGCTTGTCGTTGTTGGTGGAGAGAAGGCATTGTTGGTAAGCCATCTATCATCTTTCACGTACGTTGATGCTGAGGAGGAGGTTGGAACGCTGTTCCAAGCCTTATCTATTGCTGATGAAAGGAAAAAAACTGAGGCACCCATGTCTTCTTTGAAAGATGCGCAAGAGGCTATTGAGGCTGGCAGCATTGGCAAATGGGGTCGTGTTGTAGAGGTCCCCGAGAACAAGAACAGAGCTGGATTGGGATTTCAACCAGGGTCGTTCAACGCCAAAGTCAAAGTTATGCAACCAATTTTTCACAGTGGAGGGTTGATTCATGGGAATGATCAGCACTCAGTTGCCATTATTAAAGACAATAGTGATGAAGACGAAGCTTGCGCCAACTTTGTGACGCATGGCCAGACTTGCAACAATTGGGTTGATGTTGATGTTCCTGTTGTCATTCACTGTTCTAAGTAATTTTTTTTATTGTTTTAAGAAAAATCCTTCTCCTATGCCTAAGGGAGAAGTGAACATTGTTGAGCATTTTTATTATTATCATAAATAAAATACAATTTTATTCATCCACATCCATGATGTTTTATTTTCACTTTTTGATTTTTCTGAAAATGGTAATCACAAAAAACATAAATAAGTAATAATTTTCCATCTGCGTAATATTTGTTCACACTCCACTTCTCTAAAATCAAAATATCAAATCATTATGCAGGCTGGTTCTCAAACCCATTGAATACAATGATCCTACTCCTTCTCCAAACTTTGATTTCCCTGTGTTTGAAGTTGAGGAAGAGATTGATGATGAAGAAGTATCTGATGAATTATCTCATTAGCTTGAGCACGAGGAAAAAGCCATTCAGCCGTTTGAAGAGAAGATTGAACTAGTCAACTTGGGTTCCGAGGATGATGTGAAGGAAGTCAAGATTGGGTCTCAACTGTGTCCAAAAGATAAGAAGGGGATGATTGATCTTCTTCGAGAGTATTCTGATGTGTTTGCTTGGTCATATCAAGACATGCCTGGATTAGATTTTGAGATTGTAGAGCATAGATTGCCGTTGAATCCAGAATGTCCGCCGGTCAAGTAGAAGTTGAGGTGAACTCATCTTGATATGGAAGTAAAGATCAAAGAGAAAGTGCAGAAGTAGATTGATGTTGGTTTTCTTGTAACCTCCGAATATCCGCAGTGGGTGACCAATATTGTGCCTATTCCTAAGAAGGGTGAAAAAGTACACATGTGTGTTGATTATAGAGATTTGAACAAGGCTAGTCTAAAATACGATTTTCCTCTATCACACATTGATATGTTGATAGACAATACAACTAAATTCAAACCCTTTTCATTTATGGACGGATTTTCCGGCTATAATCAAATCAAAATAGCACCTAAAGATATGGAGTGATGCCTTTCGGCTTAAAGAATGTTGGTGCAACATACCAGAGAGCTATGCCAACTCTTTTTCATGATATGATGCATAAAGGAATTGAGGTTTACATTGATGATGTGATTGCCAAATCAAGCGATGAAGAAGAACATGTTGAGAATTTGTTGAATCTATTCCAGCATTTGAGGAAGTATAAACTCCGCTTGAATCCTAATAAGTGTACTTTTGGTGTTTGTTCTGGTAAGTTGTTGGGCTTTATTGTCAGTAAGAAGGGTATGGAAGTTGATCCAGCCAAGGTCAAAGCAATACAAGAGATGCATGCGCCCAAAACTGAGAAACAAGTCAGAGGTTTTCTCGGCCGCTTGAATTATATCTCAAGATTTATATCGATATGACTGCCACATGTGCGCCTATTTTCAAGCTTCTTCGGAAAGATCAGTCTTGTGATTGGACCAAAGATTTCCAAAAAGCTTTTGATAGTATCAAATAATATCTGCTTGAGCCTCCGATTCTGTCTCTGCCTGTTGAAGGAAGACCGTTGATTATGTATTTGACTGTGCTTGATGAGAGTATGGGTTGTGTTCTTGGTCAGCAAGATGAATATGGAAAGAAGGAATATGCTATTTACTACCTCAGTAAGAAGTTCACCGACTGTGAGACTCGGTATGTTCTGCTTGAGAAGACATGTTGTGTATTGGCTTGGGCTGCTAAGCGTCTGCGGCAGTATATGTTGAATCATACTACTTGGTTGATATCCAAAATGGATCCAATCAAGTACATTTTTGAGAAGCATATTTTATCTGGGAGAATTTCCCGTTGGCAGATGTTATTATCTGAGTATGACATTGAATACTGATCTCAGAAAGCTATTAAAGGTAGGGTCTTGGCTGACCATTTGGCTCACCAACCGATTGAAGATTACCAGTAAGTGCAGTACGATTTTCCCGACGAAGAGATTTTGTACTTGAAGATGAAAGATTGTGATGAACCATTGCTTGAAGAATGACCATAACCTGGTTCCCGTTGGGGCATGGTATTTGATGGAGCTATTAATTCATATGGTAATAGCATTGGGGCAGTGATTATTACTCCTCAAGTCACTCATTTTTCGTTTATAGCTAGATTGACTTTCAAATGTACAAACAATATGGCTGAGTATGAAGCTTGCATTATAGGGCTCTAAGAGGCCATTGATCTCAGAATAAAATATTTATACGTGTATGGATATTCAACTTTGGTTGTAAATCAGATCAAAGGTGAATGGGAGATGAATCAACCCGGTTTGATACCACATAGAGACTATGCGAGGAGGATTTCAATTTTATTTACAAAGGTTGAGTTTCATCATATCCCTTGAGATGAAAATCGGATGGCAGATGCTCTTACAACGTTGGCTTCAATGATTATGGTGAAATTTTGGAATGAAGTTCCCAATTTGACTATGATGCATCTTGATATGCCAGCTCATGTTTTTGTTGTTGAAGAAGTCAAAGATGAAAAGACATTGTATTTTGATATCAAATGTTTCCTCTAAAGTCAGATTTACCCGCCTGAGGCATCTTTGAAAGATAAGAAGACTTTGAGAAGATTAGCTGGTAACTTCTACCTGAATGGTGATGTGCTTTACAAGAGAAACTTTGATATGGTTCTGCTCAGATGCATGGATAGACACGAAGCAGACATGTTTATGACTGAAGTCCATGAAGGTTCCTTTGGTACTCATTCCAATGGACATGCTATGACTAAGAAGATCTTGAGAGCAGGTTACTATTGGCTGACAATGGAATCTGGTTGTTGCAAGTTTGTGAAGAAATGCCACAAGTGTCAAATTTATGCAGATAAAATTCATGTTCCTCCGACACTGTTGAATGTCATTTCCTCTCCACGACCCTTCTTCATGCGGGGAATTGATATGATTGGCATGATTGAGCCTAAAGCTTCAAACGGACATCATTTTATTCTGGTGGCTATTGATTACTTCACAAAGTGGGTTGAAGCGGCATCGTGCGCAAATGTGACCAGGTAAGTTGTTGTAAGGTTTATCAAGAATCAGATTATATATGGTTATGGTGTGCCAAGCAAGATCATTACTGATAATGGATCGAACTTGAACAATAACATGGTGGAAGCTCTTTGAAAAGACTTCAAGATTGCACATCATAATTCTTCTCCCTACAGACCCAAGATGAATAGGACTTTTGAAGATGTGAATAAGAATATTAAGAAGATCATTCAGAAAATGGTTGCGACTTATAAAGATTGGCATAAGATGCTCCCATTTGCTTTGCATGGGTACCGTACATCCGTCTGCACTTCAAGAGGGGCAACCCATTTCTCTCTTGTTTATGGTATGGAAGATGTGCTCCTCGTGGAGGTTGAAATCCCATCATTGCATGTTTTGATGGAAGCCAAGTTGACAAAAGCTGAATGGTGCCAGACCAGATATGATCAGTTGAATTTGATTGAAGAGAAGAGATTGACTGCCATGTGTCATGGTCAGTTGTATCAGCAGAGAATGAAGAAAGCTTTTGATAAGAAGGTCAGGCCTCGTGTGTTTAGAGAAGGTGACCTCGTGCTCAAGAAGAGTTTATCTTTCAAACCTGATGCTAGAGGCAAATGGACTCCTAATTATGAAGGCCCATATGTTGTTAAGAGAGCCTTTTCAGACGGTGCTTTAATTCTTACAACTATGGATGGTGAAGAGTTCACACGTCCTGTGAATGTTGATGCAGTCAAGAAATACTTCGCCAAAAAAAAAGAAGAACTCGCTAAGTTGAAAACCCGAAAGGGCGACTTAGGCAAAAATGAGCGTCTTAGTGAATTGAAAGCCCGAAAGGGAAATCTAGGCAAAAATTAGAGACATAAAACAAAATTTTATCCTGGTAGATTGAGTATCCCACCTTGGGGAAATCTAGGCAAAAATTAGGGATTATGGTAAGTAATTCCACACGTTTGGTCCTGGAAGCAGTTTTGAGCAAGTCATTCGGTTCTGATTCATCATTCTCAACTGAAGAAAAACACAATGGAATTTGAAGTTGGTAGGGAGAGTAGTGATCATTGTATTCAATGTAGCCCTTTTCCATGTAAATTACCATTTTTTAAAACTTTGTAAAGATCTATGGAGTCTCGTCATTTACAGACTACCATTCTATTAAATAAAGCCGAGCTTTTCATCCAATAGATTCTATTCCTATTTACTTCTACTAAATAAAATTGAATTTTTATGATGATAATTTTAAAATAAAATAATCAATATAATTATTTTTCTTAAAATAATAAAAACAATCACTTTAAGAATAATCAATTTCAGTAAGGAATGTCAACAGCAATCTGAGGACAGATAAGTCTTGAAGTGGGAAGCATTTTTGGTCTTCCCCAAGCAGTTGGTTTGGTAACTATTTTTCTCCCGAACAGTTCGTCATTTATCCCCAGTTTGGTTGATGAGTTTCTCCTTGAATATTTCATCATCCCCAATAGAGTCGGTGGGTCTTATTACCAGTGGAGCTGATGATTGATCCTTTTTGCGAATCCATATTCCCCAGCTATGGTGATCCTGTTTGATTGGACCCTGGAGATCCAAAACCTTTATTTGGTTTCCATTTTGCATTTGATTATGTTGCATAACTTTGACAGTTTCTCCTTTGTGTGAATCAGATTCGGTTATCTTTTCCTTGGAATTGGTTTATTTCACAATTTCCAAGAAGAATTTGATGATTATTGAGGAATGTGATGATCTTGGTTATAGCATCCCCATCAATTTGCTTAGAATCCCCTACAGAGTTTTACCTCTTGTGTTCCCCGACGGAGTTCATCTTCTGACATGAAGATCTCTTGTTCCCGGTAGTATTGGATTCTAAGCAGTATTTGTTTTGTCCCCTGCAGGGTTATCTCCCATTTGATATGGTGTTGACCTAAAATTCCCCGTAGTGTTGACAATTTTGATCCCCAACAGATCTTTTCTCTATCCTTTAGCAAGTGCTCTCTCTCCCCGTAGAGTTTGCTGTGATTGATGGGAAGCATGTTCTCCGTGACTTTCTCAGCCATAGTTGATTTGTTTAGAGCTGGATGATTTATTTTCATCCCTATCATTTTCTTCAGTTGGTGTTTCCATCTTGTTGAGATTAAGAGTGTTGCAGTAGTGATTCAAATCTTTGTTATTTGTATCCTTTGTATTGTGTTGTCAGCATAATCATGGTCATAGTCATGCATTATACATGCATAAAACACAACATCAGATATTTCATTATGCATTTTATCGCATTTGATTCTTTATTCTGATCCCCTGCTTCGGTGATATCATTTACCTATGCAAATTTGGTGCGTCTATCCTCCTTCAATTGTAGAGTGTCAGCCCCTTAAGCAGAAAGAGTTTAACCTTTCTCATTCGCCACTGAGTTATTTCCTCGTGGATGATTATTTCAGTTTCCTCCCCAATTAATTATCTGGATGGAACCACTCCCCTTGAGTTATATCCTCATTGAGTTGAGTCTTTGTTTGACCGTTTCTTTCTAGCTATTACCTAGATAGATATTTTGGTCCCCTGAGAGTCTACTACTCAGTAATTGGTAATATTCTTCTCGATTCTTGAGTACTTTAATTTTTCCCAATACCCGGTAAAATGTAATCTACTTCCTTTGCTTTCCCAGCGGATTCGTTTTCACGTTTCCTCAAGAGTTTATCCTTGATATGTTCACTTTAACCGATGACGGATATTCTTCCTTTTGTGGTTTTCTACCCAGTAAAAAGGTAGTTGTAATCCCTATTCTTATTCCTTAAAGAGTCTATCCTTGATATGTTCACTTTAACCAATGACGGATTTTCTCTCCCTTTTTGGTATTCTACCTAGTAACCGGTAGTTATAATTCCTATTTTATTTTTCACCTCTGAGTCTATCATTGATATGTTCATCCTAACCGGTGATGGATATTCTCTCTTTGGTATTCTATCCAGTAACTGATAGATATAATTCCTATTTCTTCCCGACAGTTTATCCTTGATACGTTTACCCTAACCGGTAACGGATATTCTTCCTCTTTCCCCAGGTGGTCTATCCTTGATATGTTCATCTTAACCGATGACGGATATTCTTCCTCTGGGTTTATCCTTGATATGTTCACTTTAACCAGTGACAAATACTCTCTCGTTGGTCTTCTTTCCAGTAACCTGCAATTATAAATCCTATTTGAATTCTCTCCCCAATAGGTCATTCTACCCAATAATAGGTAATGAATGCACCTCTTTCTCCTCAGCGAGTCATCCTTGATATGTTTACCCTAACCGGTAACGGATGTCCCTCTGTCAGAGTGTATTATCTTCTTGCCCAGTAACCGGTAATAGATAATATACCTCTGATACTTCTGTATTAAAGTTCATTCTTCCCCAATTGAGTTTGAGTGCATATTTCCTTAATGAAATCACTAACCCTCTGTTTGGTTTGAATACCTCAGTTTTGTTCTGATCTATTCTTATCCCCTGCAGATTTCCCTCATCCCCAGACTGAGTCCTTCCACTGATTTATTTTCATGAAAATCCCCCCCGTGTCTCCAGCAGTTTTCAATTCGTAGTCTGGCCTACGCACCGCTTTTATCCCCAGAATCTTTATCTCCCCAGTGAGTTTTCCTTATGGAATGCAGTATGCTTCTGTGGATTTTTTAGTTTCTCTGAATTCTTTTCCTTTGCGGCAATTTATTCCCCACAAATATTATTTTAGCATACATATCATATGCCTCATGAGGTCTCTTAGGGACCAAAATTTGTTTCTATATGTTGTTATTTAAATCCATTCTACTGAGTTGATACGAAGATTTTAACCTTCACATCCTCAGTTAGAATGTCCTTAAATAGGGGTAGCTGTAAGACCCCAATTTGGACCCTAAGATCCCTCATGCTATCTCAGCATTTGCATTGGCTTTGGGATCACACATTGTCATCCTCCTTACCCCTCATCCATTGGGTTTCCATTGGGAGATATTACCAAGCCCATTTGATTATATCATAATTTTTTTCATTATTTACTAACCAAAATACCAAAAATATGTCTATGTATAACTTTGTCTCTTTTGTAGGTAATGTGTACATCCACCAATGCCTCATCAAGCTCATATCTAGGGTTTGAGACCCTCAATGCAAGGAGATCAATTAAGATATGGTTCACATTGTCTCTAAACATCATATATGGGTCCCCATGTTCTTCATTTATCATTTTGATCAAGAATTCATCAAGAATTTGAAGCTTGTTTGCCTTGGAAGCCCTAATTCATTTGGGTATCTTGTGTGACTTCCTCAACAATTTTCTTTAACATTTGATCAAATATATCAAGGTATACTTCATTATACATCATCATATACATATATGATCCTCCATGAGTCAAAGAGATCAATATAAATTCAAGTTTGCAAGTTGGTTCATGGTGGTTGACCAGAGAAAGTCAACTGGTCAAAACTCGGGTTCACTAGACCCTATCTCCTATAATATTTGTCATATGAAAATTATTCCAAGATAAAAGTTACTCCATATGACATTCCGAAGAACTTTAATGTTGAGGTCAAGAGCTAGTTTTGCTTGGAAAGTCATATTTTATGGTGAAAGATTATAGGTCATTTGGTCTAAACCCTAGTTAGGAGGTCAACTTCGAAGGACCGTAACTTGCTCAATTTTTATGAGATGAAGGCCATCCAAGTTTCATGATCAATTTCAATATGTCCTCTCAGAATTTGATTCTTTGAGAAATGTCAAATTCTATTTTCAAGGTCATGTGCCAAGAGGAAACATTATAGGTCATTTTGGGTCATTACCATTGAACAAGCAATTTTCCTCAACTTCTAAAATGCATAACTCCGTCATGCCAAATCCAAATGAGGTCATATTTGTTACTAGATTGAATAGGTTTTAAAGAGATACAAATTTGATGAAGGAACGTTTTCCATTTGAAGCCCATAGCAAAAGTTATTCAAGGTGAAAGAAGTGAACATTTGGCTTGGTACTTAGAAAAATTTCAATTATGTTTGATTTCCCAAACTTCCACCTCAAAATTAATCATGATCCAAGCTTCAAATGGAAAAGTGTTCAACATGAAAGTTGTTCCCCTTTGTATCACCTTTCCAAAAAAGTCTAAAATCACTTTATTTGGCCCAGGATTGAATGACTTGCGCATGAATTTTCTTCAAGGTTCCATTTGGATGAATCTCATTACCATTTCCCAATTCCAAATGCATGGCTTCATGACACACTTTTAGCATCACTCATGATCAACTTTGGACCTTTCGACATCACTTCATGGGCCTATCATACCCTTATGCATCCGTGTAAGTGAGAATTGCTATTTTTGGCATTTGATTGGAAGAGTGTGGAAATCAATTGTTCAGCCTATAAATACATTGCCTCATGCTCAGAATTGGGGACACCTTGCCCAAGCTTTGATCCTACAACCCTACCTTTCACCATTAGAGGATAAAATTGAAGGTTTTCAATTGAAAATCGAGTTTCAATTTCACTTCTGTTTTGAAGTTGAAACTCCAAGAATCTGAGCCATTCTTTGATCCAATTCACTTCCTGCAAGCTTCTAAAGTCAAGCCAAGGCCAATTGGAAGCAAGATCAAGCAAGATTCAAGCTCCTCGAAGGTGATTTTTCAGAAACTTTCTCTCTTCGATTCTCTCTCAATTCTTCACCATTATCTTTGATTTTTGGTTGGCTGAAGTCCTACCAATGTAGGAAACAAGATTGGGTTGCTTTGAGGTTAAATTGAAGCAACTCAGTTCATGATCCTCAAAATTCAAATCCATGTATCTTTCAAGATACTTGGAATTGGAGAAAATTGAGGCCAGATTCGAGCTCCTGAGCATTTTTCCTTTGAATCCATGTCCTTGTTTTTTGATTTTAGTGAAGGTTGATGATGGACCAGTCCGGTGAGTAGGGGTGTTCCCGGTGCGGTTTGGGCGGTTTTGACCATAAAAATCATCCGAACCGCAAGAGAAAAAAGCATGTGGTTCGGTTTGGTTCGGTTGGCTTTTAGAAATAAAACCAAACCAAATCAATGCGGTTTGGATTGGTTCGGTTGGTTCGGTTTTTTACAATATTTTTATTTAGCCATACATACACCTATAGAGAACAACATAACTTTGTGTTTAGTCATTCATACATTAGTAAATAATATCAAAACTCATCATATTTAGAAAAAAACTTCTCATTCAATATACAAAAAATTAGATTAGAAAAAAGTGGAATAAAAAATATATATAAAATAGTAGCATAAAATAATATCAAAAACATTATAATAAAACATAAAAAACATATGAGAAGAGAGATTAGAGAAGATGAAAAAAAACATAAGAGATGCGAGATTGAGAAGAAATGTGCGATAAAAATGTAATTAGAAGATAAAACAATAATATAAAATATGAAAAAGAAAGAACATAAGAGAGGACATATTCGAGTAGAAAAGGTGAAATGTACATGGTAAAGAAGACGAAAAGAATGTGCGGTACTATTAGGAGAGACTTAAGAAGGTTGAAATTAAAACCCTAAGTGTGAGTAAGAGAAAATAGTTTGTAATTGTAAGGTTAAGACATACTAGGTTTGAGTTTTGGATTGGATGTGAGATAAGTGAAGTTTAGATGGTAACATAATGCGGTTTGGTTTGGTTTAGTTCGGTTTGCAAAATACAAACCGTAAACCAAACCAAACCGTGCGGTTTTGTTAAAAAATGACCCAAACGCATCCGAACCAAATGCGGTTTTTTGTGGTTTTGGTTTGGTTTGGTTTGGTTTGCGGTTTTCTATTGGGTTGGTTTGGTTTTGAACACCCCTACCGGTGAGGTCCACTGGAGAAGCCTCCTGACCATCTGATCATCTGATCATGTTAATTTGTTTTAATCTGAGCCATTCCTTTTAAATACCACGCGTGTGTTGCATTGACTAGAGTCCACCATAGATAGCACACGCGTGTCGATCAGATGTGTCACCTCAATTAATGAGGGAGATTTGATGGCCCTTGTATTTTTCTTTTTATTTTAATTTGTGATTTTCTTTTAATTGCTCCTATTTTATTTAATTCATAGAAATTTCATTTTTAATCCAAAAAATATGGGACTTTCACCAAAAATCTTTAAATATCTTCCTCTTCGAGATTCTGAATTAAAATTAGTTTTTGGATCAATTGTGATATTTTTAATGAATTAAACGTTTTTGTGCATATTTTTAATTGTTTAAAAATACTTCTGACTTTTCAAAAATAGTGAAATTTTTTGTATAAGGTCCTTTAACCTTGTTTGACCTAGGATAAATACCTTGGCCATCTATTTGGTGTGTTGAAGGGATTTTAGGTTTTGACCAAATAAAATTGTTTTTTAATTCATTTTTAAATTGATTTTTTAATTGATTAAATTCTTAAAAATATTGTTGAGCCATTTTTATGGTCTTGTGATGTTTGACTTTCTGTTTGGGCCTTGGTCAAGGTTGATTTGACTTTTGTTGGATCAAAACCATTGGACTTAGGGGATTGATGAAATATATATTTCATCTCCCAAAATGAATGAATGGTTTTGATTTGATGAAATTCTTTCCATGATCAATTTGTGTTTCTATTTTCCCCTCCCTCTTCATCTTCATCCCTATTCTTTCCCATTCCATCATTTGACCAATGAAATCTCTAATATCTAAAGGCTAATTGGTTCATCAATGACATTGTGTCAGATGAATAAATATAAGTGTGACTGAGATAGGTCCCTCCCCCTTGATCTTTTTCTTTTAAGTGTGTGGTGTGTTTTAGGAGTTTGGTTCTTCATACCAAATCTCTAACATGCATTAACACCCAAATGTTTATTGTCCGACCTCAGATAGTTGTGACTTCTACATAAGTCCAATTACGATTGCTTAACATAGAGCTAAATTTGACCCTTAAGGCATAACATTCTAGTAAGTGAGATTGTGAGTCTCCCATTCTTCATAACATTTGAAGCTAGCGGAAATATACCCGAACGTATCGCACGCTCGAACATACAACAAAGTTGCCATCGAATATTATTTATTCCCGAAGGAAAGGGAAAACATCGATAAAACTCGGGGGGAAGAGATATGATGGGTAAGGAAGTCGGTTATGCAAGGGGAAGGTATTAGCATCCCTAACATTCATGGTACTCCATGGGAACTCTTTTGATTGTTCTCGCTCGAATAGGTGTGATATCTAAGGTTACTCGCAAAAGGAATGGGGGAAAAGAAAATTAAATAGATAAAGTGTTCGGTGAGGATTATGGCCCTTATGCCTACGTATCCTCATAGTGCAATGAGGAATTCAGAGCTTCGTAGTTCAAGGAACTAGATGCGGGAGGTGAAAAAAAGTGTGATCAAAGTATGGTCTGAACCAAAGAATAGTGTTTTGAACTCCAATAAGGGTGAAATATGAACCCAAGAGTAAGGTGGATATTACCAATACGTAGGCTAGTAGGACCGCCACTATAGGGTAAAGCTGAAAAGACAAAGAAATAAGTGTTTGGGCATGATCCCAAACATCTCTTGGTTCACAAGGTGACGCAAGAAGGAACACAAAGAGGTAGTGTATTTGGCTCAAAGAATAGGTATATCACATGGAGTGAAAGAAGGTAGAGTATTAATGTATCATGGAAATGAATGGAATGAGGTGACCTAAGTCACATAATTGGGTATTTGGTGACAAGTGATTGAGGAAGTATTGTTTGAAACCGAAAGGTGAAAGTGTGTTGGAATCCATAAGAAGAATGGGATTTGTACCATAGAGGGAAATGGCTTTAACCGATACGTGGACTAGTAGGACCGCCGCTATAGGGTGATTAGCCAAAAAAGAAGGAATTAAATGTTTGAGGGTGTAGCCCAAACAAATCTAGGTAGAAATGCGGACTTTACGTTAGGCGTCCTAAAAGGGTGTGTATGGAATTCCAAAGAAAGTATATTTCGGTTTCAAAGAAACGATGCGCCACTAGGTGAATGATTTATGATCGAAGGTAGATAATAGATCATGAAAGATATTAACGGTGCCCTAAGGCAGAAGAAAGAATAAATAAGTATGCTCATGGAGGATTCAAACCCTCGTGTCTACATATTCTCATCGTTCAATGAGAAAATCAGAGCAATCGTAGTTCAACTCACTACAGCCGAAAGTAAGATGATTGATGAGGCAAGAGGAGATTGGTAGATTGATTTGCCAGGGTTCAATACCCATCAAGGCTGAAAAAGAGTGCCAAGGTTCATGACCTTCAAGGTGATGTATCACTACCAGAGTTTATAACTGATGATGTCAAGGAATTGAATTACCAAGGTTTAACACCTACAGGGCGAATAGAATTAAGTGCGAGAGTCCACGACTCTCAGGGTTGAGAATTAACTTGAATAACCAAGGTTTAATACCTTACAAGGTAGAAGAGACAGATATGCCAGAGTCCACGACTCTCAAGGCGAAGACCAAATCGGATAGCCAAGGTTTAACACCTCACAAGGCGCAGAGAGTTAGATGCCAGAGTCTACGACTCTCAAGGCGAAGATCGGAATCTAAGAGTCAAGGTTTAACACCTCACAAGGTGAAGAATGTCAAGTGCCATAGTCTACGACTCTCAAGGTGAAGATATGAATTGAATAGCCAAGGTTTAACACCTCACAAGGCAAAGAATGTTAGATACCAGAGTCTACGACTCTCAAGGCGAAGATCAAAATCTAATAGCCAAGGTTCAACACCTCCCAAGGCAAAGAAAGGTTAGATGCCAAATTCTATGACTCTCAAGGCGAAGATCGACATCGAAGAGACAAGGTTTAACACCTCACAAGGAAAAGAATGGTGCCAAGGTTTAACACCTTACAAGGCAAAGATTGATTGGAAGAGGGTGTACAACCACGAGTTGCTAATAGCAAAAGATGCTCCACTATTGGGGTCTTGGAATATTGATCGATAGATAGAATAGATTGACAAATAGGTAGAAATAGATAAGGTAGCTCGCGAAGAATCTGGATTCTCCTGCCTACGTATCCTTATAGTGCAATAAGGAAATCATAGCTTTCGTAGTTCAGCCCACTAGGGTTGAAAGCAAAAATGATTGGAGGCAAAAGAATGATTGAATAGAAATGAATAGAATGAAGGATAAATTGATAATAGACTTGATCGTCGATTGATAGGAATCATACTAAAGTCTATGAATAAGGGCGAACGCTTTGAATATTTGGGGCCTACGCCCCATACACAAAGTCGCTCCAGACAAGGATGGGAGAAACTCTGTCTCATCATTCCCTATTACTTAAGACTCGTAGCGCATGATACTTCTCTTCACTGACAAGTTGTTGGTGAAGAATCTTCATTGTTGATCCTTGCATTGATGTTGTCTTGTATGAAGAAGACTTGGTAATTTATTCGATTCATATTGTACTAAAGTCTATGAATAAGGGCGAACACTTTGAATATTTGGGGCCTACTCCCCATACGCAAAGTATCTCTAGACAAGGATAGGAAAGACTCTGTCTCATCATTCCCTATTACTTAAGGATAGTTTTGTACAATTCGAATCATATTTACCAAGTGTTGACCTTTGATTTATCTTGTATAATCCGCTACTTGGTATGACTTAGGATGCCTTGATTGAAGATCTTGACTTGAGGCTTCGAGATCCACAACTTAGAAGAAAAATCTTATTAAGTGACCAAGGGTCTTTTGGTCACTCAAATTAGACCGTGAGATTATATAAGTTCAAAAGATTTAATTGATCAAAATTACTTTTGATCAATTCGAATCGTGGGTTAAGATTTAGTTTGAAAACTAGGTTAGAACCTAATCTAATGGTTAGAATTAATCAAACTAATCTAAGGGATCATGTTATAGTGAGTCATGGTTTGATTAAAAATCTATGTCAAAAATCCCTAAGGGAACATGCAATTATGTGGTTAAGATACCAAAGTAACCCCTAAGGGGTAAAATGGTCAATTCACAAAAATATCCAATTATGAACACAAACTTAATTCCAATTAAATTTAAATTAGAAACTACAAATTGATTAAGTCCTAAATTCTAAAATTAACCTAATGTTCAAGAATTAGCTAAATTCTAAAATTAACTAAAATCTAACTATTTTCTAATTCCTAATCTAACTAAACTATATTAAAATCTAATTAGAAAACTATACAAAAATCCAATTAATTACTAAATTCTAATTAAAATCTAAGACCTAATTAAACCTAATTAAAATGCTAACAAAATAATTACCAAAAATATCAACACAAAATAAAATGGAATTAAAGGTAATTAAAATGACAATTAAAATGTTGGGCCAAAGGGGTGCAGACCCTGAATATAGTGCAAAATTCAGCAAAAAAAAGGGATTTTTGGGTCCAACAGAATGAGCCCAAATACCAAGAAGTGTAGTTGGATTTAGCAAGTATGTTGCTAAGTAAAACAGGGATGTAAAAAGCAAAATATTGGGCTTAATGGCTAAGCCCAACAGAATTTGCAAAGGAAATGGGAGAAAAATTCAGCAACCATAATTCATCATCTCTACACACCAAATTCAACTCTCATGTCAAAAATGAACCACCACCGGAGCTCCAGCACCACCGCGTCGGAGGCGGTGGAGTTGACCAGAATCAAGAAAAAGCACAATTTTCCTACTCCTCTCAACCTCTTCTATCCTAATCTCTCATCTGTTCTAACTAGAAGTCGATAAATTCTAGAAATTGAGCCATTAAAGTCAAGAACCCTAAACACAAGATCTAAAATTAAATGGAGAGGAAGGAGAATCAAACCATCAAACCTTGGGGTTTTGATTCTCCACTACATAACCTACATTGTGGTATCAAAAATTCAGCAAACAAGTGTAGCGGTAAATTCTTGATCATCAAGCTATGGATAAGCTAGAGATCAAATAACAAGAGTCGCCACCGCGCTTTTATTGTTTCCAAGGAAAAAGGGAAAAAGTACGAACAAAACCCAAAAAGTAAGAAGTTTTCAAATCAAAACTAATAAAATGTCAGAGATTACAAGTAAGGGGGTTGGTTACACGGAGGGAAGGTGTTAGCACCCAAAGTGTCCTAGGTACTCCTAGGGAGCCCTTTTTGTGTGCATATGTACTTGGTATAAAGTGATGTTTACAAACAAATAGAATGGGGGGATGAGAAAATAATTCATTAATTATATTTTTGTGTTTGACAAGATCTTCGGTCTTGCGCCTACGTACCAACATAAAAATGAGGGATCAAAACCTCGTAGTTCGTGATACAAATTTCAAAGTGGATGCATTACTTTTAACAAAAATTAAGTTTGAAAAGGCACAAAGGCCTAAAATGGTTTGAATGAGTTAGTTCTTTTTGGCTTTTTTGAAAGTTTAGGTCAAGTATAATTAAGTTTATTTACAAGTTTGATTTAAGAAAAGATGTTTGAAAATGCAATGGCATAAGGCCAAAGTTTCTATCTTTTTGCAAAGTCGTCAAAGTTTAGAACAAAAGTAGTCCACACAAAGAAGATTTTGAAAAATGGAGGGAGAGATTTTGAAATTAAAGAAATGGGGAGAAGATGAAGAGACTACCCTATGTACAAAAAATTAAAAGTTTAGAGTTGAAAAGATCTGACCAACTGGGTAGCAATCCAATAGACAAGAATGTCAATAGAAACCCAAAATTCCCTTGGACTTTTAGAATCAAACAACAGAATGCACAATTATATTATCTTGAAGAGCAAGGCATCAAATAAAGATAGCCACATCCAAGTTTATTCATCCCATGATCTTCTTCAAAATAGCCCATGTAACAGATGAATTCCACAAGTCACAGGTTCAAAATAACAGCTTCACAATGATCATGTTGCAGATGAACTCAGAGATATCTTGAATGATGTATTAGATGAAGTTTCAAATTGCAAGCACTTGGTTCTTCAACAAGTTGGCATTGGCCAAGTCCTTTAGCATAGGAATGTTGCCTAGATTCTAAGTCCATTTGTCCAAGATCAAACCAACAGTCCACACAAAAGTTTTTTAGGGTTTTTTTGTTGTTATTATGTACCTTAATGGTCAAAGACCACACAAACAAGCAAAGTATACACAAACAAAATATATCACACAATATGGTCCAAGTGGACAAAGTGAAAATTGAATTAACATAAACAATTAGAATGATATGAACAATGGCAAATGATATAGAGTTCTAAAAGTAAATTGCATTAAAGTAAAGGATTGGAATTAAAAGTTAGTAGTTAATAGGTTAGAAGTTAGTATTGCTTTGCTTTTGCTTTTTAATTAAAGTCATTCTTTGGATAACACTCAACCCACTTATCACAAGCATGGACCCTTGAACCAAGACATCTTCCAAAGGAAGGAAAAAAGGCCAAGTTTCGACACAATACCATGAAAGAGGGGAGACTTACAATCTCACTAACTAGAATGCTTATGTCTTTTATGTCACAAATTTACCGCTATGTTAAGCAATCGTAATTGGACTTATGCAGAAGTCATAATTATTTGAGACTGGGCAATAGAATTTTGGTGTTAATGCATGTTAGAGACATAGTATTATGAACTATGCTCATGAAACATACCACACACAAAAAGAATATGCAAAAGATGTGGCCTAATCTCATCCATACTCATGTTAATTTTTCAATCAACTAGCATTAGGACTTTGAGATATCATAGTAGGACCGCCGCTATAGGGTGATTAGCCAAAAAAGAAGGAATTAAATGTTTGAGGGTGTAGCCCAAACAAATCTAGGTAGAAATGCGGACTTTACATTAGGCGTCCTAAAAGGGTGTGTATGGAATTCCAAAGAAAGTATATTTCGGTTTCAAAGAAACGATGCGCCACTAGGTGAATGATTTATGATCGAAGGTAGATAATAGATCATGAAAGATATTAACGGTGCCCTAAGGCAGAAGAAAGAATAAATAAGTATGCTCATGGAGGATTCAAACCCTCGTGTCTACATATTCTCATCGTTCAATGAGAAAATCAGAGCAATCGTAGTTCAACTCACTACAGCCGAAAGTAAGATGATTGATGAGGCAAGAGGAGATTGGTAGATTGATTTGCCAGGGTTCAATACCCATCAAGGCTGAAAAAGAGTGCCAAGGTTCATGACCTTCAAGGTGATGTATCACTACCAGAGTTTATAACTGATGATGTCAAGGAATTGAATTACCAAGGTTTAACACCTACAGGGCGAATAGAATTAAGTGCGAGAGTCCACGACTCTCAGGGTTGAGAATTAACTTGAATAACCAAGGTTTAATACCTTACAAGGTAGAAGAGACAGATATGCCAGAGTCCACGACTCTCAAGGCGAAGACCAAATCGGATAGCCAAGGTTTAACACCTCACAAGGCGCAGAGAGTTAGATGTCAGAGTCTACGACTCTCAAGGCGAAGATCGGAATCTAAGAGTCAAGGTTTAACACCTCACAAGGTGAAGAATGTCAAGTGCCAGAGTCTACGACTCTCAAGGTGAAGATATGAATTGAATAGCCAAGGTTTAACACCTCACAAGGCAAAGAATGTTAGATACCAGAGTCTACGACTCTCAAGGCGAAGATCAAAATCTAATAGCCAAGGTTCAACACCTCCCAAGGCAAAGAAAGGTTAGATGCCAAATTCTATGACTCTCAAGGCGAAGATCGACATCGAAGAGACAAGGTTTAACACCTCACAAGGAAAAGAATGGTGCCAAGGTTTAACACCTTACAAGGCAAAGATTGATTGGAAGAGGGTGTACAACCACGAGTTGCTAATAGCAAAAGATGCTCCACTATTGGGGTCTTGGAATATTGATCGATAGATAGAATAGATTGACAAATAGGTAGAAATAGATAAGGTAGCTCGCGAAGAATCTGGATTCTCCTGCCTACGTATCCTTATAGTGCAATAAGGAAATCATAGCTTTCGTAGTTCAGCCCACTAGGGTTGAAAGCAAAAATGATTGGAGGCAAAAGAATGATTGAATAGAAATGAATAGAATGAAGGATAAATTGATAATAGACTTGATCGTCGATTGATAGGAATCATACTAAAGTCTATGAATAAGGGCGAACGCTTTGAATATTTGGGGCCTACGCCCCATACACAAAGTCGCTCCAGACAAGGATGGGAGAAACTCTGTCTCATCATTCCCTATTACTTAAGACTCGTAGCGCATGATACTTCTCTTCACTGACAAGTTGTTGGTGAAGAATCTTCATTGTTGATCCTTGCATTGATGTTGTCTTGTATGAAGAAGACTTGGTAATTTATTCGATTCATATTGTACTAAAGTCTATGAATAAGGGCGAACACTTTGAATATTTGGGGCCTACTCCCCATACGCAAAGTATCTCTAGACAAGGATAGGAAAGACTCTGTCTCATCATTCCCTATTACTTAAGGATAGTTTTGTACAATTCGAATCATATTTACCAAGTGTTATTAAGTGACCAAGGGTCTTTTGGTCACTCAAATTAGACCGTGAGATTATATAAGTTCAAAAGATTTAATTGATCAAAATTACTTTTGATCAATTCGAATCGTGGGTTAAGATTTAGTTTGAAAACTAGGTTAGAACCTAATCTAATGGTTAGAATTAATCAAACTAATCTAAGGG
This sequence comes from Lathyrus oleraceus, assembly GCF_024323335.1. Taxonomy (NCBI): domain Eukaryota; kingdom Viridiplantae; phylum Streptophyta; class Magnoliopsida; order Fabales; family Fabaceae; genus Lathyrus; species Lathyrus oleraceus. The sequence goes on from NC_066581.1 coordinate 87,872,278, forward strand.
ATCATGTTATAGTGAGTCATGGTTTGATTAAAAATCTATGTCAAAAATCCCTAAGGGAACATGCAATTATGTGGTTAAGATACCAAAGTAACCCCTAAGGGGTAAAATGGTCAATTCACAAAAATATCCAATTATGAACACAAACTTAATTCCAATTAAATTTAAATTAGAAACTACAAATTGATTAAGTCCTAAATTCTAAAATTAACCTAATGTTCAAGAATTAGCTAAATTCTAAAATTAACTAAAATCTAACTATTTTCTAATTCCTAATCTAACTAAACTATATTAAAATCTAATTAGAAAACTATACAAAAATCCAATTAATTACTAAATTCTAATTAAAATCTAAGACCTAATTAAACCTAATTAAAATGCTAACAAAATAATTACCAAAAATATCAACACAAAATAAAATGGAATTAAAGGTAATTAAAATGACAATTAAAATGTTGGGCCAAAGGGGTGCAGACCCTGAATATAGTGCAAAATTCAGCAAAAAAAAGGGATTTTTGGGTCCAACAGAATGAGCCCAAATACCAAGAAGTGTAGTTGGATTTAGCAAGTATGTTGCTAAGTAAAACAGGGATGTAAAAAGCAAAATATTGGGCTTAATGGCTAAGCCCAACAGAATTTGCAAAGGAAATGGGAGAAAAATTCAGCAACCATAATTCATCATCTCTACACACCAAATTCAACTCTCATGTCAAAAATGAACCACCACCGGAGCTCCAGCACCACCGCGTCGGAGGCGGTGGAGTTGACCAGAATCAAGAAAAAGCACAATTTTCCTACTCCTCTCAACCTCTTCTATCCTAATCTCTCATCTGTTCTAACTAGAAGTCGATAAATTCTAGAAATTGAGCCATTAAAGTCAAGAACCCTAAACACAAGATCTAAAATTAAATGGAGAGGAAGGAGAATCAAACCATCAAACCTTGGGGTTTTGATTCTCCACTACATAACCTACATTGTGGTATCAAAAATTCAGCAAACAAGTGTAGCGGTAAATTCTTGATCATCAAGCTATGGATAAGCTAGAGATCAAATAACAAGAGTCGCCACCGCGCTTTTATTGTTTCCAAGGAAAAAGGGAAAAAGTACGAACAAAACCCAAAAAGTAAGATGTTTTCAAATCAAAACTAATAAAATGTCAGAGATTACAAGTAAGGGGGTTGGTTACACGGAGGGAAGGTGTTAGCACCCAAAGTGTCCTAGGTACTCCTAGAGAGCCCTTTTTGTGTGCATATGTACTTGGTATAAAGTGATGTTTACAAACAAATAGAATGGGGGGATGAGAAAATAATTCATTAATTATATTTTTGTGTTTGACAAGATCTTCGGTCTTGCGCCTACGTACCAACATAAAAATGAGGGATCAAAACCTCGTAGTTCGTGATACAAAATTTCAAAGTGGATGCATTACTTTTAACAAAAATTAAGTTTGAAAAGGCACAAAGGCCTAAAATGGTTTGAATGAGTTAGTTCTTTTTGGCTTTTTTGAAAGTTTAGGTCAAGTATAATTAAGTTTATTTACAAGTTTGATTTAAGAAAAGATGTTTGAAAATGCAATGGCATAAGGCCAAAGTTTCTATCTTTTTGCAAAGTCGTCAAAGTTTAGAACAAAAGTAGTCCACACAAAGAAGATTTTGAAAAATGGAGGGAGATATTTTGAAATTAAAGAAATGGGGAGAAGATGAAGAGACTACCCTATGTACAAAAAATTAAAAGTTTAGAGTTGAAAAGATCTGACCAAATGGGTAGCAATCCAATAGACAAGAATGTCAATAGAAACCCAAAATTCCCTTGGACTTTTAGAACAAACAACAGAATGCACAATTATATTATCTTGAAGAGCAAGGCATCAAATAAAGATAGCCACATCCAAGTTTATTCATCCCATGATCTTCTTCAAAATAGCCCATGTAACAGATGAATTCCACAAGTCACAGGTTCAAAATAACAGCTTCACAATGATCATGTTGCAGATGAACTCAGAGATATCTTGAATGATGTATTAGATGAAGGTTCAAATTGCAAGCACTTGGTTCTTCAACAAGTTGGCATTGGCCAAGTCCTTTAGCATAGGAATGTTGCCTAAATTCTAAGTCCATTTGTCCAAGATCAAACCAACAGTCCACACAAAAGTTTTTTAGGGTTTTTTTGTTGTTATTATGTACCTTAATGGTCAAAGACCACACAAACAAGCAAAGTATACACAAACAAAATATATCACACAATATGGTCCAAGTGGACAAAGTGAAAATTGAATTAACATAAACAATTAGAATGATATGAACAATGGCAAATGATATAGAGTGCTAAAAGTAAATTGCATTAAAGTAAAGGCTTGGAATTAAAAGTTAGTAGTTAATAGGTTAGAAGTTAGTATTGCTTTGCTTTTGCTTTTTAATTGAAGTCATTCTTTCGATAACACTCAACCCACTTATCACAAGCATGGATCCTTGAACCAAGACATCTTCCAAAGGAAGGAAAAAAGGCCAAGTTTCCACACAATACCATGAAAGAGGGGAGACTTACAATCTCACTAACTAGAATGCTTATGTCTTTTATGTCACAAATTTACCGCTATGTTAAGCAATCATAATTGGACTTATGCAGAAGTCACAACTATTTGAGACCGGGCAATAGAATTTTGGTGTTAATGCATGTTAGAGACATAGTATTATGAACTATGCTCATGAAACATACCACACACAAAAATAATATGCAAAAGATGTGGCCTAATCTCATCCATACTCATGTTAATTTTTCAATCAACTAGCATTAGGACTTTGAGATATCATAGGCCAAATGAGATGAATGCATAAAGAAGGGGAATGAGATGAAGAGGGAAGGGAATGGATGAAATCACAAATTGGTCAAAGGAGGACTTTTACCAAATTAATATCATCCATTCATTTTGGGAGATGGAGTGTACATTCCATCAATCCCCTAAATCCAATGATATTAATTTGACAAAGTCAAATCAACCTTGACCAAGGCCCAACAACAAGAGTCAAACACAAACAAGTCATTACAATTGATCAACAAAATTATTTGGCATTTATTCAAATTAAAATACTAAAATAGTGCATTTAAATTAAATATTTTTTGTCCAATTCCTAAAATCTCATCAAAACACCAAAGAAATGGCCATGAGATTTATCATAGGTCAAACAAGGTCAAAGGACCTTGGAGAAAAAATTTCATAATTTTTGGACATTTAAAAATATTTTTAAACAATGAAAAACACATGAAAAATCAATTAATTCATGAAAAATATTAATAATGATGCAAAAAATAATTTTAATTTAGAAAATGAAAGAGAAAAAAATTTGAATTTTTTTGGTGAAAGTCCCATATTTTTTGGATAAATATTGAATTTAATATGAATTATTGAAAATAATGCAATTAAAATGAAAATTAAAATATCAGAAAAAACGTGGACCACTTGATCTCCCTCATTAATTGAGGTGGAAGATCAAGTGGTCACAAACGCGCTATCTACGATGGACTCTAGTCAGCGTGCCATAACCTTGGTAATCAGAAAGAATGCTCAGGATTAAAACAAATTAGATGGATCCTATGGTTGTGAGAGATGCCAACACATCGTCGGAGCTATAGCTCCGGTCTTCTTCTCCGGTGGACCTCACCGGACTGGTCCACCTTCGACCATCACCAAAATTAAAAACAAGGACATGATTTCAAAGTAAAAATGGCACTGAGTTCGAATCTGGCCTCAATTCACTCTAACTCCAAGTATATTGAGAGAGACATGGAGTTGAAATTTAAGGTACATGAACTGAGTTTCTTCAATTTGGCCTCAAAGCAACTCAATCTTCTTGCCTACAATGGTAGGACTTCAGACAACCAAAGAATCAATAGAATTGAGCAAGAATTAGATAGAATCGAAGAGATCAAAATTTCTGGAAAATACCTTCAATGGAGGTTTGGATTCAACTGATCTTGCTCTTGCTCGTACTTGATCTCACTCCAAATACTTGCAGAAGAAGGATTGAATGCTCTAAAGGTTGTGGATCCCTGGAGATTTGAATTTCAAAACAGTGGAAATTCAACCTCAAATTCAAATGAATTTCTCAGGATTATCCTTTGCAATGTAAGGGTTAGAGATGGGGGATAAAAGCTTGCATGAATGTCTGTGAAATGCGTAGCATATGAGGCTCTATTTATAGCTGAATCCATTGCTTTTTGCACACTTGAATCCACTTTCCAAATTTGGTCATCGATGATGCATGGGTGCATGGGCGTGCATAGGCCCATAAAATCATCGCCTTAAATCCACAAATGAGTGTGAGATAGTCTGAATTCAACTTGGATTTCAAGGCAAGTGTGCATTTTGATTTGAAGTTTGATCCTTGCCAAGTGATGACACCATGTGCATGCCATGTGCAACCTATGCATTCCTTGTCCAAAATGAATGAATTTGAGCTCTTTGGAAAGGTAAGATCAAGAGGAATAACTTTAATTTTCAACACTTTTCCATTTGGAGTTTGTAACTTGAAGAAATTTGAGGTCGAAGTTTGGAAATTTTTGACATATCAAATTTTTTCTAAGTGTCAAGCCATATGTCTCAATATTCCACCTTGCTTAACTTTTTATATGGGCTTCAAATGAGAAAAGTGTCTTCATCAAAGTTGTAGCTATCTCAAATACCTCAAACATGGTCACCAATTTCATGTCATTTGGATTTGAAATGATAGAGTTATGCATTTATGAGGTTTGGAAAAATCACTTGATCAATGGTATAGGTCAAAAGTGACCTATAATGTAACCTCATATCACATGCTCAAAAAAGTTGAATTAGCTCCCACTCCAAACATAAAAGTTGAAGTCGACACATTGAATTTGATTATGAAACATGGAAATCTTTCATCTCATAAAAATTGAGCAAGTTATGGCCTTGGGAAGTTGACTTTCAAATTAGGGTTTATACAAAATGACCTATAATGTTTCAACATAGAAAATGATTTTACAAGCAAAACTAGCTATAGGTCTCAACATGAAAGTTGTTTGTAATGTTATTTAGAGTAAGTTTTATCTTGGAATAATTTTCATATCGTGAAAAGTGTAGGAGATAGGGTCTAGGGAGACCCAGTTTTGATCAAATGAATTCATCTGGCCAACCACCATCAACCAACTTGCTAACTTCCAATTCTCTTGACTTTATTGGCTCATGGTAGCTCATATATGCATAAGATGATGAATTTTGATGTGTCCCTTGAGAAATTTGATCAATTGGTGAGATAGCTTGTTGGAGAAGTTACTCAAGATACCCAGTCAAACTAGGGTTTCCAAGGCAAATCACCCTCAAACTCTTGAAGAACACTTGATCAATATAACATATAGAGAACATTGGGACTCATATATGATGCTTGTAACCATTCTTGAATCAATCCATGGTTGTGCTCTTTGTTCATGAGGGTCTCAAACCCTAGATGTGAACTTGATGAATCAATATGATCATGTCCTTCCTACAAAAAAGTGAGGCAAATACAAAGACATTTTTTTGATATTTTGGTTAGTAAAAACAAGCATGATATAATCACATGGTGCTTGGTGTTCTCTCCAAAAGCAAACCCAATGAAGGAGGGGTAAGGAGGATGCCAAGGTATGATCCCAATGCTAATGTTTATGATGAAATTGCATGATGGATCTTAGGGTCAAAATTGGGGTCTTACAGCTGCCCCTATTTAAGGACATTCTAACTGAGGAGGCGAAGGTTAAAATCTTCGACTCGACTCATTAGAATGGGCTTAAATAACAACATAGAGAAACAAATTTTGGTCCCTAAGAGACCTCATGATGCATATGACATGAATGCAAAAGTAAATCCTTTATGGGGAAATATTGCCACAAAAGAAATCAGAGAGACCGAAAGTCTACAGGAGTATAATACATTCCGTAAGGAAGACTCACTGGGGAGACAAAGACTCTGGGGGGTAAAAGGGGTTATACGTAGGCCATGCTACGACTTAAAAACTACTAGGGGACTTGAGGAACTCCATATAAAATGGAAAGACTCTGCCAGGTAACAAACAACATCTACAGGGGACATGAGTAAGTCAGGATAAAACTGAGGTACTCAAACCATGCAGGGGAAAAGCGATTTCACTAAGGAAATGCACACTCAACTCAACTGGGGAAGATAAACTTCAACACAGGAGAAGTAGAAATCTATTATCCACTACCGGTTATTGGGTAAGGAGATAATAAAGATCTGACAGAGTGAACATCCGTCATCAGTTAGGATGAACATATCAAGGACGACTCGCTGAGGATTCCAGGAGAGGAAATTCATTACCGGTTACTGGGTAAGAATAGCCTTGTTGGGAAAAACTGCAGAAAATAGGATTTACAACTGCCAGTTACTGGGCAGAAGACCAAGGGTGAGAGTATCTGTCATCGGTTAGGATGAACATATCAAGGATAAACTCGACAGGGAAGAAAATCTGTCACCGGTTAAGATGAACATATCAAGGATAGACTTGCCTGGAAATGTCAAGGAGGATACCCGTCATCGGTTAAGATGAACATATCAAGGATATACCAAATGAACAAAAAGGGTAGGAATTACATCTATCGAAAGCTGGATAGAAAACCGTCAGAGAGAAAATCTGTCACCGGTTAGGATGAACATATCAAGGATAGACTCTGCGAGGAGGAAAATAGGATTTACGACTACCGGCTACCGGGTAGAAAACCAACCAAAGAGAAGACCCGTCATCGGTTAGGATGAACATATCAAGGATCGACTCTGATGAGGAGCGAAAATAGGGATTATATCTATCAATATCTGGATAGAATACCATAGAAGAGAAAATTTGTCACCGGTTAGGATGAACATATCAAGGATTAACTCCGCACAGGGGAAAAGTAGGATTTACAACTACCGGTTACTGGGTAGAAAACCACAAGGAGAAGAAAACCCTTCATCGGTTAAGATGAACATATCAAGGATTAACTCTCTGGGGAACGAAATAGGGATTACAACTACCTTTTTACTGGGTAGAATACCAAAAGAATGAGAATACCCGTCACCAGTTAAAGTGAACATATCAAGGATAGACTCAGGCAGGGAAAAGAAAGATATTTGTCACCGGTTAGGATGGACATATCAAGGATATACTTCCTGGGGAATAGATCCACTAGGGACTCTACAGAGGGGAAAGAAAGAAAGATATTTGTCACCGGGAAAGAAGTAACAAACTGCAAAATAAGAAGAATATTACCAGTTACTGGATAATAGACTCTCAGGGGACCCAAGCATCTATCTAGGTAAGAGCTAGAAAGAAAATGGTCAATCAAGACTCAACCCAATGAGGACATAACTCAAGGGGAGTAATTCCATCCAGAGAATCAAATGGGGAGGAAACTAAAATAAAAACCATCCACGAGGAAACAAACTCATTGGGGAAAAGGAGAAAGGTTAAAGTCTTTTTGCTTAAGGGGCTGACACTTTACAATTGAAGGAGGACAGACACTAGCTTTGGTATGGGGATAAAATACCTCCATAACAGAGAATACGAATCTCAAACAAATCAAATATGAAGTTGCAGGATATGCAATTATGAATTTATATGAATGTATATGTATATGTATATATGATGATTATGTTGACAAAACGATCACAAAGGATACAAAGGTGTCTCAAAATTTGAATCTTCGGTACAATCCTCGGTCAATCCACAAAATATGGAGACAATTGCTTGAGAACAGAGAGATCGACATCCCAAAGGCTCAACCCTAGCTGGGGAAGGAGGAGATCTGCTGGGGAGAGAACATCAAATCTGTGTGGAATTTTAGGTCAACACCATAAAAAATGGGAGACAACCCTACCGAGAACAATCACAAAAAACTGCTCAGAAACCAGGAGGAAACTCTGACTGGGAGCAAGTTGAATGGCGATTGGTGGGGAAACCAATGCGATCTACTGGGGAAGATAAACCATCTCTGAAGATCAACCCTGCTGAGGAAATGTGAACTTCGTCGTGGATGTGCAAACTCCGCTAGGGAAGGCAGAAACTCTGTCGGAGAAAACAACACGCCGCAGGGTATCTGAATCAACCAACTCAGCTGAGGACAAGGAACAAAGCTCCATTGGGGATCAAACATTCCATCGAGGAACTGAATCAACACAAACGTCTAGGGACACCCGAATGGTTAACTGCTTGGGGAACCTCTGATGTTTCACACTTAAGGACTTGCTATTCATCAAAATGTTGTGGATATTCCTTTTACTTGCTTTGAAAAATTCTTGCTTTTATATATTTGAAAAAAAACTTGATTTTGATTTTAAAAAAATTATTTCAAAATGATCATAATAAAATTTAAAACTATTGGCTGAAGTAAATAAGAGTAGAAACAATTGGATAAAGGCTCAACTTTATTTGATAGGATGGTAGTCTGTAAATAACAAGAGTCCATAGATTTTTACAAAGTTGAAAATGGTAATTTACATGGAAAAGGGTTACATTGAATACAAATGATCCTTAATCCTTCTACCAACTCTTGATATCCACTGTGCTCTTGACCGCTGTTGGGGATGAACTGATGTCAACCCTTGTACTCAAACAAGTCTTCAAAATCTAAAGATCAGCAGAATGCAGTTACTTGCCATAATCCCTAATTTTTGCATAAGTTGCCCCAAGGTGGGGTACTCAACTTATCGGGAAATTCTTTCTGTTTTATGTCTCTAATTTTTGCCTGGATCGCCCTTTCGGGTTTTCAATCCACCGAGACGCTCATTTTTGCCTAAGCCGCCCTTTCGGGTTTTCAACTTAGCAGGCTGTTCTTTTATTTTTTAGGCGAAGTATTTCTTGACTGCATCTGTGTTCACAGGACGAGTGAACTCTTCACCATCCATAGTGCAAGAATCAATGCACCACCTGAAAAGGCTCTTTTAACAACATATGGGCCTTCATAATTAGGAGTCCATTTTCCTCTGAAATCTGGCTTGAACGTCAAAATCTTCTTGAGCACAAGGTCATCTTCTCTGAACATTCGAGGTCTGACCTTTTTATCAAAAGCTTTCTTCATCCTTTGCTGATATAACTGACCATGACACATGGCAGTCAATTTCTTCTCTTCAATCAAATTCAACTGATCAAACCTGGTCTGACACCATTCAGCCTCAGTCAACTTGGCTTCCATGAGCACACGCAATGAAGGAACCTCAACCTCTACGAGGAGCACTGCTTCCATACCGTAAACAAGAGAGAAAGGGGTTGCCCATGTTGAAGTGCGGATGGATGTACGATACTCATGCAAAGAAAATGGGAGCATCTCATGCCAATCCTTGTATGTGACAACCATCTTCTGGATAATCTTCTTAATGTTCTTGTTTGCAGCTTCAACAGCCCCATTCATCTTGGGTCTGTAGGGAGAAGAATTATGATGTGCAACCTTGAAGTCCTTACAAAGAGCTTCCACCATATTGTTATTCAAGTTCGATCCATTGTCAGTAATGATCTTGCTTGGCACACCATAACGGCATATGATCTGGTTCTTGATAAACCTTACAACAACTTGCTTGGTCACATTTGCATACGATGTTGCTTCAACCCATTTTGTGAAGTAGTCAATTGCCACTAAAATGAAACGATGTCTATTCGAAGCTTTAGGCTCAATCATCCCAATCATATCAATTCCCCACATGGAGAAGGGCCATGGGGAAGAGATAACATTCAATAGTGTCGGAGGAACATGAATCTTATCAGCATAAATTTGACACTTGTGGAACTTCTTCACAAATTTGCAACAATCAGATTCTATTGTCAGCCAATAGTAACATGTTCGCAACATCTTCTTCGCCATTGCATGTCCATTGGAATGAGTACCAAAGGAACCTCCGTGCACTTCATTCACCAACAAGTTTGCTTCGTATCTATCCACGCATCTGAGCAAAACCATGTCGAAGTTTCTCTTGTATAGTATATCACCATTCAAGTAGAAATTGTCGACTAATCTTCTTAAAGTCTTCTTATCTTTCAAAGATGCCCCAGGCGGGTAAATCTGACTTTGGAGGAAACATTTGATGTCATAATACCACATCTTCTCGTCTTTAATCTCTTCAACAACAAACACATGAGTTGGCCTATCAAGACGCATCACAGATAAATTAGGAACTTCATTCCAATACTTCACCACAATCATTGATGCCAACGTTGCAAAAGCATCTGCCATCTGGTTTTCATCTCGAGGGATATGATGAAACTCAACTTTTGTAAAGAAAGTTGAAATCCTCCTCGCATAATCTCTATATGGTATTAAACCGGGTTGATTTGTCTCTCATTCACCTTTGATCTGATTCACAACCAAAGTTGAGTCTCCAGAGACATCTAAATACTTGATTCTGAGATTCATGGCCTCTTCAAGCCCCATAATGCAAGCTTCATATTCTGCCATGTTGTTTGTACACTTGAAAGTCAATCTAGCTGTAAATGGTAGATGCGTGCCTTGAGGAGTAATAATCACTTCCCCAATGCCATTTCCATATTGATTAACAGCTCCATCAAATACCATGCCCCAACGGGAACCAGGTTCTGGCCCTTCTTCAAGCAATGGTTCATCACAATCTTTCATCTTCAAGTACAAAATCTCTTCATCAGGAAAATCATACTGCACTGACTGATAATCTTCAATTGGTTGGTGAGCCAAATGGTCAGCCAAGATACTACCTTTGATCGCTTTCTGAGATTGGTATTCAATATCATACTTTGATAACAACATCTGCCAACGGGAAATCATCCTAGTTAAAGCAAGCTTCTCAAATATATACTTGATTGGATCCATTTTGGATATCAACCAAGTGGTATGATTCAACATATATTGACGCAGACGCTTAGCAGCCCAAGCCAATGCGTAACAAGTCTTCTCAAGCATAGAATACTGAGTCTCATAGTCGGTGAACTTCTTACTGAGGTAGTAAATTGCAAATTCTTTCTTTCCAGTCTCATCTTGCTGACCAAGAACACAACCCATACTATCTTCGAGCATAGTCAAATACATAATCAACGGTCTTCCTCAATAGGGGGAGACAAAATCGGAGGTTCAAGCAAATATTCTTTGATACTGTCAAAAGCTTTCTGGAAATCTTCGGTCCAATCACAAGACTGATATTTCCGAAGAAGCTTGAATATAGGTGCACATGTGGCAGTCATGTGGGAAATGAATCTGGAAATATAATTCAAGCGGCCGAGAAAGCCTCTGACTTGCTTCTCAGTTTTGGGCGCATGCATCTCTTGTATTGCTTTGACCTTGGTAGGATCAACTTCAATACCCTTCTCGCTGATAATAAAGCCCAACAAATTACCAGAACAAACACCAAAAGTACACTTATTGGGAATCAAGTGGAGTTTATACTTCCTCAATCGCTGGAATAGCTTCAACAAATGCTCAACATGTTCCTCTTCATCAATTGATTTAGCAATCATGTCGTCAACATAAAATTCAATCTCTTTATGCATCATATCATGAAAAAGAGTAGTCATTGCTCTCTGGTAAGTCGCACCAGCATTCTTTAGACCGAAAGGCATCACTCTATAACAGAATGTTCCCCAGGGTGTAATGAATGTGGTCTTCTCCATATCTTCGGGTGCCATCTTGATCTGATTATATTCGGAAAATCCATCCATAAACGAAAAGACTTTGAATTTAGCAGTATTGTCTACCAAAATATCAATGTGTGGCAGAGGGAAATCATCTTTCGGACTGACTTTATTCAAATCTCGATAGTCGACACACATGCGGACATTTCCATCTTTCTTCGGCACAGGCACAATATTGGCCACCCATTGCGGATACTCAACAATTACAAGGAAACTAGCATCAATCTTCTTCTGCACTTCCTCTTTGATCTTCACGGCCATATCAGGATGCGTTCTTCTCAATTTCTGCTTGAATGACGGGCATTCTGGCTTCAACGGAAATCTATGCTCCACAATCTCAGAATCCAACCCAGGCATGTCTTGATAAGACCAAGCAAACACATCTGAATACTCTCGAAGAAAATCAATCAACCCTTTCTTGACATCTGGACACAGTCGAGACCCAATCTTGACTTCCTTCACATCATCTTTGGAACCCAAGTTGACTAGCTCAATCTGCTCTTCAAAGGGCTGAATAATCTTTTCATCTTGCTCAAGAAGACGAGATAATTCATCACTCACTTCTACATCACTTTCCTCCTCGGCTTCAAACACAGGGAATTCAAAATTTGGAGAAGGAGAAGGATCATTGTATTCAATGGGGTTAGGAACCAACCTGCATAATGATTTGATATTTTGATTTTAGAGAAGTGAATTTGTGACCAAATATTATGCAGATGGACAATTTAATTGTTTATTTATGTTTTTTGTGATTACCATTTTCAGAATAAAGCAAAAAGTAAAAACAAACATCAAAGATGTGGATGAATAGAATTAATTTTATTAATGATCAATTTAAAATGCCCAAACAATGTTCACTTCTCCCTTAGGCATAGGAGAAGGATTTTAAAATATAAAAGAAATTACTTAGATCGATGCAAAATAACAAGAATAGCAACAGCAGTCCAATTGTTGCACGTCTTTCCATGCGTCACAAAGTTGGTGCAGTCTTCCACTTCGCTATCCTCTAGCACAGCAGCTAAGTGTTGTTCATTGTCATGAATGAACCCTCCGCTACGGAAGCTGAGTTGCATATCTTCTGATCTTGCAATTGGTGAGCCTTTCTGGAACCCCAAATCGGTTCTGCCTTTGTTGTCGGAGACCTCTACCATGTGCCCCCACTGATCAACAATACCTTTTTCAACAATCTTCTGAGCATCTTTCAACAAGGACATAGGTGCCCCAACTCTCTTTTCAGCAGCAATAGATAAGGCTTGGAACGGAGTTCCAACCTCATCCTCAGCTTCAACATAAGAGAAAGATGACAGGTGGCTAACCAACAACGCTTTCTCTCCTCCAACAATCACAAGCTTGCCATTCTTGACAAATTTCATTTTCTGATGCAGAGTGGAGGTAACAGCTCCTGCCTCATGAATCCATGGCCTTCCCAATAAACAGTTGTAGGCCGGGTGGATATCTATTACTTGAAAAGTAATCTGAAAATCACTCGGACCTATCTTGACTGGAAGGTCCACTTCACTAATAACTGTCTTATGCGAACCATCAAAGGCTTTGACGATTACACCGCTATAACTCATAGGTGCTCCTTGGTAAGATAGCTTTGACGAAGTTGACTTCGGAAGCACATTCAGCGACGAACCGGTGTCAACAAGCATGTTTGACAAAGCATCTTCCTTGCAGTTCATTGAAATATGCAAAGCCAGGTTATGATTTCTTCCATCCTCAGGGAGTTCTTCATCGCAGAAGCTCAGATTATTGCAAGAAGTGATGTTAGCCACAATGTGATCAAACTGATCCGCAGTAACATCATGCTCTACGTATGCTTGTTCAAGAACTCTCTGTAGTGCTTTTCTATGCGCTTCGTAATTCATAAGCAGAGACAACACTGAAATTTTTGAGGGGGTTTGGAGCAGCTGCTCCACCACATTAAACTCGCTCCTTTTTATTAGTCGGAGTACCTTGTTATCATCATTGGCTTTCAAGTTGCTGGATTCACCAGACTTATCTTTTGAACAACCAATCGGATCTATATTAGGCACTTATGCCTTCTTACCAACAATCGTTTCTTTTTTTTTCTGGGAACATCGGTCCAAACACTCGACCACTGTGGGTCACCTTCGTAACATCAACAATGCTCACCACTGAACTAGTCGTAGGTAATGGGACCTCTTGACCATTCTTCATCATTTTAGCATTGTACTGGTACGGTACAGCCTTATCAGATGAATACGGGACTGGGCCCGCTAACCGTATTACCAACGGCGATACTGATCTTTGATTGACATTATTATTGTTGTTGCTGCTGTGATATTGAATTACCAACCGCTCTTGTTGTTTGAAAACAGGCACTATGACATTGACGTCTTCATCTACATGACGAGATTGAACAATTTGGATCATGCCTTCATCCATCAGATGTTGGGTGTCCCTTTTCACTACAACACACCCTCTTGGGTTCACACTACAAACAACACAACCATCATGGTCATGTTCACAGTCACTCACCAAACAGATATCCTTATGCATCTGCACCAAGGATCTTCGAATAAACCGGACGTCATAAACCTTGAATCTCCAGGACAACCGTCCACCATATTCACTGAATAGTTCCCATGAGCGGGCAAAGGGTTTGCTTTCACATTTGGCGTGCGGTCCTTGAAGGACACCATACCACTCTTCATAAGCTTTTGAACCTCATACTTCAATGGATAGCAGTTTTCAATATCATGTCCAGGTGCTCCTTGATGAAAAGCACAACGGAGCTCGGGTTTATACCACCAGGGAAGTGGTTCTGGGATCTGCGGTGGGTTCCTCGGTTGAATTAAGTTCTTGAGAACCAAGGATGGATAGAGTTTTGCGTAAGACATAGGAATCGGGTCGACAGAGACATTCTTCCTCTCAAAGTTCTGCTGATGATGATTGTTGTTGGTATTGTTGTTGTTGTAGGTGGTCGTTCTTTGTTGCGGTTGTTGTTGTTGTTGACGTTGATGTTGTTGTTGTTGTTGAATTGGTGTTGCTTGTTGATTAGAAAATACCGGAATTACTGATGACACTTGATGATGATGATGTTGACGGGGTGGTGGATTCCTTCTGATCTGAGGCCTCCTCTGCCTCCCACTGATTATTGCGTTGGTTTCACTATCCTTCTTCTTACCAAAGTTGCTACCATATTTCTTGCTTGTTGATGCCTCATCTCTTGACAAACGTCCCTCACGGACTCCTTCCTCAAGTCTCATCCCCATGTTTACCATTTCGGTAAAGTCACTGGGGGCACTAGCGATCATGCGTTCATAATAAAATGAACTCAGAGTTTTCAAGAAGATCTTTGTCATTTCTTTCTTCTCCTTTGGAGGAGTGATCTGGGCAGCCAACTCCCTCCATCTTTGCGCATACTCTTTAAATGTCTCTTTGTCCTTCTGAGACATAGACCTCAACTGGTCTTTATTTGGCGCCATGTCCACTTTATACTTGTATTGCTTCACAAAAGCCTCTCCCAAGTCGTTGAAAGTGCGAATGCTTGCACTATCCAACCCCATGTACCAACGAAGCGCAACACCAGTCAGACTATCCTGGAAGTAGTGAATAAGCAATTGATCATTGTCGGTCTGAGTAGACATCTTGCGGGCATACATCACAAGATGACTGAGTGGACAAGAGTCCCCTTATACTTTTCAAAGTCAGGCACTTTGAACTTTACCGGGATCTTGATGTTGGGCACTAAGCATAACTCAACAACACTCTTTCCAAACAAATCTTTACCTCTCAGCGTCTTCAATTCCTTGCACAACTCAAGAAACTGATCTTTCATCTCATCCATCTTCTCATACACATTCGGACCCTCAGACGGCTCAGAATGATAGATGGTATCCTCTACGCGAGGCAAAGTATGCACAACGGGAGGTGGCATGGACATGATCGGGCTAGATGCCAGCATGGAAGCAAATGTAGGCGCAAAGCCTTCGGGCACAAATTTGGGCGGCATTCCCCACGGGAATCCGGCAGGCATATTCGACGCGAAGTGAGCGGTAGCAGCAGGCACGGTAGAGGTAGCAACCTTTGAAATAACAGTCCTTGCAGGAGGACTTGCAGGCATTAGAGAAGATTGACTCTGAGCGACAAGAACTGACTCCATCATGGCAGTCAAGCGGGTGATTTTGTCCTTTAGCTCTCTGTTCTCTTGCTCCAAATGTTCCATGATTCTCAGATGATTGGCTCGGGTATTGTACTGGTGAGTCAGCTTGGCTAAAGCACAAAAGAAACACCAATCAGACATCTGGTGAAAACCTTCTTATGCAAATGATGCATGAAATGCAATGCTTGATTATTTTTATTTTTCAAGGAACTTACTATATCATTTGCAAATATATATATATATATATATATATATATATATATATATATATATATATATATATATATATATATATATATATATATATATATATATATATATATATATATATATATATATATATATATATATTAAATGGAAATTGCAACAATTTGATATGACCAAAAATCTCTTTTTATTTATATAAATTTGGAAGGATTACACTAAGTATAATTTCAGAAACCAAAAGTAAAAATACAAGAGAAAAGGAGACTAGTCATCCTAAGGATCCCTAACAACAATGTCAGAAGATCTGGCTGTAGGCGCGTACTTCCTTCGAATGCGGCGGATCTCGGTCTCAAAAGAAGCCTTCATCTGAGTCTTCTCGAGGACAAGTTGATCAACAATCTTCTTCCAAGCAACGGAAGGCTGAGGCATGCTAGAAGAAGAAACCTCTGGCTCTCTCTGTCTCTTCGTCACTCGGTCTTCAAGTAGCTCAATAAGTGCATCTTTGTCCTTAGACTCCAACTGCAACTCTTCATGCTTCTTGCTCAAAGCACAGAAACGCTCTTCCCACATGTCCTTCTCTTGCTTCATCTTGACGAGCGCATCTTCCAACTCCTCTACATCTTGGTTAGGGAGAGTTAATGGCTCAACCACAACCATAGACATAGGTCTTTCACAAGGATAAGGCATCGTCAACTTCATAGCTCTCTTCTTCACCCAAAGAGTGTAAGCTTCCAAAGCTACACAATTGCATGGACCAAGCTCGGATCTTCCTTTCCTATGCACATTATGCCAAGCATGCACAATCTTCTGCTTCAAATGTTGGGAATCTTTACCCTCTTGATAGAAAAGACCTTCTAACAACATGTTATTAGGTTTGTCTCTCAAGGGAAACCCAAGTTGACGACGAGCCAAATCAGGGTTGTAGTTAATTCCTCCTTGTGTACCAATGAGAGGCACATTAGAGAATTCACCACAACAATCAATAATCTCCAAACTGCTCAAAGACGGATCATACCAAACTATATCATCATTAGTGAGAGACATAAGTCTCTGAGACCACCTTAGACATTATTTGTTCTCCACAAAAGCAGGCGTCTGAGGCGAGTGCGAAATAAACGACTTGTACAGAAGAGGAATGCAACAGACAATAGTTACACCACCTTTAGTATTCCTTAGATGCAAAGAGAAATACATATCACCCAACAAAGTAGGCACAGGATTCCCAATCAAGAAAAATCTAATGGCGTTAACATCAGCAAAATCGTCAATGTTAGGGAACAAAGCTAATCCATAAATGAGCAACACAAAGATAGCTTCAAAAGCGTCCACACTATGGCTTGAGCAAAAGCAGTAGCTTCCTTGATGAGGAAAATAGATGGCAACCCAAATAATCCTCCTTTCTTCACCCAATGAGCCTCTATCTCAGACTTCTTCAAGTGAAGAGCTTCAGCAATAAGATTAGATCGGGGAATCTCCTCCAATCCACTAAAAGGCACTCTACTAGAAACAGGTATCCCCAAAAGATGAGAATACTCCTCCAAGGTAGGCACAAGCTAAAAATTTGGGAAAGTGAAACAACGGTAGAGAGGATCATAGAACTGCACTAGCACACTCAAGAGTCCTTCAACCACATCAGCAGACAAGATGGACAGAAGCTTCCCATGATGTTGTTTGAAGTCCAAGGGATCTAATACAAAAGATGCTAGCTTCCTTAACTCTTTCAAGTCGGGACATCTGAAACTATACTTCTTAGTGTTCCTTCGTCCATAATCCATGGTCTGAAAATATTTGCAAATGATACCTTAAATCCTCGAAATTTTCGTGTGATGAATGTTATGATGCGCATGAATGCATGAATGCAACAATCACAAATCAGGGATCACACACAAGGCAAACAAAGGTCAAGGGATGAATCAAGTCATTGTCAAGATCAATCATCCATTTTTGTGGATTATGGTTTACACCTTATCAACACCCAAGTTCCATTGATATTGACAAGACTTGATTGAATCAACCAAGAATCAAGGGTTTGTTGTAAGTCACGAGCATGTAGTCTGGGTAAGAACCATCCCAAAGGAGTGAACTAAGGATAAAAACCTGTAGATCATGTTCTAAAAAGTTCCCAGAGTCTTAATTCCATCTATCGTATATTACAGGTTAAGATGACTGACTCATCGACCCATAATATTCTCAAGAGAAACTCGTCTGAGTGTAGTATCGCGTAACAACTGTTATCAAGTCTACACTTAAACAGCCTCCGCACTACGTCCTAAATAGGCCAAGAGGGGTAAATGTTCTACGGTCCTCAGCTTCTCAGACCCAAATTATAGATAGTAATGCCTAACCACAAATACTTGTGTGACATTTCCAAATCCAAAAGAGTCTCCACTGAGCGGATGGATCTCAAGCCAACTTGTTAAGGACTACTCCACACAAGTCGAACAAGACTATACCATCCTCCTATCTTAATTGCACTCAAGTTCGTGTTAGAACTTATCTCACCACTCAGAGATCACCAAGCACAACAAGCAGATTATATCACACATACATATATACAAACATCACATATATACAAATATATACACACAAAAAGTAGGCTAAACCCACTGGAGACTACTCCCTAGCAGAGTCGCCACTTAATTTCTGTAGCAGTAAATTCATGATCATCAAGCTATGGATAAGCTAGAGATCAAATAACAAGAGTCGCCACCGCGCTTTTATTATTTCCAAGGGAAAAGGGAAAAAGTACGAACAAAACCCAAAAATTAAGAAGTTTTCAAATCAAAACTAATAAAATGTCAGAGATTACAGGTAAGGGGGTTGGTTACACAGAGGGAAGGTGTTAGCACCCAAAGTGTCCTAGGTACTCCTAGGGAGTCCTTTTTGTGTGCATATGTACTTGGTATAAAGTGATGTTTACAAACAAATAAAATTGGGGGATGAGAAAAGAATTCATTAATTATATTTTTGTGTTTGACAAGACCTTCGGTCTTGTGCCTACGTACCAAAATAAAAATGAGGGATTAAAACCTCGTAGTTCGTGATACAAATTTCAAAGTGGATGCATTAATTTTAACAAAAATTAAGTTTGAAAAGGCACAAAGTCCTAAAATGGTTTGAATGAGTTAGTCCTTTTTGGCTTTTTTGAAAGTTTAGGTCAAGTATAATTAAGTTTATTTACAAGTTTGATTTAAGAAAAGATATTTGAAAATGCAATGGCATAAGGCTAAAGTTTCTATCTTTTTGCAAAGTGGTCAAAGTTTAGAACAATGTAGTCCACACAAAGAAGATTTTGAAAAATGGAGGGAGAGATTTTGAAATTAAAGAAATGGGGAGAAGATGAAGAGACTACCCTATGTACAAAAAATTAAAAGTTTAGAGTTGAAAAGATCTGACCAAGTGGGTAGCAATCCAATAGACAAGAATGTCAATAGAAACCCATAATTCCCTTGGACTTTTAGAATCAAACAATACAATGCACAATTATATTATCTTGAATATCAAGGCATCAAATAAAGATAGCCGCATCCAAGCTTATCCATTCCATGATCTTCTTCAAAATATCCCATGTAACAGATGAATTCCACAAGTCACAGGTTCAAAATAACAACTTCACAATGATCATGTTGCAGATGAACTCAGAGAGATCTTGAATGATGTATCAGATGAAGTTTTAAATTGCAAGCACTTGGTTCTTCAACAGGTTGGCATTGGCCAAGTCCTTTAGCATAGGAATGTTGCCTAGATTCTAAGTCCATTTGTCCAAGATCAAACCAACAGTCCACACAAAAGTTTTTTTAGGGTTTTTTGTTGTTATTATGTACATTAATGGTCAAATACCACACAAACAAGCAAAGTATACACAAACAAAATATATCACACAATATGGTCCAAGTGGACAAAGTGAAAATTGCATTAACATAAACAATTAGAATGATATGAATAATGGCAAATGTTATAGAGTGCTAAAAGTAAATTGCATTAAAGTAAAGGCTTGGAATTAAAAGTTAGTAGTTAATAGGTTAGAAGTTAGTATTGCTTTGCTTTTGCTTTTTAATTGAAGTCATTCTTTGGATAACACTCAACCCACTTGTCACAAGCATGGATCCTTGAACCAAGACATCTTCAAAAGGAAGGAAAAAAGGCCAAGTTTCCACAAAATACCATGAAAGAGGGGAGGCTTACAATCTCACTAACTAGAATTCTTATGCCTTTTATGTCACAAATTTAGTGTTATGTTAAGCAATCGTAATTGGACTTATGTAGAAGTCACAACTATTCGAGGTCGGGCAATAGAATTTTGGTGTTAATGCATGTTAGAGACATAGTATTATGAACTATGCTCATGAAACATACCACGCACAAAAAGAATATGCAAGAGATGTGGCCTAATCTCATCCATACTCCTGTTAATTTTTCAATCAACTAGGATTAGGACTTTGAGATATCATAGGCCAAATGAGATGAATGCATAAAGAAGGGGAATGAGATGAAGAGGGATGGGAATGGATGAAATCACAAATTGGTCAAAGGAGGACTTTTACCAAGTTAATATCATCCATTCATTTTGGGAGATGGAATGTACATTCCATCAATCCCCTAAATCCAATGATATTAATTTGACAAAGTCAAATCAACCTTGACCAAGGCCCAACAACAAGAGTAAAAATTGATCAACAAAATTATTTGGCATTTATTCAAATTAAAATACTAAAATAGTGCATTTAAATTAAATATGATTTGTCCAATTCCTAAAATCTCATCAAAACACCAAAGAAATGGCCATGAGATTTATCATAGGTCAAACAAGGTCAAAGGACCTTGGAGAAAAAATTTCATAATTTTTGGACATTTAAAAATATTTTTAAATAATTAAAAACACATGCAAAATCAATTAATTCATGAAAAATATAAATAATGATCCAAAAAATAATTTTAATTCAGAATATGAAAGAGAAAAAAAATTGAAATTTTTTGGTGAAAGTCCCATTTTTTTTGGATCAATATTGAATTTAATATGAATTATTTAAAATAATGCAATTAAAATGAAAATTAAAATATCAGAAAAAACGTGGACCACTTGATCTCCCTCATTAATTAAGGTGGCAGATCAAGTGATCACAAACGCGTTACCCACGATGGACTCTAGTCAACGCGTCATAACCTTGGTAATCAGAAAGAACGCTCAGGATTAAAACAAATTAGAAGGATCCTATTGTTGTGAGAGATGCCAACACATCACTGGAGCTGTAGCTCCGGTCTTCTTCTCTGGTGGACCTCATCGGACTGGTCCACCTTCAACCATCACCAAAATTAAAAACAAGGACATGATTTCAAAGTAAAAATGGCACTGAGTTCGAATTTGGCCTCAATTCACTCTAACTCCAAGTGTATTGAGAGATACATGGAGTTGAAATTTGAGTTATATGAACTGAGTTGCTTCGATTTGGCCTCAAAGCAACTCAATCTTCTTGCCTACATTGGTAGAACTTCAGACAACCAAAGAATCAATAGAATTGAGCAAGAATTAGATAGAATCAAAGAGATCAAAATTTCTGGAAAATACCTTCAATGGAGGTCTGGATTCAACTGATCTTGCTATTGCTCGTGCTTGATCTCACTCCAAATGCTTGCAGAAGAAGGATTGAATGATCAAAAGGTTTTGGATCCCTGGAGATTTGAATTTCAAAACAGTGGAAATTCAACCTCAAATTCAAATGAATTTCTCATGATTATCCTTTGCAATGTGAGGGTTAGAGACGGGGTATAAAAGCTGGCGCGAATGTCTGTGAAATGCGTAGGATATGAGGCTCTATTTATAGCTGAATCCATTGATTTTTGCACACTTGAATCCACTTTCCAAATTTGGTCATTGATGATGCATGGGTGCATGGAGTAAGACCCTAATTTTGTCCCTAAGATCCCTCATGGCATCATAACATTGCATTGCATAGCCTCAAGGATCATTGAGCATCTTGGTTCCCTTTCCCTTTGGGTGGGACTCCTTGTGAGTGGTTTGAGATCACCAAGCATGCTTGAATTGTATATCATTGCTTTTCTTATTTTGTTTACTAACCAAAAGCACAAAAATATGTCACTAACATCTTTTGTTTGTAGCTTGAGCAATCACAAGGTCCAAAGCTTCTAGGAGATCCTATGTATAAAGACATGGTCAAGAGAAGATGATAGCAAGTAGGTTAATGGTTCCTAAAGCTCTCATCCATAAAATATGCCTCCCTAGTACCTCAATGCATCATTTTGATCAATCAAGTCAAAGGGTTTGAGATCTTGTTCTTCAGAGAAACCCTAATCCATCTGTGCATCACAATGCCTTGCTCATGAAGCAACCTCAACCCATGGTCAAAAATAATCAAGGGAAGTTCTTTAAATCTTAATTTCATGCATATTTGAACTTATTTGAGTATCCTCAATCATCAATTCATCAAGGTATGAGGCATGGACTTGAGAAGTTGATCAGTCAATTCATCTGACTATTTTGAAATGCACTGAGACCTAACTTTTTATATGTTGGTCAAATGGAGATGGTCCTAAAATAAAAAATGTTCTTAAGGACAATATGAACAACTTTCATGTTCATCCAAATTTGATTTGAAGCTTGGAAGACCATCTTCCATTCCAATACATTATAGGTCATTTTGACTAAAACCCTAATTGTGGGTCAACTTCCCAAGGACATAACTCATTCATTTTTTATGATTTTGAGGTGGGATAAAATGCATTGGAAAGCTTAAGATGTCTAACTCAAATGTTATGTTTAACAAAATTTCAAAATCTCAAAGGAAACACATGTGATAATGCAAGACATTATAGGTCCTTTTTGGCTAAAGGCATTAAAAGTCAAAAAAGTCCAACTTCAAGTGCCCATAACTCCTTCATAAAAAATTCAAATGATGCAAAATGTAAGTCCATTTTGATTTTCTTGAAAATATCTACAACTTTGATGTTGGAGGTTTTTTCATTTGAAGCTAGCATCATCAAAACAGAAGGGCTTGAAAGTTGGCCAATTTTAGAAACCTTGCCTTGACATGTTTTGCATATCACACTTTAAACTCAAATTTCATAAATTTCCACATTCCAAATGGATTTTTTACCAACATAACAATTGTTCCTTACATCAAGGCCTTTCTAACCATTACCCATATGCCTATGCTTGGATTTTCTAAATGGTACTTTCGAAGAGATGAATTTTTAGGTACAAAGAAGGAATTCACTTGAAATCTTGGTGCATAAGCAATTGCCTTGTAATTCACACGTCCATTTCCATCTGGTTGGTGTTCAGAACTCATTTGGCATTGTTTTTGGGCCTTGTGCATGATCATGCAAGCCCATGCAATGAAGCTTCACATGCCATGCACACGGATCATTTCACACTCTTCTTGCCACTTCCTCTATAAATAGAGACCTCATTCCCTCCATTTCACACGCCTAATTCAACCTGAAATGCTGCAGAATTCTCTCCCTAACCATCACTAAAGAAGCAAGTTTCATTTCTCTTCAAATTTTTCAGATCTAAAATTCAACTTCATCTGGTTGAATTCTGAGATCTAATGCTTCTAAACCTCCATCATACATCTCATTGAACTTCTGTTTTGGCAAAGCAAGCAAAGATTTGAGCTCAAGTTACCAGAATTCAAGCTTATTCTTCAACTGGTAATTTCTTCGATTCTCATCACCCATGGACCTTTTTGCTTGGATCTAATGTTTTCTGAAGTCCTCACTTGAGAGGCAAGCTAGTGGTAGCTTCAATTTTGCTTTTCCTTGATCTGCATTTTCTATACCTGAATCTTCCACCTCAGATTTCTCCATTTATAGAGATCTTGAGTGTGATTCAAGGTTACAGGGGTGATGTACATCACCCCAGCTTCATTTTGGTATAAGGATCGTGCATTTCCATGGAGGTTTGAAAACCTGCAAGTTTGGCCGAAATCTGCAGACTCACCGGAGAAGAAGGTGGTTCCGGTGACCGTCTGTTTCCAGTTTAAATCCTGGTCGTGTGATCTTGTTCCCAGATCGAATCCTGATCATCCATTGTTATGACTTTTATTTGTTTCCCATGTGCTTGCATTGACTGTGGACTTCCATGCGCGCGCATCTCCCAGCCTTGTGATCTGCCAGCTCAATTAATGAGCTCAGATCCAAGCGCTGTGGATTTTTCTAATTTTTTAATTTCTGTTTTTATTTTCTTTAATTCCTTTTATTTCAAAAAATCATATCTCTTTCATTTTTTGTCCAAAAATTATGGGACCAATTGCATTATTTCCCAAATAACTTCTAGTTTCTATTTCTGATTTTTAATTTTTTTTATTTTGTCATTTGATATTTTTTGTGAATTTTCTCTTTTCTGGTTATTTTTAATTCATTTTAAATAGTTTTTGATATTCAAAAAATACAAAAATATTTTCCTAACCTATTTGAATGATGATGGATCTATGAAAAATATTCTCATCAATTTTTGAATTGATTTGAGATTTATTTGAGATTTTAGTTCAATTAGGTTATTTTTATTCATTTTTAATTGATTAAAAATAGTTTCTGACTTTTAAAAATGCTGAAATTTTTTGTCAAACTTTGTTTGACCTTGTTGAACTAAGGATAAATTACTTGGACCTTTCAAGGTTGATTTGAAGTAGTTTTGAAGTTTGACCTTTCCATTTATTTTAATTCAAGTTTATTTCAATATTAAAAAAAATGCCAAAAATAGTTTATTCATTTCTTGACCTCCAATCTTCATCTTACTTCTGTTTTTGATTGTTTGACCTTGACTTTCAATGTTATTGGTCAACATATGAGGATTGGTACATTGCATTTCATTTAATGCACTTTAATTTTGTCATTTCCATTTCTCTTATCCATCTTCTCCTTCTTCTTCTACTTCTTTTCTTTTTTTTTATCAATGAGTTGAAGGTTGATAAGTTGGCATTGATTAGGGAGATTTAATCTTCTTTGATTCAAATCTAATTCATCTTGATCAATTGATCAAGTGAATGGCTTTGCATTAAGGATAGGTTGTCTTTTAAATCATGCAAAAGGCTTAAACCAATACAAGATCATTTCTCATTTTCTTTTTGGCATGGCAAGTTGTTGGGACTTGGTTCACTAATCAAGACTCCTAACTTGTGTTTGTTGCCTACATTATTATTGACCGGCCTCAGATAGTTGTGACTTCTACATAAGTCCAATTACGATTGCTTAACATAGCGCTAAATTTTCCTTATGGCACACTAACTACTAACACTAACTATTGACAATTAACATTTATTTTATGCAATTTACTTTTCTTGCACATATTATCCATTTGCTTTTCTCTTTGCTCATTTGAGCACATGTTTATGTTAATGCCATTTGCCTTTTGCTCACTTGAGCACATAATTGTGTATATATTATTGTGCTTGTGTCTTTGTTTTGATTGTTGTGGACCAAATGCAAAGAAATGGACTTAGTTTCTAGGACTTCCCCTATGCAAAGAAATAGAGAATTGGACTTAGATTCTAGGACCCATCCTTATGCAAAATTGGAGTAAATGGATCTTAATGGTGAAGTTGGATTAGAAGGACCAAATCTCTAAACTCATTCTTGTCCATTCTTGTTTTACTTCATGGAACTTTTGATGTGTGTGCTTTTGTGCTAGGAGTTTACATTTGAGCTTAATTGGAGGACCATTGCCATGTTCATCTAAAGAAAGAGATGCAAAAGCCATTGGAGGATTCTTAGAAGCATGACCTTGTGTTTGATTGCTTGAAATATTTGCTTTATGGTTGCTTTGTTCCAAAGGATGGGAGCTACTTGGATCATCAATATGATCTCAAGAGAGGAACTCCTAGTGTGGTTTCATTTCTTATCCCTCATCTTTTTGCTTTGCTTAGGACTTAGTCTTTCTTCTTCTTCTCTCCACTCTAACCCAAGCCAAAACCTTTTGTGCAAACATTTAACTATTGTTTTCAAACATTAGAAACCTAGGCCTTATGCTTTTGATTTTCAAACTTTCTTTTCATAACACTTATTTTGAATTGAACCTTTAAGTCAACTTTGACTATTTTGTATATACTTCTAATTGGTAAATATAACCCATTTAAGTGTCTTTTGTGGTTCCAATGGCCACTTTCTTAATCAAAATCTTTCATAACCTTTAGCTATTAGGTTTGAGTTATCCTTGTGGTAGATGTAATACTCACCTTTATCCTTAGTGATGGACAATGAGTCTTCCATGCTTATTATAGGGTTAACCCCTCACTAGCATGTTGAAGCTATCCTCACATGGTGGATTTGTGGTTTTAGGTTGAGTTTTCTCCCTTGGATAATAAAAGACCTTAAGGCTTTTGGACCAATCAATCCACCAACTCATTTTGAGATTTTTACCCCGAACTACGAGGTTTTGATCCTAATCTTTTTATAAGATGGTACGTAGGCAATGAGTTTATCCATCCAAACACAAAATGTAAATAACTTGTACATTCTCCTCTCATCATTTCAATCATGTTTGCACAAATAAACTTTCACAAAACAACAACCTTGCAACAAGTATGAAAAGGGCTCCCTAGGAGTACCTAGGATGTTTTGGGTGCCTAACACCTTCCCATTGCATAACCAACCCCCTTACCCAGATCTCTGTTTCTTTTACTAGTTTTTGTTAAAACTATTAGATTTTTGTTCGCTTTCTAACCATTCCCTTGGGTAAATAAAAGTGCGGTGGCGACTCGACTTGTATGATTTACCTTGGATTTAGTCAATATCTCTAATGGTAACGAATACCCCGCTACAGAAAAGTGGCGACTCTGCTGGGGATCATTTGCCTAGTGAGTTTTGCCAACTTTTCATGCTTGTTGTATTGTATCGTCTTGTGACATATTTTTTGTGCAATTTGGGATTACTGTATTGTATGTAATGATTGATTTGCTTGATATTAATTCCTTGTATGCTTGGTGATCTTTGTGAGATGAGTTCTATACCCGGACTCGAGTGCACTTAGGATAGGAGAATGGCATAGTCTTGTTGACTTGTGTGGAGTTATTCCTTAGCAAGTTGACTTGCAAGTCCATTCACTTGGTAGAGGTCATGTTGGGATCAATAATGTCACACAAGTAAGTTGTGGTTAGACATTACTCTTTCCAATATAGACCTTAGAAGCCAAGGACCTTAGTTTAGCAAGCCCATCTTGGCCTATTTCTAGGATGTAATGCGAAAGTCGTTCAAGTGTAAGATTTGATACGATTGTTACACGATACTGCACTCATAAGAGTCTCTCTTGAGAATATTTTTGGAATACGAGTAGTCGTTTCTCCGATAATATCCGAAAGATGGGATGATGACTATGGGAACCTCTTGTAGAACATGTTTGGCAGGTTTAAACCATAGTACATTCCCTTTGGGTGGTTCTTAACCGAGACTCCATGCCCGTGACTTACAACAAACCCTTGATTCATGGTTGATCCGTTCATGTATCCTTAATATCAATGGAACTTGGGTGTTGATAAGGTGTAAACCATAATCCACCAAAATGGATGATTGATATTAAGGATGATATGATCCATCCCATGACCTTTGTTTGGTGTGCTTTGCTTGATCCTTGAGTGTGATTGTTGCATTCATGCATTCATGCACTCATTTGCATCCATATCATCAATAATGAAGAAAATTTTCAAGGAACTTAAGGGGTTTATTTGCGAAAACTTCAGACATGGAAAGACAAAGAAGGAATACAAAGAAGTACAACTTCAGACAACCAGATTTAAAAGAGTTAAGGAATCTGACATCCTATGTACTAGATCCTTTGGGTTTCAAAGCTCGTTTTGGGAAGCTTCTTCCTCTTCTGACTACTCAGGTGGATGAAGGGTTGATGAGTGTATTGGTGCAGTTTTATGATCCCTTGTACCGTTGCTTCACGTTTCCGGATTTCTAGCTTTTGCCTACATTTGAGGAGTATGCCTATCTTGTGGGTATACCTATTCTAGACCAGTTGTCGTTCAGTGGCTTGGAGAGTATTCCTACGTCTCAAGAGATAGCAGACATGTTACACATAGATGAATCTCTGGTTGGTGCTCATATGACTACCAAAGGTGGAATTCAAGGTCTCCCTTCTGAGTTCCTCATTGCTCAAGCTACTATCTATGGGAAGGTTATGAGTGAGGATGCCTTTGAAGCCATATTTGTACTTCTCATTTATGGATTGGTATTGTTCCCCAACATCGACAAGTTTGTGGATGTGAACGCTATTAGGATCTTTTCTACTCTTAATCCCGTTCCGACTCTGTTGAGTGATACCTATTTCTCTTTGCATATGAGGAATGCAAAGGGTGGTGGCGCCATTGTGTGTTGTTTGCCTCTGTTGTACAAGTGGTTTATTTCTCACTTACCTCAGACGGTCGCCTTCAAGGAGAACAAAGGATGTCTACGGTGGTCCACGAGACTTATGTCTCTCACTAATGATGATATC
This sequence comes from Lathyrus oleraceus, assembly GCF_024323335.1. Classification (NCBI taxonomy): domain Eukaryota; kingdom Viridiplantae; phylum Streptophyta; class Magnoliopsida; order Fabales; family Fabaceae; genus Lathyrus; species Lathyrus oleraceus. Next base: position 87,900,698 of record NC_066581.1, read on the forward strand.
TCTTGGTATAACCGTGTGTATGATGGTGTGCAGATTATTGACTCTTGTGGTGAATTCTCCAATGTGCCTCTTCTTGGTACATGTGGAGGGATTAACTACAACCCTGTCTTAGCACGTCGTCAGCTCGGGTTCCCCCTAAAGGATAAACCTAATAACATTCTGTTAGAGGGTGTATTCTTTCAGGAGGGTAAAGATCCCCAAAACTTGAAGGGAAGGATGGTTCGCGCCTGGCGCAAGATTCATAGGAAAGGAAGGAAGGAGTTGGGTCCTAAGAATTGTGTTGCCATGGAGCCTTATACTGCTTGGGTAAGGAGGAGAGCTTCTGAATATCTCATGCCTTACGAGTATCCGAGACCTACACCTTCGGTTATGGCTGGGCCTTCAACCCTCCCTAACAAAGGAGTAGAGGAGTTGAGAGACGAAGACCTATCACGTGCCTGGATCCGTGAAAGAGAAGAGTTGCTTCAGCAAATTAAGGAGAAGGATGCTTTGATTGAGTTCCTCGAGCATCAAGTTATTGATGACCCTGACGATGCATGGACTTCTCTACTTCCTCAGTCTTCCAAGTTTTGGAAGAGGAAGTACGATCGACTCGCCAAGGAAAAAGCAGATATGGAGGCAGCCTACGAGAGGGAGGTGAAGAGGCTTCGTGCATCCTATCTTCCTGTGTCCCGAGCTTTAGATGATTGTTTCTAGGGATCCATAGGATGATTATTTTCCTTTTCTCTTGTGTATAATTGACAAAGTTGTACTTCTTGTCCCTGATTTTATTTGATGAGATATTTCCATATGTGATAAATAGTTAATATTTCCGAAATTCGCAAATAAAACCCTAGAGGTCCTTTGAACTAAAAACAAATCATATGCACAAACATTGCATGCATCATGTGCATAAGCAGGTTTTGGTTCCCGGCTTCTTGTCCTGTGGTCTAACTCTGTGTTCTTCATTTATTTTGAAGACAAGCTGACTCACCGGTACTACACTAGAACCAACACTTCAAGACTGATGGATCAACTAAAGCAAGAGAACCGTGAACTCAAAGAGGAAGTGGCCAGACTAAGTGCTTTGATGGAATCATTCCTGGCTGCCCAGAGCCAGTCTTCTTCGACGCCTTCAACTCCTCCCCAGAGGACAGTCATCTCTGAGATTGTCTCCTCAACTGTGCCTGCAGCCAGTACACACTTTGTTCCGACAGCCATGCCAGCCGGATTCCCATGGGGGATGCCTCCTAATTTCATGCCTGAGGGTCCTGCTCCAACTTTTGCTTCTATGTCGGTATCTAGCCCGGTCCTTGTTGTTCCTCCTCCTGTCGTGCATACTATGCCCAGGGTAGATGACACCATCTATCATTCTGAGCCGTCTGAAGGCCCAGATGTCTATGAGAAGATGGACGCTATGAACGATCAATTTCTTGAGCTTCGCAAGGAATTGAAGACTCTTAGAGGAAAGGATCTTTTCGGCAAGTCTGTTGCCGAACTGTGCTTGGTTCCCAATGTGAAGATCCCGGTGAAATTCAAGGTCCCTGACTTTGAAAAATACAAGGGAAATACTTGTCCTCTCAGCCACCTGGTCATGTATGCCAGGAAGATGTCTACCCATACCGACAACGACAAATTACTCATCCACTACTTTCAGGACAGTCTGTCCGGTGCCGCTATGTGCTGGTACATGGGGTTAGACAGTGCGAACATCCGATCCTTCAACGACCTTGGTGAGGCCTTCGTCAAGCAATACAAGTACAACGTGGATATGCTCCCGATAGGGATCAGCTAAGGGCCATGTCCCAGAAGGACAAAGAAACATTTAAAGAGTATGCTCAGAGGTGGCGAGAAGTGGCAGCACAGATCGTGCCTCCGCTAGAAGAGAAGGAAATGACCAAGATCTTTCTGAAGACCTTGAGTTCATTCTATTATGAGCAGATGATTGCTAGCGCTCCTTCTGACTTCACCGAGATGGTGAATATGGGGATGCGTTTAGAAGAAGGAGTTAGAGAAGGACGTCTAACCAAGGAGGAAGGCTCTTCTGCCAAGCGCTATGGGGCGTTTGCGAAGAAGAAAGATAGAGAGCACATGCTGTGACCTCCCATGTGAAACCTAGAAGACCCTCTGTGAGGAGAAAGACCGTGTGTCCCGCCAGTAACCAGCACCAGGTGGCTCATATAACACCTGTTTTCAGAGACAATCAACAGTATCAGCAGCATAGCAATAATCAGCAACCACATCCGCAATATCAGCAATAACAGCACCGTCCGTAATAGCAGGCCTACCAGCCTCGAAACAGTAATCAAACCAGCACGAGTTACGAGAGGAAAAAGGTCACTTTTGATCCTATTCCAATGACGTACGTAGAATTATATCCCTCTTTGATAGAGAGGAAGTTGATTACTCTGAGAGATCCACCGGCTATACTTGTTAACCCTCAGTGGTGGTATAAGCCCGAATTGCATTGTGTCTACCATTCTGGTGCTCCCGGCCACGACGTGGAGAATTGTTACCCTTTGAAGACCAAGGTTCAAGACCTTGTGAGGTGTGGCATTCTATGTTTCGAGGACGTAGGTTCTAATGTGAAGAAGAACCCATTGCCCGAGCATGGGAAATCTGTTAACATGGTCCAGGGCTGCCCTGGCAAGTACAAGGTCAAATATGTTAGTCATATTCGACAATCTTTGGTTGAGATGCATCGTTTGCTATGCGAGTACAGTCATTATGAGCACGATCATGATAGATGTCGAATATGCCCTGTTAACCGATTGGGTTGTCGCCAGGTGCGCAAGGATCTTCAGGAAATGCTGGATGAAGGAGTCATTGAGATTCTTCAGAATAGGAATGTTGACGAAGATGAGCCAGAGGTCAACGTAATTTCCCTAGTGTTCCGGATGCCCGAGCCTGTTACCATTAAGTATGATGGTAGCAAGCAGAAGGTTTCTCCTATTCTTATCATTAAGCCTGCCGGTCCAGTACCATATTCTTCCGAAAAAGCAATTCCCTTTCGTTACAACGTTGTTGCTGTAGAAGATGGGAAAGAAGTGTCTTTGCCTTCTTCCTCTGTTGTTAATATCGCGGATGTAAGTGGTTTGACCCGCAGCGGTCGTGTGTTTTCAGCACCTCCTAAGCCCCACGCTAAGGCTGATTTTGTTGAACGCCCGATGGGGAATGCTGTGAGCACTCCGAATCTGGCACCTGTTGTTAAGCCCTCCTCTACATTGATAACTCCTACTTCTGTTGTCCCAAGCAGCAATGTGAAAGAAAATTGTGATGAGATGCTGAGGCTCATCAAGAGAAGTGAGTACAATGTTGTAGACCAGCTTCTACAAACGCCATCCAAAATATCAGTGTTATCTTTGCTATTGAATTCAGAACCACATAGAGAGGCACTGCAGAAGGTATTGGATATGGCGTATGTAGATCATGATGTCACAATAGAACAGTTCGATAGCATTGTTGCAAACATTACTGCTTGTAACAATTTGAGTTTCTGTGACTCTGATCTCCCTGAGGAGGGAAGAGACCACAACTTGGCCTTACACATCTCCATGAACTGCAAAGAAGACGCCATGTCCAATGTGTTGGTGGACACTGGGTCATCACTAAATGTATTGCCAAAAACCACTCTCTCAAAACTAGCATATCAAGGGCCTCCCATGAGGCAGAGTGGAGTAGTTGTGAAGGCCTTCGATGGGTCGCGTAAAACTGTGATTGGGGAAGTTGATCTCCCAATTAAAATTGGACCAAGTGATTTCCAGATTACCTTCCAGGTTATGGACATTCACCCATCGTACAGTTGTCTCTTAGGCAGACCATGGATTCACGAGGCGGGCGCCGTGACATCTACCCTACACCAGAAACTGAAGTTTGTGAAGAATAAAAAGCTGGTGGTGGTAGGAGGAGAAAAGGCTCTCCTGGTTAGCCACTTGTCTTCCTTCTCATATATAGATGCTGAAGATGAAGTTGGAACTCCTTTCCAAGCTTTATCTATAGCTGAGCCTATTGAGAAGAGAACTCCTTCATTTACTTCCTATAGAGATGCGAAGTTGGCCATTGAGTGTGGTGCAATTGCTGGTCTAGGAAAAATGATTGAGCTAGAAGACAATAAGTCTCGGGATGGCATAGGCTTTTCCTCTGGGATCTTCAATGAGAAAGGGCTATTCAAGAGTGGAGGTTTCATCCACACAGGTCAGGATGAAGAAGCGGTTGCTGTCTTGGAAGAAGATACAGAGGATTCTGGCAATTTCATCATCCCTGGAGGGGTCTGCAACAATTGGGTCACTGTGGATATTCCTACAGTTATCCACAAGTCAACGTAATGATCACTTTGTTTAAAAACCCTTCTCCCATGCCAAAAGGAGAAGTGATGACATTGTGTCGCAACGCGAAAAACAACCGGCGGGAAAAAACAAAACAAACAGAGCCGCCACCGTGCGTTATTTATCCCAAAGGAGGGAAAGGAAACGCTCGAAGTAAACCTGGAAAGGAAATGGTCTTACGACCGGAGATTGCAAGGATCGGGAGTCGGTTACGCAAGGGGAAGGTATTAGCACCCCCTCACGTCCGTCGTACTCGACGGGATCCACACTCAAAAGAATAGAATAAGGTTGCTGAATAACTGCTCAAAGGAATGCACACACACTGGAATAAAACACAGATGGAAAAAGAGGGGAACGGGCTCGCTAGGATATCGCATCCTATGCCTACGTATCTCATCTGGAATGAGAATCAGAGCTACCGTAGTTCGGCTAACGCACGCCGAAACAAAACACAACATAAAGACGCTGAGACATCAGAGCAAACACACGACTGGAATCGGAATGCCAATCGCTGGTCTTACATCCAACTACGAACAACAAACACAAACGAGGAAACCGAATACCAATCGCTGGGCTTACATCAGACTCCACACACACAACCCACAGGAAACCGACTGCCAATCGCTGGACTTACGTCAGACTCCAAGCATACAACCCACAGGAAATCGACTGCCAATCGCTGGACTTACGTCAGACTCCAAGCACACAACAAACAAACAAGGAAACCGAATGCCAATCGCTGGGCTTACATCAGACTCCAAACAAACAAACGCACACCAAAAAAGAAAAAGGGTGCCCGGAGAGATCTCGCACGATCTCCTGCCTACGTACCTCATCTGGTATGAGGATCAGGGCAACGTAGTTCCCCTTAACAGGGGAGAAACTTTCTCCTAAACCAGAGACCGGGAAATAACAACTAAAAGGGAGACTGACTCGAGCCTAAAAGTTGTCATGCAATCCACAATAGTCCTAGGTTGAGGTATCTGAACAGATCCTAACTCGCACAGGCAGCAAGTTGAAACAGCAAATAAACAGCGAATAAGCAATCACAAGAGCAAGCACACACACTATATGCAAACAAGTGGCTCATACAAGGCTGGGCTTTAGTCAAGGGGTCACATCAACCTCGACAAACAAGCCAACTGGAAAGGGGTGTTGTTTGCTCTTAACCCTAACATTGAGAGTTAGGGTGAAGCAGATGACATGGGAAATGAGGATCAGACCTCATAGCTCTTATCCCTGGCCTGGGAGAGCTTCAGACAATGAAAGTGTGGGAGTCCAGAATGTGGGACTCTATTCCACATGACTGACACAACAAGATTTTGGGTTCTTATTCAAAGTGCATCAACACATGGTGTGAGCAAGATGAATGACTCAACTGAATAGCAGGGGATGGATTGCACATCCCTTCTATCTGCCAATGCCTCTTCACTTAGGAGGTCTTTAAATGTACAAGGCACAAAAGTAAATAACCACAAACATTGCCTCTTAAGGAGGGCTTCAGACAGGTGCCTGCCAAAGTAACATGACAGGTCTTCCAGACTACATGAAGAATAGGGATTATACCTAAGTGGTATGCCAACCACAAGCAAAGCAAAGCAAAGTTCAAATGAACTTAAAGCAACTTAGGTACTTGTGTACACAACTAAACAAATCAGTACAGTGCTCAGACAAAGAGACAATGGTTAATAGATCTCAACAAACAGACAATCCAATATGCACTATGAGTAAGCCATAAGGCAAACACTCAAGTGAACTATCATCAAAGCCTACAAAACAAACAAGTGTTAGCCAACAATAACAAATGACCAAGCTCAAATGAGGAAGCAACATCAATCATGGAGATGCATACTTGAACCTGAAATTCACAACTCAAAATGTAAGTCCAAACCACTGGGTCAAAGCCTAGGGTCAAAAGTGGATCAAAAAGCCAAAACAGAACTTGATATTCAACACAAAGCATGTTTATTCAATCAAGAGCATGTCCTAAAAAGGACCAAAACAAAATCAATAAGCAAGTTCATTTTATGTGCAAGAGAAGTCAAAGACAAATTCAAGGCATACATTTGGACATTGAGAATGAAAATTCCAAATCAAAACAGAAATGATTCAAATAATTCTGGAAAAATCATGAGCATTCAACACATCCAACATGATCATCATACAAAAAATCAGAATCAACAGAAGTCATTTGATATGGAAATGAAATTGCACAAGTTGATCAACCAAAGGTGTGACACAAATTGTCACACCATACAAACATGTGCATAAAACAAAAATGGTAAATGAGAAAAATACCAAACCAAGCCTAAAATATCCATTAACATGTTAAGAATCATCATGCAAAGTTTCATGTCCATTGGATTAAAATCAAGCATTTCACAATAGAAAGAGCAAGGCAAGGTCATAAAAGCACATATGTTCAAACATCCTAACACAATTCACAATCCAGACATGGTAAATATCAGGAGATCATACCAAAAAAAACTAGACATCACAAGGATCATTTGGCAAAAAATTGGGGATCATTTGGATTAATATTCAATGAGTTATGAATTTTTTAAGTTGACTAAAAAATATGAAATAAAAATGGACATGTATGTGAAATATGGAGGGAAATCATAAAATATGAATGAATTTGAACATATTGAAGCACGCTGGGACTCGAACTCGGTACGAATTCAAAATGCGCGCGCCAAGCATGAAACGCTGCCGTTTTGCCTGAAAACCCTAGCGAACCCAGAATGGACGCTAAACCGTCACAAGACGGACGCTAAGATGAAGATCTTCATCTTCCTCACGAAGATGAAGATGAACAGTACATGCTCACACAAATTTTTTTCCAGAACTTCAAAACTTTTACACCAACATGAAGCTCTTTCAATGGTGAATGCAGATCAACTAATATCTAAGCTCAATTCCACACGATCAAAGAGAATCGATGCAAAACATTTTTGTGCAACAAACTTGAATCACACATAACTCCCTCAATAATGCATCATTTTTCATGAAATTTAGCTCAGAATTCTCAGGGTTAAAAGATCTACACAAATATGTACATGGATTTGAGAATTATGAAGGTCGAAAAACCTACCTCTTGAAGAGCAGGTTCTGGATTCGCGCGATTCAAAGCTCCAAATGATCCAAATCAGCTCCAAAATACTTGTGATGATGCTTGGTGAAGGAATTGAAGCTTGAAACCGTGTAGATCTAGCTCACCAATCAACTTCCATGACAATGTTCTTGAACTTCAACTGCTCGATTATGACTCCAATTCTTCAAACAAAGGCTGAATTCACACTCAATCACACTCACTGATCATGAATCTTCAATAAAAATAAGGTGTTATGTTGAAGAAATTTGAATTTTGATTAGAATAAAATTTTGGAGGGAGAGAGAATTTTGAGATCTAGATCTAGAATTCTCCTCAATTCTGTTATGATTATCAATATATATGCTTCACTAATCCATTCTTAATCCAAATTAAACATGTTTTAGTTGAAATTAATCAAGATAAGGTGCATGGAAAAAAATGACAAATTGGAGGGTGTGTGAAGCATGCACACGTGAACAGTCACCATTACCAGCTCAAATGCACTTAAAATCATCTTTAAAACACATTGGCAATGGTAAAAAGTTCATGTAATGCACCATTTTTAAATTTTGCAATTTCCCTCCAAAATGGGCATGGATATGCAAATGATCATGTGATGACATTTTATGTAATGTGATGATTGATTTGGAAACTTCATGTCATGAGAAGCAAAATGCAAAAAGAACCACCAAATTTGGAATTTTGGTTCAAAAGATATGGCCATTTGAAGTTTCAAGCACACTTTGCAATGATTTGATCACATCTCCTCAACCATTCATCAGATGCTCATGATCTTAGACTTTTTGGAAATGGGAGAGAGAGATCTTCAACTTTCATGTTGGACAAAAATTCATTTGAAGCTTCTTTGATGATGCAAGATCAAGTTGAATTTGAACCAAAAACTTTCCATTTTTGGAAACTTCCAATTACAGGTCACTTTCCATTTTTGGAAACTTTTGATCTGACCTCAAATTCTTCAAGATACGAATTTGCAATGACCAATGAACCCCATTTGAACAAGAATGAGATGTTGAAACTCATTTCTCCACCTCCTAGCCCCCAGTTGACTTTCTGTTGACTTTCTGGTTGATAGATGACTTGGAAATGCTCTGATAAGCTTGAGCCTCAACCACTTGAGGAAATGGCTCCAAAATGAAACCCTAGCTCTTGTAAGCTCCACACAATAATAATATGATCTCCATCCAAGAAATAAACCCCATCTCCTTGAGAAACCCTGACTGGTAGAATGCAACTGATTAGGGTTGACCAGAGGTCAAAAACCCTAATCCCAAAGAATCTGAGCATGAACAATGAGCCCCTTGAGGACTTGAGGATGACATAACCATGATGATGATGATGTACCCTTGCCAATAAGATAATGCTCAAACTCCTTGAAGGACCAAGAAACCCTAATTGAAGCACAAACCCACAGATGGCTAGTGATCAATTCATGAGACCCTCAAGCTTGAATCTCTTAACCTCTTTACCTTCTGAGAAAGACTTAGGAGGATGACTTGTTTGTTCTCACATGATATGCAACATGCAAATACCTAGTGTCCTAAAAAATGAAATGCAATATGCTAAACTAGTCCCAAGAAGAGGAGGGCAAATTTTGAGGTGTTACACATTGTTGGTAACATAAATACAATGATATTTTCATTCAATAAATTCATGTTAAATGTTTGTTTTTTCCAATTATTTTTCCTTTTTGCTTTTTGCATGAAATTGGTGATCACATAAAACCCTAAAAAATAGAATAAAATCAATCTTTCCATATGCATAATGATTTGCCTTGTTTGAATTCTAAAGCTTTTCATATCCAAAGTCATTATGCAGGTTGATCAAACCCATTGAACATAATGACCCAACACCATCTCCCAACTTTGAATTCCCTGTATTTGAGGCGGAAGAAGATGATGTTGAAGAGATTCCTGACGAGATTACCCGTCTACTTGAGCACGAAGAGAAGATCATTCAGCCGCATCTTGAGAATCTGGAAACAGTCAACTTGGGGTCTGAGGATTGTGTGCGGGAGGTGAAGATTGGGGCACTCCTTGAAGAATCTGTTAAGAAGGGGTTGATTGAATTTCTACGAGAATACGTCGACGTCTTTGCTTGGTCATACGAAGACATGCCGGGTCTAGATACTGATATTGTGCAACATTTCCTACCCTTGAAGCCTGAGTGCGCGCCTGTGAAGCAGAAGCTCAGAAGAACTCATCTTGATATGGCAGTGAAGATCAAAGAGGAAGTTCAGAAGCAAATTGATGCGGGGTTTCTGGTGACTTCTACATATCCTCAATGGGTGGCCAATATTGTGCCCGTGCCTAAGAAAGACGGAAAAGTCCGGATGTGTGTGGACTATAGAGACTTGAATAAAGCTAGTCCGAAAGATGATTTTCCTCTACCACACATTGATATGTTGGTAGATAATACAGCTAAATTCAATGTCTTCTCATTTATGGATAGATTTTCCGGCTATAATCAGATTAAGATGGCACCCGAGGATATGGAGAAGACAACATTCATCACACCTTGGAGAATATTCTGTTATCGAGTGATGCCCTTCGGTTTGAAGAACGTCGGAGCCACGTATCAACGAGTTATGACCACCTTGTTTCATGATATGATGCACGAGGAGATTGAGGTATATGTTGATGATATGATTGCTAAGTCAAGAACGGAAGTTGAACATGTAGAGCACTTGTTGAAGCTTTTCCAGCGTTTGAGAAAATATAAGCTTCGTCTGAATCCCAACAAGTGTACATTTGGAGTCCGTTCCGGCAAGTTATTGGGCTTTATTGTTAGTGAAAGAGGTATTGAAGTTGATCCCGCAAAGGTCAAAGCAATACAAGAGATGTCTGCGCCCAAAACTGAGAAGCAAGTCTGAGGTTTTCTTGGCCGCTTGAATTATATTTCCAGATTCATATCCCACATGACTGCCACATGTGCGCCAATATTCAAGCTCCTCCGGAAAGATCAATCTCATGATTGGACCGAGGATTGCCAGAAAGCTTTTGATAGCATTAAAGAATATCTGTCTGAACCTCCGGTCCTGTCCCCACCGGTGGAAGGAAGACCTTTGATCATGTATCTGACTGTTCTTGAAGACTCAATGGGTTATGTCCTCGGTCAGCAAGATGAATCAGGGAAGAAAGAATATGCTATTTACTACCTGAGCAAGAAGTTCACTGATTGTGAGTCTCGATACTCAATGCTTGAGAAAACATGTTGTGCTTTGGCTTGGGCTGCCAAGCGCTTACGCCAGTATATGATAAATCATACAACTTGGTTGATATCCAGGATGGACCCAATCAAGTACATCTTCGAGAAGCCTGCTTTAACAGGGAGGATTGCCCGTTGGCAGATGTTGTTATCTGAGTATGATATTGAGTATCGAGAACAGAAGGCTATTAAAGGTAGTATCTTGGTTGACCACTTGGCACATCAGCCGATTAAAGATTATCAATCAGTTCAATATGACTTCCCAGATGAGGAGATTTTGTATTTGAAAATGAAAGATTGTGATGAGCCTACACTCGATGAAGGGCCAGAACCTGGTTCCAGATGGAGTATGATATTTGATGGTGCTGTAAATCAGTATGGGAATGGTATTGGGGCAGTGATTATTACTCCCCAGGGCACACATATTCCTTTTACAGCAAGGCTAACTTTCAAATGCACGAATAATATGGCTGAGTATGAGGCCTGTATTATGGGATTGGAAGAGTGTATTGATCTAAGGATCAAGCACCTTGATGTTTATGGTGATTCGGCCCTTGTGGTTAATCAGATTAAGGGTGAATGGGAGACGAATCAGCCTGGTCTTATTCCATATAGGGATTATGCGAGGAGGATTTCAATGTTCTTTACTGAGGTTGACTTCCATCATATTCCTCGAGATGAGAATCGGATGGCAGATGCTCTTGTTATGCTCGCTTCGATGATTGTGGTAAAACTGTGGAATGAAGTTCCCAATATCACTGTGATGCGCTTGGATAGACCAGTTCATGTGTTTGCAGTTGAAGAAGTAAAAGATGATAAACCATGGTATTATGACATCAAGTGTTTCCTCCAGAACCAGGTTTACCCGCCTGGGGCATCTGTGAAAGATAGGAAGACTTTGAGGAGATTGTCAGGCAGTTTCTACCTCAATGGCGAAGTGCTTTATAAGAGAAATTTTGACATGATTCTGCTCAGATGCGTGGATAGACACGAAGCAGACCTGTTGATGGCTGAGGTCCATGAGGGTTCATTTGGTACTCATTCCAATGGACATGCCATGGCTAGAAAGATGTTGAGAGCAGGCTACTATTGGCTGACAATAGAGTCTGACTGCTGCAAATATGTGAAGAAATGCCACAAGTGTCAGATTTACGCAGATAAGATTCATATTCCTCCGACACTTCTAAATGTGATTTCATCACCATGGCCTTTCTCCATGTGGGGAATCGACATGATTGGCATGATAGAGCCGAAAGCGTCTAACGGACACAGATTTATTCTCGTAGCAATTCATTACTTCACCAAGTGGGTTGAAGCGGCATCATATGCAAATGTGACCAGGCAAGTGGTCGTGAAGTTTATCAAGAATCAACTCATATGCCGCTATGGTGTGCCAGATAAGATTATTACTGATAATGGATCTAACTTAAATAACAAAATGATGAAAGAGCTATGTAGTGAATTTAAGATTGCACACCATAATTCCTCTCCTTATAAATCCAAAATGAATAGGGCTGTTGAAGCTGCTAACAAGAATATCAAGAAGATTATCCAGAAGATGGTTTTTACGTATAAAGATTGGCATGAGATGCTGCCATTTGCTTTACATGGATATCGTACGTTTGTCCGCACTTCAACAGGGGCAACCCCTTTTTCTCTTGTTTATGGCATGGAGGCCGTACTCCCAGTAGAGGTGGAGATCCCATCAATGAGAGTCTTGATGGAGGCCAAGTTGACTGATGCTGAATGGGCTCAGAGTCGTTATGACCAGCTGAATTTGATAGAAGAGAAGAGATTGACTGCCATGTGCCATGGTCAGTTGTATCAGCAGAGAATGAAGAAAGCTTTTGATAAGAAGGTCAAGCCTCGTGTGTTCCGAGAGGGTGACCTTGTGCTCAAGAAAGTCTTGTCTTTCGCGCCCGATTCCAGGGGCAAGTGGACTCCAAACTATGAAGGTCCATATGTTGTTAAGAGAGCCTTTTCAGGCGGTGCGTTGATACTTACAACTATGGATGGGGAGGATTTCACTCGTCTTGTGAACTCAGATGCAGTCAAGAAATACTTCGCTTAGAAAATAAAAACAGAATAGCTCGCTAAGTTGAAAACCCGAAAGGGCGGCTTAGGCAAAACTGAGCGTCTCAGTGGATTGAAAACCCGAAAGGGCGGTCCAGGCAAAAGTTAGAGACATGAAAAAAAATGAATATTTGTATCCCGCTAGATTGAGTACCTCATCCTAGGGCAATCGAAGCAAAAAAAATTAGGGATTTGGCAAGTAACTGCATCCTGACAAGACTTTGTTCTACATCTGTCATCCGTCAGAGATTCTTGTTCATTCGTCATCAACCAAAGCTTCGAATACATCGAATTCATAATTGGTGGAGAAACGGTCATTATGTTCAATGTAGCCATTTTCTAATATATATCACCAATTTCAAACTTGTAAAGATCTATGGAGTCTTCCCATTTGCAGGCTACCATTCCATCAAATAAATTCGAGCCTTTATCCAATTATTTGCACTCTTATTTGTTTCTATTTCAACAAATGTTTTGCATGCTTTTAATTAAGAAAATATCATTATTTTGAGAAAATGAATTTTTCATAATTTGTTTTTAAACAAGGTGAACTTCCACAATGACGAAAAGGATACTTAGGAGATCCTCAGTGCTCTCCCAAGGATAGTATGATCCCCAACAGGGTAACATATTTGTTCATATTCCTGGCATGACTGTATCTTCTTCCTCCGGAGCCCCTTTTATGGTTTATCCCTGAGTGGTATGCTTGTGGAGATATTCACCACCCTCCCCGTCAGCGGGGTAGCGGCCTTTCCTCCTCAGCAAATGTGACCTCCCTGGTGGATACAGTAGTTGGTGGTTGATCCCCATAATCCCTTTATCCATCGGATAGACTCCCCAGTAGAGTTGCTCATGTGGTAGATGTGATCTCATTGTAACTCCTGTCCCCAGCCGGGTTGACTATTGATTCCCCCCCCCCCACAGAGATTTTGTTATTTCCTGGTATCTCTGATCTCCGGCAGATTGATCGCTCTCTGGTGATTTTGGCTTTCTCTCTTGAGATGTAGTACCGGATGTTTGTATGCTTATTCCTATGAAGCCTGTTTGTGTTAGAAATGTCTGTTTGTCAGCATTCATCATACATAAACCACGCATGTGTGCATACAATTTTCGAACATTTGAATATTCATATTGCATTGTTTGCCATATATCTTTGTTTGTTATCCCTCTGCTAGTGGGTAATACTTTTCCCAAGCAGGTGTCGGTGTCTGATCCTTCAATATAGAGAGTCGGCCCCTTAAGCAGAAAGTGTTTATCTTTCCTTCCGCATTCCCCACTGAGTTCTATCCTCGTGGACGACGGTTGTTTTTGCTTCCTCCCAACACATATATTGGGATGGGTTCCCCTATTGAGTTATATCCTCATTAGGACGAGTCTTGATTCAGTTCGCCTCTTTGGTTTGATCCTAAATTGGCCTTTTGTGATTGTTTCTTGTGTTTCCCCGTGGTATAGATGAATAATTGCTCAGTAACCACTAATTATCCATCCTATCCCCGGCGGAGCCTGTGGTTTTCTACCCTTGTACCGGTAGTTGTGAATCCTACTTTCTCCCCTTTGTAGAGTTAACCTTGTTGCTCATCCTAGTCGGTGACGGTTACTTTTTTGTGGTTCTCTACCCCATATCCGGTAGATGTAATCCCCTCCTTGATGGTTATCATTATCCAATGTTCGGTGTTGATATTCCCTCTTTTGCCTGGATAATTGCCCTGTTTACGCAATTTATCCCCAGCAGGTCATCTTTCGGCTACCTTGTTGTTGTTGGTAACGATTCTTTCTCTCCTGAATTGGTCATCATTATATACCTAGTTTTGGTATCCCGATGCCTTTCTCTTTAACGGTCGATTTATCCTTTATTAACCCAATAACCGGTTGCGGATAATCTTCCATGCGAGTGTATTATCTACGTTCTGACGGTAATAGATAGTATATCTCATGCACTCTTCGGTCGAAGCCTTTTGTTCTTCCCCAGTTTGAGTAAGATTCGTTTCCCCTTTGCGGAGTCGAGTATCCATCCTATAATCGAGTTTGCTTTTAGCCCTCTTTTGGATGATGAGTGTCTTGGGAATATTCCCCAATTCACGCCTTGGTTGGTCACCTATTATATGCCCAGTAACCGGCACCCCTGGTGTCCCTTCCTTCTGCTCCCTATTATGACTTTTGTCCCCTGTGGAGTCAGATTTTCCTGAGTTGAAATATACCTTTTTTAGGTCTTCCTCAGATGATTTCGGATGTTTGATATCTCTCACCCTTATACCGGTCTTAGATATTCATTTCTTCCCGAGCATGTTGTATCTCTGACCCTTATGTCGGTGTTCAGATCACATGTCTCATTGAGCTTGTTACCCAGTAACCGGTAACACCTCATCTCGCTACTTCCCCAGGAAAGTCTTTTTAGACATCCCCAGCGAAGTCCTTTATTGGTTCGTCCTCGTCCGGATTTTTATCCGAAGTTCCCGTTGTGGATAGTTTTTGCTGTATTGGTGTATTCCCCAATACGAGCGTCTTCGAGTCAATTCGAGTCTTTCCAATGGATCTTTACCATTTGGATTTCTACTCCCCAAGCTTTGAGTCGTGACCTGCTCACGCATTTTTATCCCTCTTCTATCCCCATGAGAGTCCCCAGGATCTTGGTCCCATGGAATGTATCACTCATATGGATTGTCAGTGCCTCCTGATTTCTTTGCTACTTTGTGGACACATATCCCCACAGAGTGTTACCATTTTGCATACATACATTTGCATCATGAGGTCTCTTAGGGACCAAAATTCGTCTCTTTGTTATTATTTAAGCCCATTCTACCTCATCGAGATGAAGATTTTAACCTTCACTTCTCCGGCTAGAATGACCTTAAATAGGGGCATCAGTAAGACCCTAATTTTGTCCCTAAGATCCCTCATGGCATCATAACATTGCATTGCATAGCCTCAAAGATCATTGAGCATCTTGGTTCCCTTTCCCTTTGGGTGGGACTCCTTGTGAGTGGTTTGAGATCACCAAGCATGCTTGAATTGTATATAATTGCTTTTCTTATTTTGTTTACTAACCAAAAGCACAAAAATATGTCACTAACATCTTTTGTTTGTAGCTTGAGCAATCACAAGGTCCAAAGCTTCTAGGAGATCCTATGTATAAAGACATGGTCAAGAGAAGATGATAGCAAGTAGTGTAATGGTTCCTAAAGCTCTCATCCATCAAATATGCCTCCCTAGTACCTCAATGCATCATTTTGATCAATCAAGTCAAAGGGTTTGAGATCTTGTTCTTCAGAGAAACCCTAATCCATCTGTGCATCACAATGCCTTGCTCATGAAGCAACCTCAACCCATGGTCAAAAATAATCAAGGGAAGTTCTTTAACTCTTCATTTCATGCATATTTGAACTTATTTGAGTGTCCTCAATCATCAATTCATCAAGGTATGAGGCATGGACTTGAGAAGTTGATCAGTCAATTCATCTGACTATTTTGAAATGCACTGAGACCTAACTTTTTATATGTTGGTCAAATGGAGATGGTCCCAAAAGCAAAAATGTTCTTAAGGACAATATGAACAACTTTCATGTTCATCAAAATTTGATTTGAAGCTTGGAAGACCATATGCCATTCCAATACATTATAGGTCATTTTGACTGAAACCCTAATTGTGGGTCAACTTCCCAAGGACATAACTCATTCATTTTTTATGATTTTAAGGTGGGATCAAATGCATTGGAAAGCTTAAGATGTCTAATTAAAATGTTATGTTGAACAAAATTTCAAAATCTCAAAGGAAACACATGTGATAATGCAAGACATTATAGGTCCTTTTTGGCTAAAGGCATCAAAAGTCAAAAAAGTCCAACTTCAAGTGCCCATAACTCCTTCATCAAAAATTCAAATGATGCAAAATGTAAGTCCATTTTGATTGTCTTGAAAAGATCTACAAATTTGATGTTGGAGGTTTTTTCATTTGAAGCTAGCATCATCAAAACAGAAGGGCTTGAAAGTTGGCCAATTTTAGAAACCTTGCCTTGACATGTTTTGCATATCACACTTTAAACTCAAATTTCATAAATTTCCACATTCCAAATGGATTTTTGACCAACATAACAATTGTTCCTTACATCAAGACCTTTCTAACCATTACCCATATGCCTATGCTTGGATTTTCTAAATGGTACTTTTGAAGAGATGAATTTTTAGGTACAAAGAAGGAATTCACTTGAAATCTTGGTGCATAAGCAATTGCCTTGCAATTCACACGTCCATTTCCATCTGGTTGGTGTTCAGAACTCATTTGGCATTGTTTTTGGGTCTTGTGCATGATCATGCAAGCCCATGCAATGAAGCTTCACATGCCATGCACACGGATCATTTCACACTCTTCTTGCCACTTCCTCTATAAATAGAGACCTCATTCCCTCCATTTCACACGCCTAATTCAACCTGAAATGCTGCAGAATTCTCTCCCTAACCATCACTAAAGAAGCAAGTTTCATTTCTCTTCAAATTTTTCAGATCTAAAATTCAACTTCATCTGGTTGAATTCTGAGATCTAATGCTTCTAAACCTCCATCATACATCTCATTGAACTTCTGTTTTGGCAAAGCAAGCAAAGATTCAAGCTCAAGTTACCAGAATTCAAGCTTATTCTTCAACTGGTAATTTCTTCGATTCTCATCACCCATGGACCTTTTTGCTTGGATCTAATGTTTTCTGAAGTCCTCACTTGAGAGGCAAGCTAGTGGTAGCTTCAATTTTGCTTTTCCTTGATCTGCATTTTCTATACCTGAATCTTCCACCTCAGATTTCTCCATTTATAGAGATCTTGAGTGTGATTCAAGGTTACAGGGGTGATGTACATCACCCCAACTTCATTTTGGTATAAGGATCATGCATTTCCATGGAGGTTTGAAAACCTGCAAGTTTGGCCGGAATCTGCAGACTCACCGGAGAAGAAGGTGGTTCTGGTGGCCGCCTGTTTCCAGTTTAAATCCTGGCCGTGTGATCTTGTTCCCAGATCGAATCCTGATCATCCATTGTTATAACTTTTATTTGTTTCCCATGTGCTTGCATTGACTGTGGACTTACATGCGCGCGCATCTCCCAGCCTTGTGATCTGCCAGCTCAATTAATGAGCTCAGATCCAAGCGCTGTGGATTTTTCTAATTTTTTAATTTCTGTTTTTATTTTCTTTAATTCCTTTTATTTCAAAAAATCATATCTCTTTCATTTTTTGTCCAAAAATTATGAGACCAATTACATTATTTCCCAAATAACTTCTAGTTTCTATTTCTGATTTTTATTTTTCTTTTATTTTGTCATTTGATATTTTTTGTGAATTTTCTCTTTTCTGGTTATTTTTAATTCATTTTAAATAGTTTTTGATATTCAAAAAATACAAAAATATTTTCCTAACCTATTTGAATAATGATGGATCTATGAAAAATATTCTCATCAATTTTTGAATTGATTTGAGATTTGTTTGAGATTTTAGTTCAATTAGGTTATTTTTATTCATTTTTAATTGATTAAAAATAGTTTCTGACTTTTAAAAATGCTGAAATTTTTTGTCAAACTTTGTTTGACCTTGTTAAACTAAGGATAAATTACTTAGACCTTTCAAGGTTGATTTGAAGTAGTTTTGAAATTTGACCTTTCCATTTATTTTAATTCAAGTTTATTTCAATATTAAAAAAAATGCCAAAAATAGTTTATTCATTTCTTGACCTCCAATCTTCATCTTACTTCTGTTTTTGATTGTTTGACCTTGACTTTCAATGTTATTGGTCAACATATAAGGATTGGTACATTGCATTTCATTTAATGCACTTTAATTTTGTCATTTCCATTTCTCTTATCCATCTTCTCCTTCTTCTTCTACTTCTTTTCTTTTTTTTATCAATGAGTTGAAGGTTGATAAGTTGGCATTGATTAGGGAGATTTAATCTTCTTTGATTCAAATCTAATTCATCTTGATCAATTGATCAAGTGAATGGCTTTGCATTAAGGATAGGTTGTCTTTTAAATCATGCAAAAGGCTTAAACCAATACAAGATCATTTCTCATTTTCTTTTTGGCATGGCAAGTTGTTGGGACTTGGTTCACTAATCAAGACTCCTAACTTGTGTTTGTTGCCTACATTATTATTGACCGGCCTCAGATAGTTGTGACTTCTACATAAGTCCAATTACGATTGCTTAACATAGCGCTAAATTTGCCTTATGGCACACTAACTACTAACACTAACTATTGACAATTAACATTTATTTTATGCAATTTACTTTTCTTGCACATATTATCCATTTGCTTTTCTCTTTGATCATTTGAGCACATGTTTATGTTAATGCCATTTGCCTTTTGCTCACTTGAGCACATAATTGTGTATATATTATTGTGCTTGTGTCTTTGTTTTGATTGTTGTGGACCAAATGCAAAGAAATGGACTTAGTTTCTAGGACTTCCCCTATGCAAATAAATAGAGAATTGGACTTAGATTCTAGGACCCATCCTTATGCAAAATTGGAGTAAATGGATCTTAATGGTGAAGTTGGATTAGAAGGACCAAATCTCTAAACTCATTCTTGTCCATTCTTGTTTTACTTCATGGAACTTTTGATGTGTGTGCTTTTGTGCTAGGAGTTTACATTTGAGCTTAATTGGAGGACCATTGCCATGTTCATCTAAAGAAAGAGATGCAAAAGCCATTGGAGGATTCTTAGAAGCATGACCTTGTGTTTGATTGCTTGAAATATTTGCTTTATGGTTGCTTTGTTCCAAAGGATGGGAGCTACTTGGATCATCAATATGATCTCAAGAGAGGAACTCCTAGTGTGGTTTCATTTCTTATCCCTCATCTTTTTGCTTTGCTTAGGACTTAGCCTTTCTTCTTCTTCTCTCCACTCTAACCCAAGCCAAAACCTTTTGTGCAAACATTTAACTATTGTTTTCAAACATTAGAAACCTAGGTCTTATGCTTTTGATTTTCAAACTTTCTTTTCATAACACTTATTTTGAATTGAACCTTTAAGTCAACTTTGACTATTTTGTATATACTTCTAATTGGTAAATATAACCCATTTAAGTGTCTTTTGTGGTTCCAATGGCCACTTTATTAATCAAAATCTTTCATAACCTTTAGCTATTAGGTTTGATTTATCCTTGTGGTAGATGTAATACTCACCTTTATCCTTAGTGATGGACAATGAGTCTTCCATGCTTATTATAGGGTTAACCCCTCATTAGCATGTTGAAGCTATCCTCACATGGTGGATTTGTGGTTTTAGGTTGAGTTTTCTCCCTTGGATAATAAAAGACCTTAAGGCTTTTGGACCAATCAATCCACCAACTCATTTTGAGATTTTTACCCCGAACTACGAGGTTTTGATCCTAATCTTTTTATAAGATGGTACGTAGGCAATGGGTTTATCCATCCAAACACAAAATGTAAATAACTTGTACATTCTCCTCTCATCACTTCAATCATGTTTGCACAAATAAACTTTCACAAAACAACAACCTTGCAACAAGTATGAAAAGGGCTCCCTAGGAGTACCTAGGATGTTTTGGGTGCCTAACACCTTCCCATTGCATAACCAACCCCCTTACCCAGATCTCTGTTTCTTTTACTAGTTTTTGTTAAAACTATTAGGTTTTTGTTCGCTTTCTAACCATTCCCTTGGATAAATAGAAGTGCGGTGGCGACTCGACTTGTATGATTTACCTTGGATTTAGTCAATATCTCTAATGGTAACGAATACCCCGCTACACATGGGCGTGCATAGGCCCATAAAATTATTGCCTTAAGTCCACAAATGAGTGTGAGATAGTCTGAATTCAACTTGAATTGCAAGGCAAGTGTGCATTTTGATTTGAAGTTTGATCCTTGCCAAGTGATGACACCATGTTCATGCCATGCGCAGCCTATGCATTCCTTGTTCAAAATGAAGGAATTTGAGCTCTTTGGAAAGGTGAGATCAATAGGAATAACTTTCATGTTCAACACTTTTCCATTTGGTGTTTGTAACTTGAAGAAATTTGAGGTGGAAGTTTGGAAATTTTTGACATATCAAAATTTTTCTAAGTGTCAAGCCATATGTCTCAATATTCCACCTTGCTTAACTTTTTATATGAGCTTCAAATGAGAAACGTGTCTTCATCAAAGTTATAGCTCTCTCAAATACCTTAAAAATGGTCACTAATTTCATGTCATTTGGATTTGAAATGATAGAGTTATGGATTTTTGAAGTTTGGGAAAATCACTTGATCAATGGTATAGGTCAAAAGTGACCTATAATGTAACCTCATATCACATGCTCAAAAAAGTTGAATTAGCTCCCACTCCAAAAATCAAAGTTGAAGTAGAAACACTGAATTTTGATTATGCAACACTTAAATCTTTCATCTCATAAAAATTGAGCAAGTTATGACCTTGGTAAGTTTACTTTCAAATTAGGGTTTAGACAAAATAACCTATAATGTTTCAACATAGAAAATGATTTTCCAAGCAAAACTAGCTCTAGGTCTCAACATGAAAGTTGTTTGGAATGTTATTTAGAGTAAGTTTTCTCTTGTAATCATTTTCATATAGTGAAAATTGTAGGAGATAGGGTCTAGGGAGACCTAGTTTTGATCAGATGAATTCATCTGGCCAACCACCATCAACCAACTTGCTAACTTCCAATTCTCTTTACTTTATTGGCTAATGGTAGCTCATATATGCATAATATTTATTGATTTTGAAGTGTCCCTTGAGAAATTTGATTAATTGGTGAGATAGCTTGTTGGAGAAGTTACTCAAGATACCTAGTCAAACTAGGGTTTCCAAGGCAAATCGCCCTCAAACTCTTGAAGAACACTTGATCAATATAACATATATAGAACATTAGGACTCAAATATGATGCTTGTAACCATTCTTGAATAAATCCATGGTTGTTCTCTTTGTTCATGAGGGTCTTAAACCCTAGATGTGAACTTGATGAATCAATGGGATCATGCCCTTCCTACAAAAAAAGAGGCAAATACAAAGACATTTTTTTGATATTTTGGTTAGTAAAAAAATGATAAAATACAAGTATGATATAATCACATGGTGCTTGGTGATCTCTCCCAAAACAAACCCAATGAATGAGGGGTAAGGAGGATGCCAAGGTATGATCCCAACGCTAATGCTTATGATGAAGTTGCATGAGGGATCTTAGGGTCAAAATTGGGGTCTTACAACAAGCAAAGATGAAAATTCACCGACCTCCAAGACAGAGGAGTGTCTTGGAACTTGTTGAAATTTGAAGGTGATGAAGATGAAGAAGATGAAGAATATGAAGTGAAAACAACGATATGCTACTTGAACTCTTTAATCTTCTACTTCTACTACAAAATCCCCCTCTTCAAGAGTCAACTCTGAAAAATTCTGAATTGAGTTGTTGTTATTGATGTTGATTATATGAATGTAGGGATGATTATTGAGTGCAAGAGGTTTAGCTCAATTGATAACAAACTTCAATGTGAAGCTTGCCCCAATGGTGGTTTGAGCTTTGGTGTAGGGAGAGGAATTGGAGAAGATAAAGTGATAAAAGTTGAATTTGTAATGAGTAATTTGATAGCGATCAAGTTCTAAGTTTTTGCTCCCCCTTATGTTTATATAGGTTACAGGTCTGGATCCAATAGAGGTTCGGAGTTAGTTTTTGATGTGGCTTAGAATGAGTTAAATGAGGTTTGGAATTAGTTAAAATAGTTTGGAATTAGTTTGAAGAGGTTTGGAGTTAGTTTGATGTGGTTTGGAATTAGTTTAATGTGATTTGAAATTAGTTTAAGACTGTTATGACAGTTGGGGGATGTTAGAATAGCTTAAAGTTGATGATTTGAAGTGTTGGGAATACTTGGTTTAATGCATGAACGTTATGGTTAGTTGTTGCATAATTATGTAGAGCTTTCAATGTGTATTGATGCAAGCATTGGAACTGTTTTGAAGTGTAAAGGAAACTGCATTATTGCTGAAAAATGTTGTATTTTGACCCACTATTCCAGGGTAAATCGATTTACCAAGCATAGAAATCGATTTCCATCATGAAAAATGGATGTTTTTGGCTATTGTCCCAGGGTAAATCGATTTACCAAGCATGGAAATCGATTTCCATCATCCAGAAATGCATTTATTGGCTACTCGAGCAGGGTAAATCGATTTACCAAGCATGGTAATCGATTTCCATCATGGAAAATGGGTTTTCCTTTGTTTTGATGCATGGGGTCATGTGTGAGGCATAATGGCTTGGCTTTCTTTGAATGAATGAATGAAATTGAATTAATGGGTCATGGAATGACCTGATCAAAGGGATAATAAATTTGTATCAATGGGTCTATAAATAAAAGCATGAATGAATCTTGACATTTTAATAAAACCATGAAAGTAATGGATGAAGTGGGACTAATATAAGACTCGGATCAAATGGATCATGAGACCATGAGGCCAATGAAATTTAATATTTCTTTACTTTCAAGTCATTTACTTTATGCAGTTTAAATTTCAGTCATTTATCATTCATTGCCATTTACATTTCATATAACTTGTTTATGTTTATGTCATTTTCACTTTTCTCATTTGAGCCATATCTTGTAATTGTATATATTTGTTTGTGTGTTTTGATTTTATTTGTGGTCTTAGGACCTTAAAATACTTAATAACAACAAAACACTGAAAAACATCTGTTGGACTGTTGAACTTGATCTGAACTTATGGACTTAGGATTAGGCAACATTCCTTGTGCAAAAGGACTTGGCCAATGCCAACATTTTGAGACCGAGCCTTCATCTGATGCAAGCCTTGGGATTTTGTTTGAATTCATCTGCTACTCTGCCTTTGTGCTTAATTGTTATTTCGATCATGTGTCTGATGCTTTGTTCTGAGTTGATCAAGGAATATTTCGCCTGATACATTGGTAGACCAAGAAGACTGCTAGCTATTGGAAGTGCTTGCTTGGATGTGGCTATCTTTATTTGATGCTTTGATCTTCATGATGTCTGGATAGTGTTCATTGCTTATTGATTATTGATTGATTAAAGTCCAAGGGAAATGGGGTTCTATATGACATTCTTGTCTGTTGGATTGCATCCCATTGGTCAGATCTTTTTAACCCTTAACTTTTAAATTTGTGCTTAGGATAGTCTCTTCATCTTCTTCCACTTCTTAAATTTCAAAATCTCTCCCTCTTTTCAAAAACTTCTCTACTTGTGATTTTAAACTTAGACTTTATTTTAATGATTAGAAACTTTCGCCTTATGCCATTGAATTTTCAAAATCTTAAATCAAATTTGTAAATAAACTTAATCATATTGACTTAAAATTTAAAAAAGACAAAAAGAACTAACAACCCCATTCAAATTTTCGACCGATTGGCGCATTTTTATTTAAACTTTTGTTAAAAGCAATTCACCAACTTTGAAATTTTTACCACGAACTACAAGGTTTTGATCCCTCATTTTTATGTTAGTACGTAGGCACAAGTCTGAAGGTCTTGTCAAACATAAAAGTATAATCAATGAATTATTTTCTCATCCCCACACTCTATTTTTCCAAAACATCTTTTATACCAAACACATATGCATACATAAAGAAGGGCTCCCTAGGAGTACCTAGGACACTTTGGGTGCTAACACCTTCCCTCTGTGTAACCAACCCCCTTACTTGTAATCTCTGTCATTTTATTAGTTTTGAGTTGAAAACTTATTATCTTTGGGTTTTGTTCATACTTTTCCCTTTTCCTTTGGAAACAATAAAAGTGCGGTGGCGACTCTGGTTTTATTGACGTTAAGCTTATCCATAGTTTGATGGTCATAAATTTACCGCTACATAACCATGAAAAGTAACCATTCGCAAGTCACTCAAACCTTATCCAAATGAAGTGATTTTGGACTTTTTGGAAAGGTGAGATTAAGGGGAACAACTTTCGTGTTGAACACTTTTCCATATGAAGCTTTGATCATGATGAATTTTGATGTGGAAGTTGGAGAAATCAAACATAGGTGAAAATTTTCTAAGTACGAAGTCAAATGGCCACTACTTCCACCTTGAATAACTTTTTCTATGAGTTTCAAATGGAAACAGTCCTTTTATCAAAGTTGTAAATCTTTTAATCCTCTTAAATTTGGTCACAAATTTGACCTCATTTGGGTTTGGCCTGAAGGAGTTATGCATTTTAGAAGTTGAGGAAAATTGCTTGTTCAATGGTAATGGTCCAAAATGACCTATAATGTTTCCTCTTGACACATGCCCTTGAAAGTTGAATTTTACATTTCTCAAATAATAAAATTTGGAGAGGACATCTTGAATTTGATCATGAAACTTGTATGGCCTTCATCATATAAAAATTGAGTAAGTTATGGTCCTTGGAAGTTGACCTCTTAACTAGGGTTCAGACAAAATGACCTATAATCTTTCACCATAAAGAATGACTTTCCAAGAAAACCTAGCTCTTGATGTAAACATGAAAGTTGTTTGGAGTGCCATAAAGAGTAACGTTTCTCTTGGAATTATTTTCATATGACAAAAATTGTAGGAGATAGGGTCTAGGGAACCCCAGTTTTGACCAGTTGACTTTCTCTGGTTAACTACCTTGAACCTACTTGCAAACTTGAAGTTCTCTTGATCTTTGGGACTCATGGGGAATCATATATTTATAAGATGATATAATATGGAGTATCCCTTGATATATTTGATCAAATGTTATAAACTTTTGTTGAGGAAGTCACACAATGCCCAAATGAATTAGGGCTTCCAAGGCAAACAAGCTTCAAACTCTTAATGATTTCATGATTAAGATGATAAGTGAAGATCATGGGGATCCATATATGATGTCTAGAACCAATGTGAACCATATCTTGATTGATCTCCTTGCACTGAGGGTCTCAAGCCCTAATTGTGAGCTTGATAAGGCATTGGTGGATGCACACACTACCTACAAAAGGAACAAAGCTATACATAGACATATTTTTTGTATTTTGGTTAGTAAACAAAGAAAAATAGAGCATGATACAATGAAATATGCTTGGTGATCTCTCCCAATTGAAACCCAATGAATGAGGGGTAAGGAGGATGCCCGGGTGTGATCCCAAAGCCAATGCAAATGATGAGATAGCATGAGGGATCTTAGGGTCAAAATTGGGGTCTTACACTTGCCATTCTTCAGAAGATTGAAAATAAGAGTCACATCCAGAAGCAGAAGTGAAGAGATCATTGCAACGCCAACATAACGTCTTTCCAAAACTTCCCAGGAGTGAATCAGCGCAAAAGCAGAAAGAACATTGCAGCAGTAACCTAACGTCTTTCAGAACATCTCATGAGTGAATCAGCGCAGAAGTGGAATTCGGAACAAATGTTCAGAAACTGATGACGTTGCACGTCATAACTTCAGAATCAGAACTGGTTGTTAAAGCTACCCAATAACAAACCGTTAGAGCACAAAAATTATTCTCACACAAATACTACTTTGTTATCATCAAAACTCAAAGGTATAGATGTAGATTTAAATCTTGTTCTAACAGATTGTTCATCTTATTCTTAACGGCACGAGAAAAGGAAAAAGACATGGAGGTAAAGTATTTAGATTTTGATTATAAGTATTCTTACAATCAACTGTCTAAGGCATTTATGTGAATGCATGTTGATTCTTTAAAGGCTTTTAGGAAGATTTATCTTCAAATAAAAATGATTTTAAAACTTGAGAAATAGATTTCAAGTCTTAACAACGTTTTAGAGTCCTTGAAAGTGGAACGTGCATCTTGGATAAATGAGAATATGTAGTTTTTATACTTTAACAGAAAAATCCGATATAGTGAAATGTAGAACTTTTCCATTTTTAAAACTCAATATTAAAAAATTGGAAGGGCAACTAGTATATGTCACTAGATCTACTAGTACTAACGCTATCATTTCAAGTGAGGAAAGATAAAAAGTTGGAATACATTTTAAAAAAGGCCTATCGGACTTGAAGAAATAGATGAGGCCCTTCTACTAAAGTGGTTTTTCTCTATTGTGATGGTAAAGGTCGCATTAGGATTCTATGTTAAATTAGGAACATAAAAGTGCATAATGGTCTAATGACATGGACTTTTAAGTGTCTGAGTACTAACCCACTCGAACCCATTATGAGTTGAGGACCTAAATAGCCTTATTGATATCTTTGTAGAAATGTATTTATGTCACAAAAGGGTGTGGTTTCTAGACAGTTCCTGCTCAAGATATATGATGAGGGGAAGCTTAATTGTTCATCAATTTTGATTACAAAGAATTTGGTCATATCACACATGGAGACAACAATAAGGGTAAAATATAGGTGAAAGTATTGTGGGAAGTCCCTCTGAAATCATTGTAGATGGTGTTTTATTAGTAAAATGGTTTAAACATAATTTTTTAAGTGTTAGTATATTATGTGATAAAGGGTATTCAATTACATTTGATACATTGATTTAATTAATTGAACATAAGGCAATAAGTAGTTAGTGTTTAAGGTTTCTAGAGTTGGTAATATCTATATGTTTAGTCAAGATGATGTTTCAAATAGTGGCACAAAATATCTTGTCACATGGAATGGAGATTTTTGGTTGTGCCATAGGCATTTAATCCATGTGCATTTTGATTTGATTAATAAGATAGTTTATAAGGAATTAGTAATTAGTATACCAAAAATCAAAATTTCAAAAGAGAATTTAAGTGATGCTTGCCAAATGAGAAATCAAACAAGGGTGTATTTTAAATCAACGGTTTTTTTTACAAATAAACCCCTTGAGCTTATCCATCTAGAACTATTTGAACCCTCGAGGAATAAGAGTCTAGATGTTAACTATTACGACTTTGTTATTATAGGAAACTTTACTTGATTCACTTAGACACTTAGCTCACAAGGAAGATACTTTTTAAACTTTTATTTGATTTGATAAGCTTGCTCGAAACCAATTTTCTTTATGATTTATTTATCTAAGTGATCATGGTGGTGAACTTGTTGACCATCATTTTGAAAACTTTTGCAACAAAAGGGACAGTCCACAACTTTTCATGTCTGCCCACTCCACAACAAAATGGTGTTGTACAACATAAAAATCGTGTTTTAAAAGAATTAGCATGAACCATTATAAGTGAAATGAGTATACCAAATTACTTTTGGACGGATGCGATTAACATCGCATTCCACTTCCTAAGCAGGGTGATTGTTCGAACTAACCTAGAGAAGACCCCATATGAGCTATTTAAAGATATAAATCTTAATATTTCCTATTTTTGTATTCTTCGGCTGGAAAGGTTTTATTTTGAAGGGTGGAAAAGAGAAGTTAAGAAAGTTTGATTCTAAGGCTGATGAGGGAAAATTAGTTCTAGTTTTGATGTTTTAGGAGTGTTAATTGAAGATCTGATAAATCATGATGATCAAAAAGAGGTTCCTCATATAGTGGGACATAAAAGTTGATAAAGAGGAAAGAAAACAAGATGCCTCAACCAAGCTACCACAAGAGTGGATTGTTTAGAAAGACCATCTGATAGACAAAAATTTGGGAGATATCAAAAAGGGAGGAGAATTTGAGATGTCTCTCATGGGAGAACTTAGCTACTTAGGTTTGCAGATCAAGCAAATGGTGAATGAAAATTTCATAAGCTAGACAAAATATTGCTTAGAGTTGCTAAAGAAGTATGAAATGAATAATTCAAAGACGATATGTACTCCTATTAGAGTCAAATGTATTGATTAATAAATGACAAAAATAGAGTTGAAATGGAGATCACAAAATAGTTAGATATAATTGGATATCTTTTTTATTTAATAACAAGTAGGCATAATATTAGGTTTAGTGTGTGCATTTCCGATCAATTTCAAGTGTCACCTAGGGAATACAACTTTAAGAACGTAAAATAATTTTGAGATATATTAATAGAACCTTGCATCACGCTCTTTGGTTTCCCAAAGGTAGCAAGTGTATCTTAGTAGGGTTTTCTGACTCTGATTTTGCAAAGTGCAAATCATATAGGAAAAGCACTAGTGATACTTGTCACATATTTGAAAAGTATTTGGTTTCTTGGCACAATAAGAAAAAACATAGTGTTGCTCTTTCAAATGTTGAGGCTGAACATGTAGCCATGGTAACTAGTGCGTACAAGGGTTACAACTAAAAAAATAAGTACTAGATTACAGTTTAAAACTCAGTTACATTGACGCTATCACAAAAAGTCTAACTAAGAATACAGTTCTACATTCACGCACATGTAGATATTGGGCACCATGTCCTTATGGGTCATGTTGGAAAAGGAGATGTCATTTTAGAATACGTGGACACCAAAAATTAGTTTGCTATTATTTTTACTAAATCGTTGCCCGTAGAACCTTTTTAGGAAATTCGTAGGAATTGGGGATCCTTGATCCATCTTGTTTTGAATAAAGATTGATTTTATTTATTATTTCAATTTTGCTATATTTTAATTCTTACTAAGGATTTTGGAATGATCTGTAAACTCTATCTTATCACTGTTTGATTCTTTATCTGTTCTATCTTATATGTGATGATATATGTATAAACTATGTTGCTTATTCATCATGTTTGTATAGTTTTGACTTCATATTTATGCATTAAAGATCTTGTTAAATACAATATTTGTTCATGTGCATGTTGACATCATTTTTATTATGTTCAAGCATTTCTTATCCCTCTTTTTTTGTTTGTTGTAATCATTATATTTTGTTGTTGAATCATTTCATGTTATTGTTATGCATATTATTGTTGCATATGGAATTTCTAATATCGTATTCATCTATGACATAATCTTTTGATTTTGTGTATACTTTTCTTTAGCTAATATTTAGCGTAAGTTGGTATGGTTTTTTTTGTGTTTGTTATGAAGGAGAATTGCGGCCCAAAACGCAGCGGAAATTAAAATTTTCTCCTTTAGAGATCCTTACGAATGGTCATGATCAGTGATAAAATATTTACCTCTAGTGACTATTGAAACCTTTGGTGCAGATCTCTTGTGACGATCAAAACCTTTGATGCAGATCCACGGAGCGATCACGAACGTTGAACGATGACAACGTCTCTACTCGGTCCACACGAACGGATTCCTTCAATCTCAGTGCTAGCTGGTACGAATGAAGGCTTTGAGTGAGGGAGAGAGAGAGAGAGAGAGAAAGAAAACGAAAATAATGCAACCGCCATGAATGCTTCTGCACAAGGGTTCTATTTATAGAACCACTTGTGTGGGCTTCAAGCTAAAAAGCCCACTTAAGTGTATTTTGGCCCATATCTTATAATATGCCCAAAATCACTTGAGCACATGGTACCTTACCATATTTTGTATTCTACTTGAGTACACCGTACCTTACGATGTTCTACAATTCACTTAAGTGCACCGTACCTTACGGTGTTCCTTAGTTACTCTATCTCTCATCAATCCGTCCTTTGTGTGTGACCCTGTAGGTTTTCGCGGCATTGGTAATTATATTAAATCATGTATTTAACATAATAAACAGTGAGCGGTATCTAACAATACATCACTGCTACCCAAGACACGGAAATGTCATGTGATCAGACAAATCCTTCTGTGGTAATACTTATGTCCATAATTACCCTTTTGCCCTTTATGTCTATATTGAACACAAGGCATAGACCGTGTCATCCTTGTCCAGTTCAATATTGGGCTCATAGACATTTATCCTGTTATGTAGGATGGGCAAATTCCATCTAGGTCACTCATGTCCCTCATCATGCTTCGTGGAGTACCCATCAACTGTCTTTATGGTTATCCAGTTATGAACAACGTTTGATCAGCAATAAAGCACTCGACTCTACATCTAGGGTCCATAGTGGTTTCAGGTCGAAGAGTGGTATACACCATTATCACCATGAGAATAACTTATGGCACTTTGCATAACTTTCTATATAGTATTCTCATAGCGGGTCAATCCGGTATAAATATTACTCTTAATAGTCATACCTACGTTTAAGACTTGATAACTCCTTATCCATGATCCATGAGATGTGACCATCAGTCTATATACATAATAGTCTTAATGCTTTAGTGTTATCCCACTTTACAATAAATCTCGACTACGGATACTTTAAGAATAGTGTCCTTATGTTTAATGTGATCTCATGATCAAGTCACACTTGATACATTACACGGACTAGCTATTCTAGGGACTTTATTGAACAAACGTAATAAAGAAAAAGCCTTTAAATAATTCGATACAAGTACCAAAAGTATTGGCCTCTAGGGCTTACACCAACAATCTCCCACTAGCACTAGAGCCAATCAGGCATACCCTTAATGCCCATAGATCTAGTATGGCCATCATGCTTTTGCTGCGCAAGAGGCTTTGTCAGTGGGTCTGCAATATTGTCAAGTGTAGGTACTCTACATATTTTCACATCTCCTCTATCTATTATCTCTCGAATGAGGTGATAACGTCTAAGTATGTGTTTGGATCGTTGGTGAGATCTAGGTTCCCTAGCTTGTGCGATAGCACCATTGTTATCATAATAGAGACCAATGGGATCCACAATGCTAGGAACCATACCAAGTTCACTAATGAACTTTTTGATCCAAACAGCTTCCTTTGCTGCACTTGAGGCAGCAATATACTCGGCCTCAGTTGTAGAATCAACAACTGTATCTTACTTTGAACTTTTCTAGCTCACAGCGCCACCATTTAAGCAAAAACACATAACCATTGGAATCATGCATATTAAAGCGTCTCAGCACTTTGTCTATGTATGTACTCTGACTTAGGACAGGCAGTTTTGTGATCTATCTCTATAGATTATGATTCCTAATATATAGGCTGCTTCACCTAGGTCCTTCATAGAAAAGCATTTCCCCAACCAAGACTTTACTTGTTGCAGGGTAGGGACATCGTTTCCAATGAGTAATATGTCATCTACATATAATACCAGGAAAACGATCATGCTCCCACTAACCTTCTTGTAGACACAAGGCTCATATTCGTTCTTGATCCATGAGTGATACATCACCTTGATCAGTTATGAGATATCCATATCTCTCAGGTAGGTGATGTATCCTGCTTGACCTACGCTGGTCTTGTTCTACTTGAGCAGGTTGCTCTTCCACAACTATTTGTGTTTCCTGCTCTAATTCCTCCATAGGTGTATCAATGCTTTGTGATTCTTGAATTTCTTCAAGCTCTACTTTCCTCCCACTAATTCCTTTGGAAATAAAATCCTTTTCTAGGAAAACTCCAGTTCGAGCGACAAACATTTTGCCCTCAGAAGGATTGTAGAAGTAGCACCCTCTTGTTTCTTTAGGATACCCCACAAATAAGCATTTGTCAGATTTGGGCTCAAGCTTAGTTGAAATTTGTCGTTTCATATAAACTTCGCAACCCCAAATCTTCATGTAAGACATATGTGGTTTATTACCACTCCATATCTCATATGGTGTCTTTTCAACCTTTTTGGATGGAACACGGTTAAGTGTGTAAGTTGCTGTCAATGTCCCCAAAAGGAGTTTGGAAGATCGGCGTGACGCATCATAGATCGGACCATGTCTAACAGGGTTCGATTTCTTCTCTCAGATACACCATTCTATTGGGGTACTCCAGGAGGAGTAAGTTGGGATAGGATCCCACACTCTTTTAGATGGTCATCAAACTCTAGGCTTAAATACTCACCACCTCGATTTGATCGAAGAGTTTTTAATATTCTTACCTAGTTGGTTTTAACTCGTTAGGTTTCACCCTTTTAGTATTAATGTTATTAATAGGCATTTCGAGATCAAGGACATATAGTTCATTGCTCATTTGTGCAGTAACATAGAATATATCATTCAAATAAATTGAGCAACAATTGTTCTTTATAATAAATGAAAAACCAAACTTGTCCAAAACAAGAAATGGAAATAATATTCCTGCTAATTGCAGGTACATAATAACAGTTCTCTAACTGAATTATTAAACCACTAGGTAAAGTCAATACATAAGTTCCTACGGCTAAAGCAGCAACCTTTGCTCCATTGCTAACTCGTAGGTCAACTTCACCTTTTGCCAAATCTCTACTCCTTTTCAGCCCCTGCACATTTGTGCAAATGTGAGAACCGCATCCAGTATCCAATACCCATGATGCAGAAGTAGATAAATTTATTTTAATAACAAAATACCTGAAGTTGAAGTCTCTACTCCATTCTTCATATCTTCCAGGTACTTTGGGCAGTTTCTCTTCCAGTGTCTGGTCTTACCGCAATGGAAGCAGGTGCCTGCCTTTGCTATGCCTCCAATAGGCTTCAAAGCAACAGTTGGTCTGGGTTTGGCAACTTCCTTGCCTTTCCCTTTATCACCCTGCTTGGCGGGCCTTTTGTTCTGTTTCTTTCCATTTCCGATTATCATAATGGACTTCCATTTTGTCTTCAGATTCTGCTTAGCAGTTCTTAACATAGCTAGCAGTTCAGGAAGAGATTTGTCCATATCATTCATATTGAAATTTAGGATAAATTGACTGAATCCATCTGGCAACGATTGCAAGATCACATCAGTCGCAAGTTCCTTTCCGAGGGGAAAACCCAACCTTCCAAGGTTTTTCACATACCCAATCATCTTGAGCACATGGGGACTTACAGGGGCTCCCTCAGCTAACTTGCCTTGAAAAAGGGCTTTTGAAACTTCAAACCTTTCATGCCTTGCTTGCTCTTGATAGAACATCTTCAGGTGTTCGATCATATCGAACGCTGTCATGTTCTCATGTTGCTTTTGCAATTCTGAGTTCATGGTAGCTAGCATGAGACAAGCAGTTTCATTGGCATCATCGACATGCTTCTTATAAGCATCTCTTTCTGCTTTAGGCGCAGAACTAGGAGGTTCCTCTTCAGGAACAGGTTTCTCCAAAACATACAACTTTTTATCATGTTTGAGGACAATCCTCAGATTTCGGTGCCAATCCAGAAAATTTGTCCCAGACAATTTTTCCTTGTCAAGGATTGACCGAAAAATGTTGTTAGAGGTGTTTGTTGTCATGGTAATCTACATGAGAATTAATGAAAATATAAGTATCATTAACATATTTAATTAGGCCTTTAATTAAATATGCTCCCACTATTTTACTCAAAACAAATGACCCTCATCATTTGATTCGGAAAATCCCATTGGAAGATTTTCTAGTGGGTCGAGATCCATATTTCACTTTGTTCTAAGTCCACGTAGGCGGATTACACAAAACTAGGTTATTTAGGTAGGAACTCCTTCCAATTGTATCTCATACAACTCTCGAAAATTTCAGTTGGGTGAATAACTCCTTATTCCAATCCATCATATGGATCATTCTCAACTCTTGCTTCTAAACATATATAATATTATTATAATTTAAGTTTGACCCATTGTCTTAGCAGTGGGATATTACAATTATCCCATCGCACCTTACTAATATAGAACATGCACCTCGCATAGGCGAAACCTACATTATCCGATACTAGTCTTGATGAGTGCTAAAACTTGGAAAGCAAACATACATAATATTATTATAATTTGTTTAGTTAAGTTTGACCCATTGTCTTAGCATTTGGATATTACAATTATCCCATCGCACCTTACTAATATAGAACATGCGCCTCGCGTAGGCGAAACCTACATTATCCGATACTAGTCTTGATGAGTGCTAAAACTTGGAAAGCATAAACTTAATATTTTAATTTGAGGGAATTGTAATTATTCTGATCTCACCGGCTTATTTATCATATAAATCGTCTCTCACATGCATCAACATACATCAACATACATTCACATGCATCAACATACATAATGAAACAGTTATGGCCCCTAGTGCAATTGTTCTCCCAAGCCAATGAGAGAACCTAAGTTAACCTAATAACGATCTAAGCTTCTCCAAGCAAGATCTTCAAGGTTTTCCTCCTTTGATCTTCAAGGTTGTCCTCCTTTGATATTGAAATCTTCTCTTTCCTCAAAACATTACATTATAGAAGAAACTCGTTTTACATACGAGGGATTGAGATGAGAAAAGAAGTTACATTAAGAGATTAAAAGGAGAGGCACGACACGCAGGTCGTATTTAAAAACCCAAAACAAAATAAAGGAAAACTAAGGCCATAACTAATCACCACAAGACAATAATAATAAACACATTATTATTATTATTAATTTTAATTCTTTTAATTAATTAAAACCAAATTAAATTTCGGCGACCGATCACACTACGCAGAGTTAGCCGGGGTTCCGTTGCCCGGTCAGCGGGAACGGGTTAACCAAAATGTGTTAACGGGTTACTTGATGAAAATCTGCCTAGGAATTGAATTATGTTTTCGTGTTAACGGGTTAACCAAAATGTGTTAACGGGTTACTTGCTGAAAATCTGCCTAGGAATTGAATTCTGTTTCGGGTTAACGGGTTAACCAAAATGTGTTAACCGGTTACATGCTGAAAAATCTACCCAGGAATTGAATTATGTTTCGGGTTAACGGGTTAACCAAAATGTGTTAACCGGTTACATGCTGAAAAATCTGCCCAGGAATTGAATTCTGTTTCGGGTTAACGGGTTAACCAAAATGTGTTAACCGGTTACATGCTGAAAAATCTGCCCAGGAATTGAATTCTGTTTTGGGTTAACGGGTTAACCAAAATGTGTTAACCGGTTACATGCTGAAAAATCTGCCCAGGAATTGAATTATGTTTCGGGTTAATGGGTTAACCAAAATGTGTTAACCGGTTACATGTTGAAAAATGGAAAATTGAGGATTTGATACTTTAAAGCACAACTCTTGTGTAGTCACAACCCTAATTGCATAACCTTTTTGACAACACAACCCTTGTGCCGTCATTAATCCTAATGCATAACTCTTTGACAATACAACCCTTGTGCCGTCATTAACCCTAATGCATAACTCTTTGACAACACAACTTTTGTGCCGTCATTAACCCTAATGCACCAATTTCAGACCGTCAAACACATCTCGATTGTTGATTCAGTATGATTGATCAACACGTCATTGCTTCACCATACTAATGTCGGATCAAGAAGCAAACGACCATTGATCGCTAAAAGGAAAACAATCATTAAGTGTTTGAATGAATGAAACAGAAACAGTATATCATATATACCGTATTTTGCATCAGGATTACTTATATCATATATATAACTTGATCGATCTCAATTTAATTACTCGTTTATTCTTTGATTTATTCTGTCTTTTAATCATATTAATACAGAAAATATAGAAAATAAACAGCTATCAGATGCATGGTTTCGTAAGTGGCTCTGATACCACTAAAGGAGAATTGTGGTCCCAAACGCAGCGGAAATTAAAATTTTCTCCTTTAGAGATCCTTACGAATGGTCATGATCAGTGATAGAATATTTACCTCTTATGACTATTGAAACCTTTGGTGCAGATCTCTTGTGACGATCAAAACCTTTGATGCAGATCCACGGAGCGATGACGAACGTTGAACGATGACAACGTCTCTACTCAGTCCACACGAACGGATTCCTTCAATCTCAGTGCTAGCTGGTACGAATGAAGGCTTTGAGTGTGAGAGAGAGAGAGAGAGAGAGAGAGAGAAAGAAAACGAAAATAATGCAACCGCCATGAATGCTTCTGCACAAGGGTTCTATTTATAGAACCACTTGTGTGGGCTTTAAGCTAAAAAGCCCACTTAAGTGTATTTTGGCCCATATTTTATAATATGCCCAAAATCACTTAAGCACATGGTACCTTACCATATTTCGTATTTTACTTGAGTACACCGTACCTTATGATGTTCTACAATTCACTTAAGTGCACCGTACCTTACGGTGTTCCTTAGTTACTCTATCTCTCATCAATCCGTCCTTTGTGTGTGACCCTGTAGGTTTTCGCGGCATTGGTAATTATATTAAATCATGTATTTAACATAATAAACAGTGAGCGCTATCTAACAACACATCACTGCTACCCAAGACACGAAAATGTCATGTGATCAGACAAATCCTTCTGTGGTAATACTTATGTGCATAATTACCCTTTTTCCCTTTATGTCTATATTGAACACAAGGCATAGACCGTGTCATCCTTGTCCAGTTCAATATTGGGGCCATAGACATTTATCCTGTTATGCAGGATGGGCAAATTCCATCTAGGTCACTCATGTCCCTCAGCTTGCTTCGTGGAGTACTCATTAACTATCTTTATGGTTATCCAGTTACGGACAATGTTTGATCAGCAATAAAACACTCGACTCTACATCTAGGGTCCATAGTGGTTTCAGGTCGAAGAGTGGTATACACCATTATCACCATGAGAATAACTTATGACACTTTGCATAACTTTCTATATAGTATTCTCATAGCGGGTCAATCCGGTATAAAAATTACTCTTAATATTCATACCTATGTTTAAGACTTGATAACTCCTTATCCATGATCCATGAGATGTGATCATCAGTCTATATACATAATAGTCTTAATTCTTTAGTGTTATCCCACTTCACAATAAAGCTCAACTACGGATACTTTAAGAATAGTGTCCTTATGTTTAATGTGATCTCATGATCAAGTCACACTTGATACATTAAACGGACTAGCTATTCTAGGGACTTTATTGAACAAACGTAATAAAGAAAAAGCCTTTAAATAATTCGATACAAGTACCAAAAGTATTGGCCTCTAGGGCTTACACCAACATGTTAGATGTATGAACTTACACTCCACTGTTATCTATCTCTTTTTGATCTTGTTAAAGACAAAGAAGTTGTAATGAGACTAATGTATTGATTTATGTCATTTAATGCAAATTTGATATTATGCAATGTTTTAGGGGGAGCACGAAGGAAAGCATTGATAAAACTTTACTTAATGCTCAAGTTGACTCAATTAAAATGCAAGCCATGTATATATCCAAGCATCAAAAGGGGGGAGATTGAAGTTTCTATGTCCCTAGGTTTTCGATTTTGCTGCTAGTCTTGTTTTCTGTATTTTTATTTATCACTTTTGGTTATTGAGTCTCCTCTGTGTTAGGTTTGTTTAAATATTTGAATTTTAATGCAATGCATTAATGGTGTTTTGTATTAAATCGTATTTTGCATGCATTAAATTGAACCTTGAGATAAAGAGTCTTTTCAAGTGGTTCAAGTCAAATTAGTCTATTATTTGGGTCAAGAAACACGCGAATGAATGGTTTCTATCATACTACCTTTAGATTCAATATTACGTTTCAATTTTTAAAAAAAATAATATTTTAGAATTGTGATTCAAATCAAGCATATATATAAATCATCCTGTGTCATTTTTTTTTTCAAATGTAGATATGAGAAATAACATCACAACTTTTAGAGTCTTAAAAACACATTGTTTATCTTTCAAAGTAGACAAAATCACAAAATTCTTTTGCTTTTGCCTTCATCTTCAACCTCTAGCAAGATACCATGAATTAGTTGTTTCTCAATTCTTAGAGAGAGTGACATCTATAATAGATGCGAGTCTTCTATCATTGATGTTTGTGAAGTTCTTGAAGTGGAGGTCAAAATTGGGATTGTGTGGTGTTAGTGGAAATTGACAATCCAGTAGAAGCAAAAAGAAAAAGATTTATTCTCCACCGAAGACTTTGGCAGTGCCAAAAGAAGGTAGTTGTGCTATAAAGTTTGGAGTTTTTGTCTTGTTATATTGAACCAAGAGCTCAGATAAGGGATCAGTAGGATCGATGAGAGATCCTTGCTGAATGGATACTTGGAGTGGATCTTAGATCCAAGTAAGAGGGTGATCACGAATTAGTGAAGATCTTAGAGATTTCAGATGCGTGAGATGTGTACTACAGAAGTAAGAAAGATTCAGATTGATCCTGTTAATTTCATTTTTAATTTCAACATAGTGTTTCTTGATTGTATAAAATGAATGTTATATAATTGTCAAAATAGTGGAGACTACAATTTTTTAATGACTTGCCATTGGAGACTGGATTATGCGCAAAGCGAGGATGAACGCGCTGAATCAGTATAAACACTGGTGTAATATTATCTTTCCATATCTCCTTTTAAACTTTCGTATATAATTTCATGTTTATATTTTTACCGTTTTTCTTAGAAATTGCATGTTGTTAGGTTTATTTATTCATAACAATTTTTTTAAAGTGTAGATCTGGTAGTGATTAAGTCATCTGAGTTATCTCTCTTGCGATTAAAGCTATATGTAATTGTAATGTTAGATTGGTACAATTGATCAGTAAAATCCCATTTAAACATCTCGTTTAAATTGCATTTTAATTCGATTAATTCATTGATTAGATAGATTACTCATAATTCAACATTTCATTCCCTTTTCCAAATATAGAGTAACTCGTGATATCAATCCATCATATATGCAATCAATTTTTCGATTTTAGCTTTTGAAAATTCTAAGTTTTTGAAAAAACCTTATTGGAACTCCAATTTTTTCTTAGTGTTTTCCATAGATCTGAACCAGAGCTCTAGATATCAACTATTGATGCACAAGAAGGAAGAAGATGAAAAATGATGAAGATGGAAAAGAGAGAGAATAAAGAGAAAAGTTGTAACTAACTTTTCTACTGAAATTATGATTACTACTTTTGTTACAACCAAACTCACATCGGGTTTTTATACTAACACTTAAGTGAAATGAAACTTGCAATTTAAATTACATCTAAATGCAAATGAAATGCTAACTAAATGTTGAATTTGGATTACACTTCAACAAGACTTTGGATGAAGGGAGGATTTGTTGGGTCAAATAGTATATTTATCCAAGTCCCACATCAGGTAGTATGAAAAAATAGAATTTGAGTATTAATATAAATAAAGATAGCTAGTTTCAGTTTTCTATCCAACAACAAAATATAGTCTTTTGGGTGTATTGGGGATTTGATAATTGTGTGTTTAGAGAGACTTTTTTATTTTTATGTTCAAAAATAATTTGTTGAGGGAGTTTCCTATTTTTCCGTTCAAAAATAATTTGTTGAGAGTTTTGCAATTTTCTTGTCCACAAATTGTAATTAAAAGAGGATTTGCTATTTTTCTATTCAAAAATTGTAATTGAGAAAATGTTTGCAATATTTCCGTCCAAAAATTTAATAGAGGATTTACAATTTTCTGTTCAAAATTGTAATTCGAAAGGTTTGCATTTTTTAGAAAAAAAATTGCAATTGTATGAAAGAATTTTTGAGTTTGTCCTTGTAAAAAATTACTATTAGAATTATAATTTTATGAGTTTTTTTTTTGTAATTTTTACTTCTTTTTCTTTTTTGTGACTATGTTTTCGAATGTGTAAAAATTTGTTTTTTTTATTGTTATTTTTCAAATATATATATATATATATTATATATATATATATATATATATATATATATAATATATATATATATATATATATATATATATATATATATATATATATATATATATATATGATAAAATTGTAAATACATAAATCATTTAATACCAAACTCTCAAGACATCCCAACTAATTTAATAGCATATGGCCTGTTTGTAAAGTGAATGTGTTAAATTCAAATTACCTCACTAACATATGCCCTATTATTTCCAATATATATATATATATATATATATATATATATATATATATATATATATATATATATATATATATGAAGAAGAGGTAATATCATTTAATAATTTCCAATTCTGGCCAAACAACTGATTTCATGAAAAAATGTATATCACTTCTTTCCTGTGAGAAATACACTATATAAACCAAACAAATCAAATACTTTACTGTTATGAGACTTGTGGTTTCAATTTCACAAACAGTAACACACCTGTGCCATTTTCTTTCATTTAAGAGTAGCATGTTCAATTTGATGCATATAATACAGAGAAATAGATTGAAATAGATATTTTAACTTGTGAACAAATTGTCTGCTTCATTCAGTGACCACTTTTGGAAGACATGAATAGTTCACGAGCATCTTCCTCTCATTTTCTAACACTCAACTTTCTTTGATTTTACTTTTCACTTTTACTTTTTAATGTCATTCATATTGATAGTCATGGTGATGAGTCAAAATTTTAGCTATATTAAATTAAAAGTTAATTTTGTATTTTACTTTTGTTACTTTCAATATGGTATTTTTAGTATTTTATTTGACAAAAATTTAGCTATATATGTTCTTATTAAAGTTTTTGGCATTAAGAGAAGTTCCGTAAAAAAAAGCATTAAGAGAAGTTCCATTAAAGAAATATGTTGAGGAGGTTCTCACAAAAACCAAATAATAATGGTTCTTGCGATTGAAGAAATATTACCTCCATTTTAGTTATAAGAATGTTTAAAAAATTATATTTTAAATTATAAATTGTTTTACAATTCTAATGTCACATTAATTTTTTTCTTCTAATATATTTTTTAATATTCTTTTAACTCTTTAAATTTCTCTTTTCAATGTAATTAATACAGAATTTAATTGATATACACCGAAAGTGTAAAGATTTTTTACACGGTCAGTTAATCACAATCACTAATTTATTTAAAATATTTGACTTTTATTTTAACCACTTAAAAAGTAATTCAAAACGGATGATTGTGATGAATTGACAGTGTTAAACTTTTTAAACTGATAATGTATAACAATTAATCTCATTAATAAAAGACATGACTATAAAATTATATATAATTTATTTTTTTGTTACAAAATTAATTAAGTTTTTTAATTTATGTGAAGTATCTAAAACATTTTATAATTTACAACGGAAAAATATTAGACAAAAGAAATAGAACAAACCAATTGAGAGAAGATTTAAGGGGTAAGAAAATATTCTAAAAATAGAGGCCTTTTCGTACTATTGGAGTACAAAACATGACCCAATTTCTTAAATGTATTTTGGTATATGTTGGCCCACTAAATTCACTTTTTAAAAAAACATGTAACATATTTTTGTTGTTGTGAGAAAATAAGGGTGATGGTGATCCCAGTGGCCGGTACAATGCAAGAAACATATTTGAGAGATCGAAATGCAAGGCATGTATGGTGGGATGAGAGATTTCTTGGTGTCACCCCCATTAAACTTGCACTTCTAAATTTTCAATATTTTCAAAATACTCTTGTTAATATTTGCATTTCAAATTTTATTTTTATTTTATAATTTTCACTTTTCAAATATACTAAAACAAAATTTTAGGTATGCAATTTTTCGCATTTTTTAAAACTCACACATTTATATCGGAAATCTGGGAAAATCTGATAAAAAATATCGGAAATTTCAAAAATTCCAGTATACAATACCATAAATTTTCAAAATATCTAAGGACAAACAAAAACTATCGGGAATTTTCAAATTTCCGATATACCGGAAATTTTAATTGTATTTGATATTTTCGTTAACATAGTAGAAATTTCAAAAAATGATTCATTTGTGTAGTCCAGAGCCGGCAATATCATCTACAGATTCGTGTAGCGATTATACGCAGTTCTTCACCACAGACAAAGTATACTTTGTTATGTGACAAGTTTAAATTAAATATTTTCTCACCCTTATATGATATTTATAGTATACTTTTTTTGTGATGCAAATGACAGATATTTAAGTCCCGATCTGAAGATTAGTCTGGGCATAGAATATTGGCAAACATGGTATTATAGTTGTGACTGTTCGTTCTGATACTGCAAATGGCCAACGAGGTAGGAAAGATAAATTGATTTTGGGTTGTGAGGGAGGAGGAAATTATAAAAGGAAGAATACATCTAAAAGTAGTAAATCCTCAAAGGGCACTTATAGTATGAAAGTGAAATGGCTTTTTAAACTGAGATTTGTGCCGAGTGGTAGCGGTTAGAAGGTGATGGTTAGGTTTGAGTTTCACAATCATAAACTATCTGATGATTTAGATGACCATAATATATTGGGTCGTCTAAAAGTTCATGAGAGACAGTTTATGAATGACATGACGAAGTACAACATGGCTTTAAGGTACATAGTTTCTGCCTTAAAAGACAAAGATCCCGGAAACCTCACTAGTGTTACCCAAGTGTATAAATCTAGAGCTACATACAATGCGAGCAAGTGAGGTTCATTGACAGATATGCAAATATTGCTGAGTCTTATTCATAGAGAAAAATAAATGTGCTGGACAAGAAATAGGGAAGACTCAAATGTTGTTGCTGATATCTTCTGAACACATCCTAATTCAGTGAAGTTGTTGAATATGTTTCACTTGGTGTTCATTTTTTATTGTACATACAAGACAAATAGGTAATGTGAATAATGATCATACCTTGATATCATTTCGACATACTTTAATTTATCATATTTTTGATTATTTGCATCTTGATCATACAAGTACCGATTACCATTGCTTGAGATTGTTGGTATTACGTCAACAAAATTGACGTTTTCAGTAGGGTTTCTCTATTTGGAGCATGAAAGGGAGGAAAACTTAAAATGGGAATTGGAGAAGCTCAAAGATTTGTTCTCTTCAGAGAAATTACTACCTAATGTTATGGTGACAGACCAAGAACTTGCATTGATGAATGTAATTGAAGTTGTGTTTCCAAATTTAACTCATCTGTTATGTTCGTTCCATATTTCAAAAAATATTAGCATGAAATGTAAAAAGTATGTTAAATCAAAAAGACATGAGTTTGTCATGGATCTATGGAACAACATCATGTATGCTAATATATAAACTGGGTTTGTCGCACACTTAGAGCACTTTGAGACTATTTGTACTGATATTCCTTTGTTTGTTAAGTATGTGATTGAAATATGGTTGACACCTTATAAAGAAAGGTTTGTTGCTGCTTGGACTAACATAGTCACTCATTTAGGGAACACAACAATGAACAGGATGGAGTTTGCTCATTGGAGGCTAAAAAACATGTTAATTACAAGCTGGGAGATTTATGCCAAAGTTGGGATGTTGTGAACACCATGTTGAAGTTGTAGCTTGGTTCAATCAGGGTCTCATTCCAAAAAAGTATTACTAACATTGAGCATGGTATAACACTTCATTCTATAACAACTCGCACGGTTTTGTTTCAAGGCAGTGTATACAACATATAAGGAAGGAACTAGAAAGAGTAAACTTTGTTGGTACAAGCAAAGATGCTTGTGGTTACTTCATTAGAACAACACATGGATTACCTTGTGCATGTCAACTTTTCGGTTTCCAAAAACAAGGAAAACTTGTTCCTTTAGATCCAATTCATATTCTTTTGGAAGAAATTACACATTGAAGAACATGGTGTCAATCATGAAGATACTGGTACAAAGTTGGATTTAGAAGCAGAGTGTAAAAAGTTAAAGAGATATTTCAATTCTTTGGATATTGTAGGTCAGAAGGTGTTGAAGAAATTGGTTACAGAACTAACACATCCATCCACAACTTTGATAAGTACAAGCCAAAAAAGGGTGTTAATGAGAGCGAAAAGGGTGAATAGAGTGATGTGCATCTTGATCTTTCACAATGGGAGTATGGTGAGGGCTCACAGGGGAGTCAAACTACAAATAGATCATGCATGAAAACAACATGAAGTCAATCGTCAAGTCTTCCAGGTTAAAGTTAACCGACCACCGCATCTTTGAGGGATCTTTACTTGTCTCAATTTCCTAGTTTCTTGCATCTATACATTTATGACATTGTTGATATGGTTCACAA
The DNA here is from genome assembly GCF_024323335.1 of Lathyrus oleraceus. Classification (NCBI taxonomy): domain Eukaryota; kingdom Viridiplantae; phylum Streptophyta; class Magnoliopsida; order Fabales; family Fabaceae; genus Lathyrus; species Lathyrus oleraceus. Next base: position 87,944,955 of record NC_066581.1, read on the forward strand.
TGGAAATTGTGGTTTTAGGGCTATTGCAACTTTACTTGGATGGGGTGAAGAGTCATGGTCATTGGTTCGAACGCAGTTAGATACTCAAGTTCATCAACACCCTAAATTGTTTTCTAATTTGTGATATGACACGATCTCTGAAGTTAGAAATGCCTTAAAATTAGAACACATGGGTATGCAGGGTCGAGATAAATGGATGACGATTCCTGATATGGGTTACTCTATTGCTTGTAGGTGCATTGTCGTATTTGTCTCCTTTCTAAAGAGACTTAACATTACCTTTTTCCCTCTTACATTAGTTTCACCTATGTATACAAGCAATCATAACTTTATTGTTGTTGGTTTTCTCAATGATAATCATTGGGTTCAGGTAAAATTGAAACCTGATAGTCCATTTCCACCTGTCACTGACCGTTAGAGATAGAACTTTACTGAAAATGCAAAAGCATGGGAATCAGCATATGCATAATGGATTTGGCACTTGGAATATGATATTAGGAAGTCATCCTAAGTAGTTTTGTAATCTTGTACGTTGAACAACTTTTGTGGTAAATATGTATCTATTATATGTTATGACTTTTTAATCGAATCATTTATCCAGGCCGTTGTACCAAAAAAAAATTAAAAATTCATGTTTTTGATCATTCTGGGATCATACCGGAAACTTGACATAATTTACAATTTCCAATATACCAGAAATTTAAAACTTCTAGGATTTTTAACCATTTTAGGCAAAAGTCATGATTTCCGGTATATGACTTCCAGAAATTTGAAATTTACGGTACCTGTCTTACAAGAGCGATAAAAACCTATAAATTAATAAATTCTTCGGTATCCGCTTAAAATTTTTGGTACGAAACTGGAAATTTCAAAATTTCCGAAATTTTTACAAAGGTATCAAGGTAATTTTGCTCAAAATAGGATGTGTCGGGTTTAATTGGGCGGTGTCAAGTTAAATGCCTGGGGATAAGTAACTAAATTAAATTAAGACAATTAAGTTAAAAGTTAATAGATGTTGGAGTTCCAATATTTAAGTTATGTCAAATGTATATATATATATATATATATATATATATATATATATATATATATATATATATATATATATATATATATATATATATATATATATTAACAATTAACCACTAAAAATTTGTTATTAAAAAAGTAAAATATGTAAGGCATGTAAATGTGAAATAATAATATTACATAACAAAAATAATATGTATTTTTATTTATATTCTTTATGTTAATATATTATTTTGTCATTAAAAAAAGGTTACATGCTTAAAATAAAGTTACAATAGGTAAATGTAGTAATTTTAAAAAAATAAAGATTAGGAAATTAAAATTCAATAGAAAGTAAACATTTTCTTATAGATTAAAAATAATATGTTTATATATTTATAGGAATAGAGGCTTCTGGCACACCAGACAAGTTTTCTTTGGTGAAGATAACTGATGATAGGTTGATAACGATCACCATGAAGATGCTTCTGACATGGTGATGATAGTTCTTTGGTGACTAAAGAGGATATATACAAAAAGGTTACCTCTCTGACGCTCAAGTCCATCTGAGATTGATGTGGGACTATATAAGTATGAGTTGAATTATACTTGAGTGAGACTAAGAGTCACACTTATATAAGAAAATATGTTGCGACCGTCTCCTGGTTGCTTGGCCTAGAATGTGGGTAGACGTTAGATGTCGATGAATTGTTCAAATGGAAGGATGGACATGCTCATATGTGACACCTATGGATGTAGGTCCACCTGTACGTTGGTGACTAGCTCGCTTTAATTGAATTAGGCTTATGGATTGGGCCGATCTTTATGGTTCATTGGTCAGTTTAGAACAATTTCTCTTAGGTTCATGCTATTAGTTTCGAAGTGAAAATGATTGATGTAGAAATAAATTAAGATAGCCCAAGAACCTAAATCATTGAGAGATACTTCTCGTTAAGAATCTGCTCTATGAAGAGGGGGCACTCGATGGTGGCATTCAGTTTGAGTAGTTGGCATGGGGAACATGTGCTTTAAATACACTCCGTGCAGGCAAAGTGTTATTGTAAGGATGGATTTCATGTGCCCTCACACGCGTAGGGGAGGAAAGTGACACACATATGTCTATTAAGGTGCACTCAAGTGAAATTATTGTTTTCTAGAACCTATATGTGTCATTGGATGTAAGTTTTTACCTTCAACTGGATTATGGCCATTGAACCTAGCGCTTGCAGGACCTATAAATCGGGAACATGAAATTAATATTCACCTTTTCAATTTTATTCCTTGTTTTAATAGTTCTTATAGTTGTTGAAATTTCTCATTGGGGATATGGACTACTTCACCAAATGGTTAAAAGATGAAGACTTAGCAAAAATCACAACACTAACATTCATAAGTTTTTCAAATAGAATATTTTATCCAGGTATGGGATTCCATAATCCCTAGTCGGTGACAGCGAAACCTAGTGCATATACTAGAACTTGAAAAAGCTCTTCCAAGAGTTATAAGCTATTCCAAGACTTAGGTGTCAAATATCACTTCACATTAGTGAAGTACCTTCAAACTAATGACCAAGTAGAGTATGCGAATAGAGACCTACTAAAGAGTCTGAGAAGAAGACTAGAGGGATCCAAAAGCAATTGGGTGGAAGAGCTCCCACATATTCTCTGAGCATAAATGACCACAACTCACTCCACCACCAGGGAGTGTAAGTGCAATTTCCGTTAGATGTGTTTTATATGATATCAAAACTAAGATACTTTAGCATTAATATATATTGGACGATATCCTCTGATTCTCTATGTGCATCTTAGCATTAGGAAGCATAAAAGTTTTTGTTAGGTTTGATATGTTGTGATTGGCTGCATTTTGGAAAAACAAGTATTATTGACAGATGTTGAACAAGATGTCCTAACATGTTGTTTCAATATTGCAGTGTGACCTAGCTTAAGTATCTTGTGAGATTTGGTCTCTTTAATGTTTATATCTGAAGATTTAGTTCACGTATTATGTTGAGCATTTTCTAAAAAGCAAAAAACTATTGTGTCTTGACTTATTTACGAAGTAACAATGTCAAGATATTTTAGAAAACATTTGATTTGATTGAGATAAAATATATAGAAGATTATGCAGAGATCTTGGATCTGCTGCAAATCAAGCCAGAAGCCCATGTCTTTCATCTGCTATTTATAGAGAGGTTTTAAACCCAAGAAGGCAACGAAGCAATGCAATATATTGTCCAAATTAGGGTTTCATGTTAGTGCTTTGTGTGAGCCATTCGAGTATCTCCTCGATACTTGAATTGGACCTGGTTTATTGAGTTGTAACTAAAAATCCCTCAGAAGCTTTTAAGCAAGAGTGAATTGTGTTTCTCAGTTGTAAGTTATTGTAAGGTTGAAAGGAAGTGATAGGGGTCTCATATCTAGGAGTGTCTTAGATAGAAACATCCACGGGTAGATATTAGGTGAGAAGTTTGTAAAACTTGAGGTTGTTCAGGACTTCAAACTAATTATGTGATAGTGGATTTCCTTCCTGGCTTTGTAGCCCTCAGATGTAGGCGACGTTGCACTAAACCGGGTTAACAACTGATTGTGTTATTTCCTGTCATACTATTATTTAAATCCTATTATTGTTTGTGGTGTGATAATATGTTAACCCTAGTGTTGTGACATTGTATACGACATCCGGGATCTTCTTACCAGAATTTCAATTGGTATCAGAGCAGGCATCCTGCTCTGTTTCTGGGTGAGATCTGGGGAAAATACTTTCTGGTCCCATGGACAAGGAAGGAGGATTTACCAATATACCTCCCATCTTAGATGGATCCAACTATGACCATTGGAAGGCAAGTATGGTGGCATTCTTAAAATCCATAGATAACAAGACATGGAAAGTTGTTATCAAGGGATGGGAACATCCTATAGTGAATGACAAAGATGGGAAGGCTACTACTGATATGAAGCCTGACGAAGACTGGTCTAAGGAAGAAGATGAATTGGCTCTTGGATACTCCAAAGCTTTGAATGATCCATTTAATGGGGTTGATAAAAATATATTCAGGTTGATTAATACATGTACTGTAGCTAAAGAATCTTGGGAGATCCTCAGAACTACCCATGAAGGCACATCCAAAATGAAGATGTCTAGACTTCAGCTTCTCACTACCATATTTGAGAATTTAAAGATGAAATATGATGATAAATATTCATGGTTTTCACACAAGTATTCTGGAAATAACTAATTCATCTAGTGCCTTGGGAGAAAAGATGTCAGAAGAAAAGCTAGTGAGAAAAGTTCTCAGGTCTCTACCTAGGAAATTCGACATGAAGGTCACAACCATTGAAGAAGCTCAAGACATCAGCATCATGAGAGTAAATGAACTTATTGGGTCACTCCAAACCTTTGAATTGGGTATTGGTGACATATTTGAAAAGAAAACCAATAGCATAGCATTTGTATCCAACACTGAAGATGAACGAAACCAATGTGACTTGGATAATGATGAAGGAATGACTAATGTTATTGTTCTTCTAGGAAGACAATTCAACAAGGTTCTAAAGAGAACTGATAGGAAGTCAAGACCAAATGTCAAGAACATCCCTTGTGACATCAGGAATAATAATGATTTCTAGAAAAGAACAAGAACTGATGAGAGATCCAATCAAGGTAAAGGGATTCAGTGTCATAGGTGTGAAGGATTTGGACACGTTAGAGCATAATGTCCTACATATCTTAAGAAACAAAAAAAGGGGTTGTATGTCTCTTGGTCTGATGATGATAACTCTGAAAGTGAACCTGAGGATGAAGCTGCTAAACATGTTACCGCTTTAACTGGAAGATATGAATCCAATGAATAATTATCCTATGAGGAACTGACTGCATCCTATAGATAACTTTGTATCATAAGTGAAGAAGTGTGTCATCTGAGAGAAAAACCTAAGAAAATTATATCTGAATTGCAGGCTGAAAAGGAAGGATTTCAATTCACCATCTCTGATCTCCAAAATGAGGTGATATTGTTGACTTCTAAACTTGAAAACATGACAAAGAATGTAAGAATGTTGAACAAGGGATCTAATGTGTTAGATGAAGTTATACAAATTGGAAAAGCGGTTGGAGATCTAAGGGGGATTGGCTTTAGACATCAATCTATGGACAAACAAGGAGAAAGCTCTATGACCAACTTTGTTCTTCCAAAGAGGGGGTCTAAGCTTGTAATGTCTATACCTCTGGCTCAACTTCATGCCAGTCATCATAACTTTCAAACTAAAGGCAAGTTATTACGCTGGAAATATCATTACTGTGGAAAACATGGTCATATAAAGCCCTTATGCTTCAAATTGTATGGCTATCCCAGGTATCCAACACAACCCAGGTCTAATCAAAAGAAAGAGTGAATACCTAAGCCTGTCAACACTGGTCTTATAGCTCACACCTCTCTTAGAGCCTTAGCTCGAGAAGAATGATAATTTAACAATGGATGTTCCAGACACATGACAGGTGTCAAGAAGTTCCTTGAAAACATCAAGTCATACTCAACCGGGTGTGTCACGTTTGGAGATGGGGCTAAAGGTGAAATTAAAAGGGTTGGAAGACTAGCCTATACAGAACTCCGAAGCCTTGATAATGTCCTATTGTTAAAAGGTCTGACTACTAATTTGATTAGTATCAATCAATTATGTGATTATGGTCTTAAAGTTAACTTCACAAAATCAGAATGTCTAGTCACTAATGAGAAAAATGACGTTCTAATGAGGGGAGTCAGGTTTAAGGACAACGGTTACCTATGGTCATCTAAATAATATAAATACACTTCCACATGCCTGATATCCAAAGAAGATGAAGTTAACATGTGGCACCAAAAACTTGGACATCTACATCTGAGAGGTATGAAAAAGATCATGTCAAAAGAAGCCACCATAGGTATTCCAAGGCTCAAGATTGAAGAAGGTAAAATTTGTGGTAAGTGTCAAATTGAGAAGCAACCCAAGATGTCACATCCAAAGTTACAACATCAGACTACTTCAAAAGTTCTGGAAGTTCTTCATATGGACTTAATGGGACCTATGCAGGTTGAGAGCCTTGGAGGGAAAAGATACTCCTATGTAGTTGTTGACGATTTTTCAAGATTCACTTGGGTGAACTTGATCAAAGAAAAATTAGATATCTTTGAGGTGTTCAAAGATCTATGTCAAAGGATTCAAAGAGAGAAGGAAATTGGAATTGTTTGGATTCTAAGTGACCATGGGAAGGAATTTGAAAATAGAAGATTTTTTTAATTTTGCTCCTGTGAAAGTATTGGTCATGAGTTCTCCTCCCATATCACCCCTCAGCAAAACGGTGTTGTTGAACGCAAGAATATAACTCTACAAGAACCAGCTAGATTCATGCTTCATGCCAAGCATCTATCCTACCATTTTTGGGCTGAAGCAATGAATATTTCTTTCTATATTCATAATAGAGTCACTTTAAGAACTGGTACATCAGCTACACTTTATGAACTATAGAAAGGAAGGAAGCCCACTGTCAAATACTTTCATGTATTTGGAAGCAAATGCTACATTCTGACTGACTATGAACAAAGAAGAAAGATGGATCCCAAGAGTCATGAAGGAATATTTCTGGGATACTCTACAAATAGCAGAACATATAGAGTTTTTAATTCCAGAACCAAAGTCATGATGGAATCCATCAATGTTGTAATGGATGATAATATCTTAGAAAAGGGGATTAATGTTGAGGAAGATGTTGGAACATTATCTCAACAGATTGACACATCTAAAAATGAGGAAGTTATTGAGTCAGACAGTGAATCAGGAGGCATTGAACCAGACAAGCACCAAGTCAACAAAGGTCCCTCCATCAAAATTCAAAAAGATCATCCAACGTATCTCATTATTGGAAACCTTAATGAAGGTATCACCACTAGATCTAGAGGTGTGATTTCAAATGCTTGCTTTATTTCTAAGTTTAAACCTAAAAATGCGAATGAAGCTTTAACTGATGAATTCTGGATCAATACTATGCAAGAAGAATTAGGTCAGTTTATAAGAAATGAGGTATGGACTTAGTTTCTAGGCCTAAAGGAATTAATATTATTGGCACAAAATGGATCTACAAGAACAAATCTGATGAAAAAGGGATTGTAACCAGAAACAAGCCCAGACTTGTTGCCCAAGGATACACTAAAATTGAAGGGGTTAATTTTGATGAGACCTTTGCCCCTGTTGCCCACCTTGAGTCAATAAGACTAGTGTTAGGAGTGGCTTGTTTACTTAAGTTCAAGCTATTTCATATGGATGTGAAAAGTGCCTTCTTAAATGGGTACTTGAATGAAGAAGTCTATGTTGAACAACCCAAGAGGTTCATAGATCCCAACTTTACAGGTCATGTTTACAAACTAAGAAAAGCTCTCTATGGATTAAAGCAAGCACCTAGGGCCTATTATGAAAGGCTCATTAGTACCTTGTTAACAATGATACAGGAAAGGAGGAAGATACAAAACATTGCTTGTTAAATAAGAACATGGTAAACTCATGATAACTCAAATATATGTTTATGACATTGTGTTTGGAGGGAAGTCGAACCAGATGGTACAACATTTTTTTAGGCAGATGCAATATGAATTTGAAATGAGTCTTGTTGGATAACTGGCATACTTTCTTGGGCTCCAAGTTAAACAAATGGACAACACTATCTTCATCTCTCAAAGAAAGTATGCCAAGAGTATATTGAATAAGTTTGGGATGGAAAATGTTAGTCATAAAAGGACACCTGCACCAACTCACTTGAAACTGGCTAAAGATGAAAAAGGTGTAAATATGGATCAAAGTCTATACAGGAGTATGATTGGTAGTCTGTTGTATCTTACAACTAAAAAACCTGACATTACATTTGTTGTAGGAGTTTGTGCTAGATATCAGTCTGAACCCAAAATGAGCCATATTACTCAAGTGAAAAGGATCCTGAAGTACATCAATAGAACTAGTGACTATAGAATGTTGTATTCTCATAATGCAAACTCCACTCTTACAGGATGTTGTGATGCAGGTTGGGCAGGCAGTACTGATGATAGAAAGAGCACTTCTGGAGGATGTTTCTTCTTGGGAAATGATCTTATATCTTGGTTCAGTAAGAAGTAAAATAGTGTGTCCTTATCTACGACTGAGGCTGAATATATTACAGCAGGAAGTAGTTGCTCTCAATTAATTTGGATGAAACAAATGTTAAAAAAATACAATGTCCAGCAAGATGTCATGACATTGTATTGTGATAACCTAAGTGCTATTAACATTTCCAAGAACCCTATTCAGCACAATAAAGCTAAGCATATTGATATATGTCATCACTTCATAAGGGATCTAGTGGAAGACAAAATTTTCACTCTTGAGCATGTAACCACTAAGAAGCAACTGATAAATATTTTTACTAAAGCTTTAGATGCAAATAAGTTTGAAAAATTTAGGGGAGAATTGGGCATTTTAATGCTTGAAGAACTATAGCAATTACTGAAGTGGAGATATGGAAATCAAATGATCTTTTCCCTCCACTTAATGGTGCACAAAACTCAAGGACTATTATTACAACTTTTCCTTATTTTTCCAACACTGCACCCTAGCCACTCTCACGATACCTCCTGCATTCTCTCTCTCAACCTTTCCTTTCCTTGAAGAATAAGTTATATCCTTTCTCATAGGAGTTGCATGGACAGGAACTATCGAGAGGGGAACTGCATCAGTAATGACATCAGAGAGATCAATCTCAACACAATATTTTTAGGGTTCGTTTGCTCTTTGGAGTGCTTGCTCAGAGTGGAGACAAAAGGTTGAGACATTTTGGAGGTTTTCGGTATGGGTTGTAGAGAGAAGATGGAGATATGAGAGTGTCTAGCCTTCCTCTCCTTCCATGATTGCTAGAAATATAAATGCTCTTGAACCCCCTACTGTAGTAAAGAAACCCCAATCTATGACTAGTCTGTATCTCGATCACAGCAGTGTTGAACCTAATTTTGATATGTCTAAAGATTATCATGTTGTAACATATGTTATGGAAGATGATGTTAAAGCCTCTGAAACCAGTAACAGGCCTAGATCTGTAACTACCTTGAGTAAATCCAGCATGATCGTTGCGGACAGAGACGATGTAGATAAGAATATTTGTGTGCTGATCTCTCAAATGTTGGGTATCAACCCCAAGACTAATGTCGTGCAGAATGTCTTCACATCCTTGTCCCAACCTGATAACAATACTAAGACCCTCGTGGATAAATATGATGTGAATGTACGTACTCTGTCTCCTGAACAATCGAAAGACAAAGAAATGTCTGAAGAAATGACTGGTGATCTGGTTGACAAAGATAAAAACCTTGTTGAGAAAAATGATCAACCCACTAACATAGTAAATATTGAGGAATTGGACTCTGATGATGTTCCCATTGGTTAAAGACTGGCTCCAGTTATATCTAAAATATTGAAGAACATAAAAGTTCAAGCTATTGAATCTCCAGAACGCCCTCCAAATCTATCAGGAAAAGAGCTAGTGTTGGTCCTACAAAGAGATGGAGCAAGTTTGTTACTCTGGTGTCTAAGAAAAAATCCCTAAAGAGGACGGAAGTTCCTTCTGAGTCTAGTGAATCTGACCATGATGTCAAACACAATGTTTAGGACATCATCTCTACTTTCATAAAGCAAGCCTATGGGAAGAAGATTCCAGCTAATATCCCTTAAGTTCCAATTGACAACATTTCCTTTCACTCCGTGGAGAATGTTGAAAAATGGAATTTTGTTTATCAAAGAAGATTAGCTCTGGAAAGAGAACTGGGGAAATATGCTTTTGAATGCAAAGAGGTGATGAGTTTGATTCAAGAGGCTGGATTAATGAAAACTATTTGGTTTTGACAAGTGTTATGAAATGCTTGTCAAAGAATTTATTGGGAACATCTCAAAGGAATGTGACAACAAGATGAGCAAGGAGTTTAGAAAAGTGTATGTCAGAGAAAGATGTTTGAATTTTTCTCCTGAACTAATCAATAGGTTCTTGGGCAGAAATAAAGAAGAACAAGCTGAAATAGAAGTCTCGAACAATGTCATATGTAGAGACATTACTGCTAAACAAGTGAAAGAATGGCCAAGGAAATGGAAATTGTCTGTAAATGCCTTGAGTGTGAAGTATGTTATTCTCCATAGAATTTGGAGTTGCTAATTAGGTTCCAACCAATCACACTTCCAACATTTCTACAGGACTAGGTAAGTTTATTTATATTGTTGGGACCAAGTCAAGTTTTGACTTTGGATCCTATGTTTTTGATCAAAATATGATGCATGTTGCCTCTTATGATGTGAAGATGCCAATAGATTTTCCATCCTTGATCTATGATATTATCCCGAGTCAGCACCCAAGTATCTTAATCATCTCTGATAGTACCTGCAAAAGGGACCCTACTCTCTCATTACATTATAGGTTATTCACTAGGAAACATGTCCCAGACATTGTCATGACATCTGGGCAGACACCTTCCAGACCTACTAATAGAATATGCATCCTTGCTGAGCTAAAAGATACCTGTAAGACTTTGGATGAAACTATAAAAAGTTATACTGAAAGGAAAAGCAGGATTGAAATGTTGATAAAGGCACTGTCTGAAGAAGAAGGAAGTTTGAAAGGTGATGGAACAAATGAAGAAGAGGAAAAAGAAGATGGGTCTGATGCAAGTGATGATGAAGATGCTACCAATAGTGATGAGGATTGAAGCTCTCTAGTTCATTTGTGTGTTGGTTAAGCTTCTGTTTTTTTGTGGGTTATGCCCTAAATATTTTTTTGTGCACTTTAAAAGTGATCTTGGTTATGTTTGGTTTATAAACTCTCTTGGTTGTGTTCTGCTAACTTTGCTGTTTTGGTTAGTGTTTTTGTCAACTTTATGGCTAAAAAGGGGGAGTAGTTATGTGGTGGTGTTGTTTGATGTTTGATCTGTTTTTTAATCGTTATCCCTCTTGCTCTCTAAGGGGGAGCATGTATGGAGGGAGAGTAACTCTTGGGGTAACTCTACCCCTGGATATGCTACTCAGGGAGAGCGCGTTTGTTTTCTTGTGTTGTTACGAAGGGGTTACTGATGTTAATGATGTCGGGAACAATGTCCTGACATCCTGTCTAAAAGGGAATTTATTTTTTCCTCTTAGGTAGGGCCTTCGTGTAAGACAATATGAGGCTGGTTTTTCGTTGCGCCTTCCTCTCGTGTTCTTGCGAGAAAGGATTTTGAGAGTTTACTTGTTGGTTTAAATCCACGATTCTAACCCTCATGCCTGTTGGTCTATGCAAAGATTATTTTAGCCAAATTTTTTCAAAGGGGGAGATTCTTATGTCTGATATGTTATGATTTGTTGCATTTTGGAAAAATAAGTATTATTGACAGATGTTGAACAAGATGTCCTGACATGTTGTTTCAACATTGAGTGTGACCTAGCTTAAGTATCTTGTGAGATTTGGTCTCTTTAATGTTTTATCTGAAGATTCTGTGAAGATTTAGTTCACGTATTGTAGCACCTCAAATTTGCACCTATCATTATACATACATTTTCATGTTAGGTCATGGCATATCATGGTCCATTGCATAGCATTGCATTGTCCCTCAGTTGCCTCAAGAGCAAGCAATCAAGAATTAGGTCAAACTAATCTCCTGATCAGTCAACCAAGCAAGCAAAGGAATTTTTCATTGAACCAAGGCCTTGGGGCTTGTCCAACAAGTTCACATGACTTGGAGGTCTATTTGAAGTGTTCAAGTCAAGGGCTGAGGGCTCAGAGGTCAGCAGTTCATATACAGACAGTCAAAAACCTTAAAAAAGTCAACTGTCAGTCAAAGCAGTGGATAGTGGTCATTCTTGTGGAATTTGGGCACCATGGTCAATGATCAATAATTCATACAACTTGGGACATCATTTGAAGTCAAGTTCTCAAGGAATTAGGGTTTGGAAGTCATCAGTCAATGCACAATCAGTCAGAAACCCTAAAAGTCAACTGTTGGTCAACTGTCCATTTAATCAGTGATTTGATAATTGGAATTGGTTTGTGAGAGTTCATTCATGTCCAAATAGCCATCATATACCATGCCAAACACCATCATGGAAGAATTTGAAGCCAGATCAAAAATTTCCCAAAACGGAAACTGGGCCTGTAACTGAAACTTACCAAAAATGGAAAGTTTTGATCCTCAAACTTACGTCATGATACAAGCTTCAAATTAATTTTTGCCCAACATGAAAGTTGAAGATCTTGTTCTCCCATTTCCAAAAAGTCCAAGAACTCTCAATTCCCATGTGTGGTTGGCAAGTTATGATCGAATCGATTTCAGAAAATCTTGAACTTCAAAGGGCCATATCTCTCAAACCGTTTGGCCAATTTTGGTGGGGTTTTTTCCTACAAGTCACATTTGATCCCCTCTTTCCAAAAATATAAATTTCATGAGCCAAAACTTCACCAATCAAAATGGCATATTTTGACCTTTTTCATTTAAATGAAAGTTTGACCAAGAGTTGACTTTTTGATTTAAACATTTTTTCAACATTTGGCCAATTGTAACAGCTCATAAATGTCATTTATAATGTGTTTGCAAAGTCAAAATATGCAGTACATAAGGCCATTGCTTGGTTTGCTTGAATTGTAAGAAAGGTACAAATTCACCATGACTATCCATGCTATCCACCATACCACACTTTGTACTTCCAAACAGAAATTAAAACCTCATTTTTTCTGTCATTTGAGACCCAATCTTGCAGCCTAAACCAACAACAATAGAAGGCCATGCTTAGTTGCTAAAAATTGGGCAAAAGTACATGTGTTCACCATGCTTCCACAACCATACTTGTACCATGACCATGACAGCTTTGATGATTTTTCTTTTTCTGCAGTAGCAGCACAGTAGGAACCATTCTTTTCACCCAAAATCCATCCACTTTGCTTTGGCATTTTAAGAAAATCTTCTGTCAAACTCCACCGTGAAAAAGGATTGCCTTGCCACCACAAAGAACAGTCAACAGCAGTTTTTTTAGGGGATGTATCTTATGTCCTTTTGAAGACAGTAGCAGCAATTGGGGGGGGGGCATCACAAAAAACCATCTGGCCAAAGCAAATAGAAAAAAGGCATTCTGATTAAAAAACTAACAGCAAGAGCAGAGACCTTGCAAAAACAAAAGGCAACATGGAATAGCAAATGAAAAAACACCATGCTCCTGTCATAAGAAAAAACTGCCAGCAGCACCCTTGTTTTGCATCTCAAAACCTGCCATAGACCAACCTTGCCAAAATCTGCTACAACAAAAAGAACACAACCTTTGGCCAAACTCCAAAAACCTGTCCAAAACCAAAGTTGCCTGAGCCCTACATTGCTTCTTCAAACCTTGCCTTGCAACCAAAAGGGCCAACTGCACACATCATTCATTCCTCTAAAAAACCACACTTTCAAAACCAGTCACACCCTCCCAAATCACACCTTGCCACTTGCATTTGAACTTCACTTGGCCATTCCTCTAAAAACCTGTCACAACAACCTAGCAGCAGTCCACCATCCTGTTTTCTGTCATGAAACAGCAATAGATCCATCACTGCCTTGCCAACCTACACAACCAACCAACTTCATCCCTCTTCTAAAAACTGCATCCTTTAGCATTTATTCAAAAAACAATATCCATTCATCAAAATGAAACCAGTGCTGCAGCCACAACACAGCAGAAAAACCTGGTGCTGAAGACCACATCTTGGTATTTCAAATTTTCTGTCAAGAAAACTTCCAAGAGGAACCAGACCTGGCCTTGACTCGAGGCAATATGTCCCACATTTTCTGCCATGTTACACCCTTCTAACAGCAAACCAAACCTCATTGATTAGGACCAACCCTGTTACTTGATTTTCTCATTTTTCTTCTGTCCAAAGCTCATGGTGAACTGAGCCTGCCTTGCCTAACACCATATCCCCCCTCACTTGCTGTCATGGAGCAGCTGGCCAACACAACAAACTGCAGAAGACTTCACTGATGGTTTTTGCTTTTGTATTTCAAGAGAACCTGTAAAACTCACAAAGGAATGAAACCTTGCCTTGCCCTGAACACAATCCCAGCATCCTTTTGAACCAATAGCAGACAGAGACCAACCATCAAACTTCATTCACTCCAAAAACCTCATCTTTTACATTTGTCATTTGCTATCAAACAAAACTCACCTTTTTGCATTTCAAAAATCCTGTCCAAGACTCAAAAGAGAGAATGTTTGGCCTTGCCTCAAACCAACATAACAGAACCAACAGTCCAGCCAATCTCTCATCATTTGTCAAACCTGGCCTTGCCAACATAGTCAACAGCCCAACCAAAGATCTTTACACTCTCTCAGACCTCAAACTTTCTGTCCAAAACCAGTAGCAGACCAAACAGAACTTCACTCATTTTTTTTTTTCAACCTCATCCTTGCTTGCTATTGGCATTTGATTTTGGCTGTCAAAAACACAAAAGCATCAAGCATTGCAACACTGATTTCCTTCACTCACTTCCTAAAGAATGGACTTGGCTTGGCCCTTGCTCTCCCACACAAACACATAAAACAGAACTTTCAACCCCCCATTTTTTCTGTCATAAGAAACCACAACAGCAACTGCTAACAGCAGATGTTAAAACTTCATCTTTTTCCTGTCATGAACAAGTAACAGCCAAACCAGCAAAAAAACCTTGGTCCTCTCATTTTCTCTCAAGCCTCACTTTGGCTATTTTTCTAAAACCAACCAAAAGCCTCACTCACCTTTTTTTGCATTTTTCAAAACCCTGTCCAAAACACCACAAAACCTAGCCTGGCCCTGCTTGACACCATATCCTCCATCAATCTCTTGTCATGAGTAACAACAATCACAGCCACACAAAACCATTTTGGCCAAGGAAGAAAAGCATGGCTCACATTCTAAAAAACTAACCTTGCTTGGCAATTCTAATTTGCTGTCAAGAACCCCTAAGAATCAAACCCTGCAGCATCCAAGAGCAACATCCCACAGCAGGAATTCACCTTGCCTTTGCCTATCAAGAAAACCTGTCAAGGGCTTCCAAGAACCTGAGCCTTGCATTGTGTTTCCAACATCCATTCTATCATTTTCTGTCATTTAACAAGCCTTGCTAGTAACCATCCAACAGTAGAAAACCCTTGGCTCCCACCCTCTCAAAAACACACTTTGCATATTTTCCAAAACTCATGATGAACTAAACCTGGCCTTGTTTGTTTTACCATCCTTTCACCATTTGAGTACACTAAGAGCAGCCACACAAACCAACAGAAATTTCACTCATGCCAAAACTCATCCTTGGCCA
This sequence comes from Lathyrus oleraceus, assembly GCF_024323335.1. NCBI lineage: Eukaryota > Viridiplantae > Streptophyta > Magnoliopsida > Fabales > Fabaceae > Lathyrus > Lathyrus oleraceus. Next base: position 87,960,292 of record NC_066581.1, read on the forward strand.
TTTTTCTCAAGATCTTCAAAAACTCAAGTAACCCTAGCAAGTTTTATTGGTTCTTCTCATCCAAGCAACATAAAGCAGCAAATTAAAACTTCATTTCTTGTCAAAAGAAACCAGCAGTAGCAGCCAAAATCACAGAAGTTATTCATCCTAAAAAACTGCATTTTCCTAACTTCTTCCAAAAACTTTCAAGGAACACAGCTTGGCCAGCCTTGTTCCATTATCCAAGCAACCTTGTGAGCTTGATGTCGTTATGTTTTCCCAACTGGAAGCAGCTTTTCCAACACTGTCTCCAAAGAAGCTCAGCCATGGCAGAAGTAGTTAGCATCCAAACCAAGCCATCTCAAGCAAAACCTTCTTCATCATTCATCTTTTGAGGACCTTGGGAGCAACTGTTTCAAGCATTGGACATCAAACAACAACTGCACCACAGCTCTTCTTCAAATTTTGGTAAATTTCGAATCTCTCATTTTCCAAAACCAGGCCATGCTTATTGTAGTTCCTTGTATGCTGATTCTATTGATATTTGAATCGTGTGAAATGGCCTTGTATTGAGTGAGAACTTTGATTCTTAAGTTTCATGTTCAAGTATGTTCTTGGTCATTGCTTGTTATGTAGCTCAAATTAATGAAAATCAAGGCTAGATTCATGTTGTATGTTGTTTGATGATCACAATGGTATAGCCAATTGCAATTTTTAGGCAAGTTTGAAAATCACGATTTGGGATGCCACTGTTCATGAAACCCTAGCTTTGAATTTCCCAGATTTTTCCCCATTTTCGTGCTGCCTGGTTTAAACTCCCTCATCCAATCAAAACATTTCATTTTGTGCCCAAAACGACTGTGTTTGGTTAAGTGAATCATGATATTACAACTTTGCCATTCTTGCTCCATTTATTTCATTTTTACTTCACATTTTATAGCCAATCTTCCAAAAATCATAACTTGCTCATTTTTGATCCAAATTCAATGGGATTTTTTGTGTTGTGTTCATCATGATCTCTACTTTTTTATCATTATTTTTCCAGAATTTTTGGGTGAGTGGTTTTTAAATGGTGCTAGGGTTTGTGACATGTGACCAAATTTTGTACACTTTGCCAAATCAATTGTGAAATGATGAGAATGTATCCAATGACTCCCAAATTTTTTGTGCTTAAACTAGACACACTCATGGTGATTTTGGTATAGAGTTTGTGAATTTATCATTTGTGGTTTGTGAGTTATGTTTTTTTGAATTAAGGTGTGACAATTTGTGTCACACCATTGATGTCCAACTTCATGATTTTCATTGCCATGTTTCCTTACCTCCAAATGACCCCAAATTCTGCATGAACCTACTCTTGTATGTCTAGTTCACATGTGAATTTTCTTGGAATTATTTGTGGCATTTCCTAATTGTTTGAGATTTTCTCCCCTGCCTAGTCAAATGTTGACTTTTTGTGACACATGTTCCCATTTCATTTGTGAAATTCTCATACTTTATTAGATGGACATGAAATTTTACATGTGATAACTAGACATCTCAAGCTTGGCATTGGTGTTAATCTCATTCATTTCTCATCTGTTTTCAATTTGATATGATTTTTTGAAGTTGACCCATGCTTGTTGACTTTCTTTGAGCATGTTCAAATGTGCTTTGACTTTCTGATTTTCATTGACTGCCTTCCACTTGCCCAAATGGGATGAAATTTGACATGCTTACCATGCTATGTGTTAGGTTTGATCATGATTTATTTGATGATTTTTGGAAAATGTTTAGATTGCTTTTGGTGCAAGTCTTGCTGTTGACTTCTATGAGCTTCTGTTTGCCATGTTTTGACCTAAATGGTTCATGAAATGATGATGATGATTGATATGAGTGTGAGCCCAATTGGTTTTGTTTCCTAATGGTTTGAACATGATTTTGGATACTTGACCCTTGCTGTCTTGACTTTCTCATTCACTTTTGACCCTAGGCTTGCCCTAGTGGTCCTGCTACTCACCTTTGAGCTTGTGTTTTCAGGTTGACCATCAAATGGCCATTGAGACCAATTCTTTTTGATTGAGCTTACTCAAGTATCATTGCCTGACCCCTTTGTTTTGTAGGTGGCTTGGCCCACATGCCATAAGCCTTATGCCTTGCACATCCATGTGCCCCTAATGGACAGTTGTTGTCTGTTCCTGTTTGTTTTGTTTGAAGTTGCATACTAACATCTGCTTGACTGTTTCAGGTGCTTTAGTTGCTTAGTTCCTTGTGAACTTTTTGCTTTGCTTTGCTTGTATAAGCAATTTGCATTGAGGTATGTCTCTTTTACTTCATGTAGTCTGGAAGACCTGGCCTGTTACTTGGCCAGGCAACTGTCTGAAGTCCTCCTTAAGAGGCAATGTTTGTGGATGTTTAACTTTGTCCTTGCATAGAGTCAAAGACCTCCTGAGTGAAGAGGCAATTGGTGGAAGGTAGGGATATGCAATCTATCCCCCACTATTCAGTGTGTCATCTGCTTTGCTCACACCACTGTGTTGATGCATTGCAGATACAAACCCAAGATCTTGTACAATGGTACAGTTGAGTCAGTTTTAAATGTGTAGAAGGGTTCCCACTTTCTGAACCCACACATTCTTGTCTTGAGCTCTCCCAGGCCAGGGATAAGAGCTGTGAGGTCTCATCCTCACTTCATCCTTTCATCTGCTTCACCTTAGCCCCTCAATGGCAAGGTTAAGAGCAACATTCACCCAGTTCCAGAGGTTTGTTTGTCGAGGTTGATATGACCCCTTGACTAAAACCTAACCCTTGTTTGAGCCACCTGTTTGTGTATAGCGTGTGCTATCTGTGCTTGAAGGATTGTTTGACTTGCTTCCTGTGCAAGTTAGGATAGTTTGACTTGCTTCCTGTGCAAGTTAGGATTGTTTGACTTGCTTCCTGTGCAAGTTAGGATTAGTTTAGACTTGCTTCCTGTGCAAGTTAGGTTTTGCTTGGCTTGCTTCCTGTGCAAGTTAAGTGTGTGTGGCTTGCTTCCTGTGTGAGCCATACTTAGGATAGGTTGGCCCTTGTGCCATTTAGCTAGAAACCATAACTTAGGGTTGATTTTGCATGACAACATCTAGGCTCGAGTCGTAGTCTCCCTAGAGTTGTGTCTCCCTCTGTTATCTGGTTAGGCTAGTCCTTTGTCCCTGCGTAGGGGAACTACATCGCCCTGATCTTCATACCAGATGAAGTATGTAGGCAGGAGATTGAGCTGATCTCTCCGGGCGCCCTTTTTCTTTTTTGTGTGTGTTTGACAGGTATAGGCTGAGTCCCCGACTCCCTATTAACCTGTTGTGTTGTTGTGTGCTTGGAAGCTGATGTAAGACCATCGAGTGGCATTTGGGTTCCAGTGTGGGTTTGTTTAGGTTCGGATGTCAATGTAAGTCCAGTGATTGGCATTTGGGCTCCATGTTTGCCTGTTGCGTGTGTTTAGGTTCGGATGCTGACATAAGTCCAGTGATTGGCAGTCGGGCTCCACGTTTGCCTTTGTCTGATTGTTTGTGGGCGTGTCAGCCGAGCTACGAATGCTCTGATTCTTCTCTCGTCCGAGAAGATACGTATGCATAGGATGCGATATCCTAGCGAGCATGTGTCGTTTCCCCAGTCCGAACTACTTCGACTCTGATGTCTATGCCTGATAGACTAAGTAGGCCCAGGATGCGATATCCTGCCGAGTCAGTTTCAGTCAGTCTCTTTCGTTTCTTTCAGCCAGTGTGTGTGTGTGAATATTTGAGCAGTGTTTAGCAACCAATTTTCCTTCCTTTTGCGCGTGGATCCCGTAGAGTACTACGGATGCGTAGGGGTGCTAATACCTTCCCTTCGCATAACCGACTCCCGAACCCATTCTCTTTGGTCGCGAGACCATGTTCTTTCCTAGGTTTACTTCGAGTGTTTCCTTTCCCTCTTTTGGGATAAATAACGCACGGTGGCGGCTCTGTTGTTTCTTTCTTTTCCCGCCGGTTTTTCGCGTAATGCGACACGTATTATGTTAACCGTTTTATAAAAAGAAAAAGACTATTGTGTCTTGACTTACTTACGGAGTAACAATGTAAAGACATTTTTGGAAACATCTGATTTGATTGAGATTAAATCTGCAGAAGATTGTGCAGATATCTTAGATCTGCTGCAAATCAAGACTGAAGCTCATGTCTTTCCACTGATATTTATAGAGAGGTTCCAAACCTAAGAGGGCAACAAAGCAGTGAATTATATTGTCCAAATTAGGGTTTCATGTTTGTGCTTTGTGTGAGCCATTTGAATATATCCTCGATACTTGAATTGGACCTGGTTTATTGAGTTGTAACTAACAATCCCTCAGAAGCTTTTAAGAAAGAGTGGATTTTGTTTCTCAGTTGTAAGTTGTTGTAAGGTTGAAAGGAAGTGAGAGGGGTCTCATATCTAGGAGTGTCTTAGATAGAAACATCCACATGTAGAGATTAGATAAGAAGTCTGTAAAATTTGAGGTTGTTAAGGACTTCAAACTAATTTTGTGATAGTGGATTTCCTTCTTGGCTTGGTAGCCCCCAGATGTAGGTGATGTTGCACTGAACTAGGTCAACAACTGATTGTGTTATTTCCAGTCATATTGTTATTTAAATCCTATTATTGTTTGTGGTGTGATAATATGATGATCCTTGTGTCATGACATCATGTACGACATCTAGGATTTTCTTACCAGAATTTCAGTTTTTGGAAACAATATGGGAAAGGTCTCATGCATCAAACATGCATGAAACATCAATTTTTATGAAAATTAAAATTATAAATCGACACATGCAACTACAGGTCGACCTATGGAAACATTTTCCTGGATATAGGTCGATACATGCAGTCTATAGGTTGACATGTATGTTGTTGTATTGAAGCATGTAACCTTTGTCTTAGAGTTGTTATGTTAAAAGTCGGATGTGACGGGAGAGAAATTAGGGTTAGAAATAATTGCTTTATAAATATGTGAGTTGTTTCAAATTTTTAATGTACTGAACAAGTATAAAAGAAAAAAATCTAGAATGGTCATAAAGCAAAATAGAAAATTGCTTATTGTGCTCTAAGAATTGTTTCTCCATCCTAGTGAAAAACCAAAACTACCCATAGAATCCAGAAATGTATATCGATATAAATATCAAATAGATCAAATTCATATGTAAATGAGTCACATCCTCATTTTTATAAAAAAAAAAGTAGTCTGGAAAATATACTTCCGAAAAATAAATTCAAAAAATACTTCTGAAAACATTTAAAACCAAATTTGTCAATGTATGTATTGATTTTGTTTTTTCACCTTATTTTTCCAATGCTTGTTTGGAAAACAAAATAGAGAAGAACAATTTTATTGGCACCTTATTCTACAAACTTTTCCAAAAAAACCTCTGAAAGGAATTCCCCAATTCGACACTAATAACTTGTGCTAAATATTGTACCCGAAAGTTATCGTGATGGCTCAGAAAACTTAAAAGCGCCAGCCATTTATTCTACATAATTATAATTTCAAAACATTATGATTTGTCAATAAAATTGTGCTTCTCTATTTGGTTTGAGAATTTCTTAAAGCACCCTAGATCTTTCTACTACACCACGTGAATTTTCACAAGTGCTCCCCGTTTTCGGAGATGCATCTCCGGACGTACCTCTTGCGCACTTAAGTAAGGCCATGCTGAGAGGCGCCTTATATGTTGGATAATTTTTATTCCGGAGATGCATCTCCGAAACATTTTAAGAAAAACCTTAATTATTTAACAGTTCAGTAGATATTTCAAAGATGCATCTCCAGAATTATGGGTGACATTTTGATCACCTTTGCATGTCAGATATTTTCGGAGATGCATCTCCGAAAATATATGATAAAAGAACCAGTTGTATGATCACACATCCATTGTTGACATAGTTGGTTTTCAACCAAACCCTTCACTCTAAAAACCCTTCATTCTCAATCTATTTTTCCACTCCAAATCTCTATCCTTTTGGTTCATCACATCATAGGGAGCAAAAGAAGATAGAATTTCAGGTAAAGATTCTTCTTTTTCCTCTGCACTGCTCACATTAATCTTCCATTTTTACTGAAAAAAGTTACATTGTGTCCGAAAATGTATCTCTGGAATGTATATGAACTTGTCCGGAGATGCATTTCCAGAATTTGTTTGTGTTCATTTTTGAAGTTATTCTGCAGCAGTAATAGCGCTTATTTTCTGTTATGGTTTTAATTGTTTTCATTAGATATGGTGTACTCTGATGTTTTATCAAAGCAAGTTGTTTCTCATAATGTCCAAGGTGTGGTTGTTCCTCTGAATGTTCAAGATGTTGTTGTGAAGGCGGTAGATGTTGGCAACAACTTTAAAAACAAGCAAGAGTTTGAATCTCGTGATCAAATGCTTCAATGGATTCATGAAGACCTCTAAACTTGGATTTGACGTGGTTATCGGAAGGTCCGATAATGGTTCCGATAGGAGATGCGTCTTTGTGACAATGATTCACGAAAGACGCTACAAAGATCGGCCGAAGATATTATGAAGATGTGCAAGCGTCCACCAGAATATTCAAATGTAATATTGTAGTTTCTGTTGAAATCATCATTGTAATGCTTGTTTTATGTTATGAATGTCAATTTTATTTTGAAAAATTACTTTTCTATTGATTCTGATACTGGTGTGTCTTTGGAGATGTAACTACATAATTATTTCGGAGATTCATCTCTAGAATAAAGTAAACAAAAAAGGAGTAACTCATAATGGTCTTGTTGAGTGTGTGTTGGGGTGCGTCCGGAGATGCATCTCCAAAAAGTATTTTTTACATATATTTTTAAAAAATTCGGTAAAACTCATACACGTCTCCAAAAAATTGTTAAAAATGTATTTGATCCCTTAAAAATCTTGTAAAATCTCAAAAAAAATCTAAAAATTCGATAACACGAATTTTTTCTACAAAACATAAAATTTATAAAGGATATAAAATTTGGAATTAACAAAAAAAATATCTATAATAAGGGTAGCTTTGTGCATGAGCAACAACCTCTGTAGCACAAATTTTAGGAGGCTCAAAATTTTAGAGTATTCAATTTTTTCCATGAATATTAATAATAAAAATTTAATAATAATAAAAAAATTATGATAAAAATTTAATACATCAAAATGAAATTATCAAAAATTAAAAAATTATAATTAAATTTATTTTTGATTAATATATAACTATATTTTTTATGTGACTTTTTAAATTATTATAATTATATTTTTTTTAAATTCCAATCCATATTTTAAGATTAAATTGGACCCATTCAGGATATGATAAACAATTCAAAAAAAAAACACAAGGCTATCCTACAACTTTTCATGCTTTAGTCTATTTAAATTTAAATTCAATACTATCTGTAACTTTTAAAGATCATGTATTAAAACGTTATTAGCATTTGTCTCAAAAATCTAGTTAAGCGTAATAGTATTAGTAAATATGAGTGGAATTAAAACAAAAGTGGAAATAAGAAGCAAGAAAGGAATAGTAATAATGGTGAAATGCAATATGGTAGAGATGTCAGAGACATGTTTATTTTAATGAAAAGGCCGACAAATGTAATAACGTGGACGTTTCGCACGCTCGGGCCACCCTCATTGGCCCCTCGCTTCAAATCTGCAACACCCGGGCCCCTTAACTGAATCAGATAAAGGGTGAGGTACTCTTTTTGTTGGATAGTAACCTACCTATATATGTTGTCACTGTTACTACTATTTCTTCAACCACACATGCCTAATTACATTCACTATCTAAGGCTTATAAAAAAACATAATGTACTCTTTGATTTCTTAGTTTAGTTTAAGGTTTTTGTTTCGTCCTTTAATTAACAAGTGTTCATTTTTAATTTTTTAAAACACATTAGGTTACTCACATTGATCATTAAATTTTATAAAAATCGTTAAATTATGTATATGTAGCCCTTCAGTTGCTATTATGTTATCTGATATAAATTTTTTTATTTGTTTTGAATTATTATTATTTCTAATCAAACTTCTCATGAGCAATCAAAATCTTAAGATCATTTCATTTATTTGAACAGAGGCAAACGAAGAAGCGTAAGATCTTCAAATCAAGAGTCTCAAACACCATTTCTTCTTAGTAACATCAATTTCATTCCTTTCAGATTTGTTTAGATGCATAGCCGATGGCTTCAGTCAAACAACGTAGGATCTGCCGACGAAGCTTTAGAGATAACCATAATTTTTTACTTGGTATTGGTTCTTTTATAGAAGCTTGATTCCCCTAACTTATCTTTTGCTTACAGATTCTTCTAGAAGTTTCAGTCAATACACATCTTCTTCTCATTCTAGTGTGCAATCAATAGAAAATGAATTAAAATTTGTACCATTAGAACCTCCAAGATCATCTATGTCAATTGAGACGGGGGGGGGGGGGGGGGGGGGGGGGGGGTACCTTGTTAAATGGTCACTCAATTGGGTCTGGTTTTAATTTGTATCATGGAACATGATATGATTTCATGATTCAAATGTGAAGTGAAACATTCTTCTGATTTTGACTTTCTAATTTTGTATTGTATTTTAGCTATCATGAGCGAACTTTGTGAGCTAGTATGCAAAAAGTTAAAGGAGTAAAACATAACAAGGTGGTATTGTTATTTATGTTTTTTGTATTTGGGATTACTTCATTTTAAGCAAACATTCATTACTGGCGACTTTAGACCACCAAACATTGGAGAATGCAAACATGACAATGGACCATGATGTACGTAACTTTGAATTGTATAGATTTTTTTGATTGATTGATTTGAAGCTAGCTTTAATGGGACCTTAAACCTAAAAGTACAAAGTGGTTATGCAATGTAATTATGGTTTTCCATTAGAAGGAAATTGATGTCCAATATATAGTGATATGAGGGTCTTCAGGTTGAGTGAGGTGTTGAATATTCTTTTGGTATTATTTTGGTTGTATGTTAAACTATTATTATATCATACTTTTATGCTTGGTATTAATTTTTCTATTAAGGCTTGATTTCTCTAATTTATTTATTTTTTCACACATTTTTTTAAAAGTTTTTTTTATAGAATGCTTATTTTTATATTCTCTCTCTTTTCTATCCTAAAAAAAAGTGCATCACGCACTAACAAATTGATATCTAGAGCTTCGGTTAGGTTCTTGATCGTGTTTTCAAGAATCACATGTCGGTGATCGTGTTTTCGGAATTATGAGTTGTTAACCGCGCTTGTTGCAAAGATGAATGACACCGACGACATTCAGAATTCTCTTCCAATTCTTTGACGACAATAATTGGATTCGATTGAGAAAACAGATGCAATCCTTGTTCGGATTTCATGAAACCCAAGAAGTGGTTACTAATGGCATCCTTTAGTTTGCTGAGAGTGCAACTGATGCTCAGAAAGCTGCGCACAAGGAGGCGAAGAAGAAAGAATGTAAGGCCGCATATTGCATTCAACCGACGATAGATTCATTGAATTTTGACAAGATTTCTCATGCTGAATTGGCAAATGAGGCATGTGATATTCTTGTTAAGTGCTATGAAGAAGGTGAGAAAGTCAAAGTTGTCAAATTGCAGACTTTGCAATGGCAGTATGAATTGTTGTAGATGGGAGAAAATGACAAGATTGTAGGCTATATGTCGAGTGTGCATAATCTCGTCCATCTCATGAAGGGTTATGGTGAAACCCTAACTAATAAGATGATAGTTGAGAAGGTAATGTGTACATTAACCTCTCACTTTGATCATGTTATCATAGCTATTCAAGAATCCAATAATCTTGAAACCATGAAATTGGAAGATTTGGTTGGTTCGTTGGAGGCGCGTGAGATTAGGATTGTCAAAAGTAAACGGGTTCAAGATTTGATACAAGCACTATAGGCTCAGGCTTGGAAGAAGCATGGCGGTTCCAATAAGTTCAAAGGCAAAGGAGACAAGAGTCGAAGCAAGAAGTCTTGGTTCAATTCTCAAAATCACAAGGTCGATGATAGGCCTTTTGAATCCTCTAAAAGAGGAAGAGGAAACTCCTATTAAAAAAACAAAGAGAAAAAAGGTTTGCAGTGCTATAACTGTGAAAAGTGGGGTCACATGTCCAATAATTGTTGGTACAATAAAGACAAGGGAGAGACAAAAGGCAAGGAGGAAGGAGTGAACCTTGCACGCCAAGATTCAGATGATTATGAAGATATGGTGGTGATGTCTGCAGTTGTAGATGACCATGTCGAATCCAAGATCTGGTTCCTCGACTCGGGATGCTCGAATCACATGATTGGTCGAAAAGTTTGCTTAGTAGATTTTGACTCGTTGAAGAAGAGCAAGTTAAAACATGTTGATAATAGCTCGTTGCAAGCATAAAGTACTGGTGTTGCACCGCGAAAAATACACGAGCGCATCGCACATATGAAGATACAACAGAGTTGCCACTAAACTTTATTTATTCCAAAAGGAAAGGGAGATATTGATAAAATCCAGGGGAAGAGAAAAAGGGTAAGGAAGTCGATTATGTAAGGGGAAGGTATTAGTATCATTCACATCCATTGTACTCAACAGGAACCATTTTGTTTGTTATTTGTGCGTATGAGTTTTACTATCTAAAGGTTACTTGCAAAATGCTAAAAAGGAAAAAATAAGTTTATTGATTATTGTGCTCACCAAGGATCTGAACCCTCGTGCCTACCTATTCTCATAATGCAATGAGAAAATCAGAGCTCCGTAGTTCGTGGTAGAAAATATGGATTTGTTGGTTGATTTTAGGGAACAATCATATCCTAGAAGTGTGTAGACGTTAGCTGATTTTGATCCTTGTTTGGATGCTTTAAGCTTTTAGTCTGACTTCTAAGGAACGAATTATAACAACTCTTTTATGAAAAGAAAAGAAACGTTGTTTCGATTCTGTCTTTCCAATAATCAAGCTTTTCTCCATCAAACATTAGAGGTTTGGCATTGTGGCTGTCTCTTTCATTGGTGTTAGCCATTATATTTTTCTCACGCTGGATCTTCTCTACACTGTTAAGCGTTTGATTTGAAAATCAATAACAGAGCCGAAGCTCTGATACCAATTGAAGGTAGAGAAAAACAAGAAAGGGGGGTTTGAATTGTTTTCACAGGTAATTAAAAACTTTTGCAAACAAAACACACACGAAAGATAAAGCAATCAACACAAAAGTTTATCCTGGTTCGCTTGAAATTCAAAGCTACTCCAGTCCACCCGGCCAAGGTGATTTCGCATTCAACAAGGACTTAATCCAATAATCTAGAAAGATTATAACACAAGCATCTAAGAAAACAAAGATCTCTTAGCCCTCTCAAGTTTACAGACTTCACAAGTCACTTGAGGAAGTTTTCAACAACTATTTGAGAAATACAAAGAGTGTTTTCCAAATAAAGATTCATACCAAAAATGGAGTACTTCATTACTAAGTCTTGTGGTTGATCTGCTTGACTTGAATCAGAGTGCGCGAAATCTGTAACACCCCGATGAAATAAGGCTAATTATTTAATTTAAATTAATATAATATTTATTAATTTAATTAATTAATTGGAAATATTATTGGATTATTATTATTGGAAAATATATATATGTTGGAAATAAGGAAAAGAGCCCATTTGGAGTAAAAAGGTTTTTACGTGAAAAACAGAGAAACGATCGTGAAGGAGGAAAAGGGCAAAGAGACAGAGCAAGGGCTGAAGGTTGAAGAGAGAAAAGCTTGGAGCTCAAAGATTTGCCGGATTAATCAGGTAAGGGGGGTTTATCGTCGATTAATGGGTATTATGGGATAATATGTGATGGGTAGTGATAAGCCGTTAATTTGACCCTAATTGGGATTGTTGATGCTGAAGAGTTATGTTGGATAAATTGTATTTAGACTGTAATTGAATCTGTGTTTGGGTTAGTTGTGAAATTCCGAACGTATAGCTTTTTACGGAATCGGAATCGGAGGTCCGGAAGTCCTCCAACGGCGGAAAATGCGGAGAATTCTGCATTCTGCCTTGTGTTAGCGCAGGAACTGCTGTTTTGTCTGCGTTAACCGGTTAACCCAGGGTGTTAACCGGTTAACACTGTTATAATTTGTGAAAATGTGCTGTTTTGCCTGCGTTAACCGGTTAACCCAGGGCGTTAACCGGTTAACACTGTTACGTTTTGCCAGAAAATGTGTTTTTGCCTGCGTTAACCGGTTAACCCAGGGCGTTAACCGGTTAACACTGTTGCAGAGTGGAAAAATTGGCTTTTTAATGTTGTGTACATAATTGAGAGTTGGCCTATGTTGGCGTATGATGTAATAGGGATTATTTCCCGCTGTTTTGAGCAGTATAGGTATTAGTAGAGTGTGCTGATACTGTGTTTAATTGATTGACATGATAATGATGTGTTGATACGTGTGTTGAGGATGTATGATGATATGCATAATGCTATGAATGTATATATTATGCATGAAATTGTGAATGGACTGTTGTATGGCTAGAGTGTGAGCATGTGTCCATTGTGAATTGTTGTTGATGTTGCATTGCTCGATGATTAGCGTGCATAGCATAACCTTTGGGGCTGTAGCTAATTCCCATGGTGAGGAATTAGTGAGTGAACCATTGTGGGTTTGTTGTTGATGTTTGCATGCTAGATGATTAGTGTGCATAGTCTAGCCTTCGAGGCTGTAGCTAATTCCCATGGTGAGGAATTAGTGAGTGAGTCACTAGGTCTCAAATGAGTGGGACTAGTGAGCTTAGTAGCCGTATCTGGATTGATCGGTGAGCTTGAACTATATGTTCAAGAATAGTCGGTACCGCATGTGTGGTGTCTCATCGCATAATGTATGTATGGCGTACAATATGAATGGATGTATTCCAATATTGTACGTGTGTTTGTGTTGTTATGTAGTATGATTTGAGATTATACTTGTGTTTTATGTTGGTGTTGAGTATGATGTTGAGCTGATGTGCTGTTACTGATTGTATGTTGTGATTAGGGTGATTAATGTGTCAAATTACTTAACATGACATGAGATTTTATAATGCTTATTATATCGATTGAGGAACTCACCCTTACAACTATTTTTCAGGTAACGAGAAATGAGTTGAGTAGAAGCGAATGCTTGGAGTCTAGTGTAATCTCCTTAGTGGGTCATGCTCTGATAGATGTAACATCGGGAGGGAACCTTTTAATCGCGTTGTTAATGATTGTTGAACCAGTTACATGTAGTATGTTACATGTTTTGATTGATTTGATTTATATCCGCTGCGATTTATGCAAATGTTTAATTGATTAAATAAAGAGCATGACAGTTATTTTGGAACATGGTGTGAATGATTGTGTGACACCCTTAACTGCATAATTACTCTGATATATGTTTATTATTTTAATTAAATAATTGGGGGTATTTTAGAAGGGTGTTACATTAGTGGTATCAGAGCATAGTCGGTCGAGTCGAGTCGTAATTATTCTGTTTTCCCTGTACGGGATAGGTGTTGTGTAACCTATCAGTACTCATTGTTTTAGTTGTTTGGGTTTTCAGAATAGAGATGGCTGGAAGAGGTAGAGATGATGCTGCGATTGCTGAGGCTCTGGGTATGCTAGCTGGAGTACTTGGAGGAAATCCGAATGTTGTGGGAATGGGAGCTGCTCGTCAACTGAGTGAGTTCCAGAAGAACAATCCTCCAATGTTCAAGGGAGCATACGATCCAGATGGTGCTCAGAAGTGGTTGAAGGAGATCGAGAGGATCTTCCGAGTGACTGAGTGTGCCGATAACCAGAAGGTCAGGTTCGGTACGCATATGCTGTCAGAGGAAGCAGATGATTGGTGGGTTGCTACCCGCACTGAGTTGGAATCTGCTGGAAATGCTGAGATCACTTGGGCTGTGTTCAGAGAGAGATTTCTGAGGAAGTATTTTCCAGAGGATGTCAGAGGAAAGAAAGAGATAGAGTTCTTGGAGTTGAAGCAGGGTAACAAGTCTGTTACGGAGTATGCTGCTAAGTTCACAGAGCTGTCAAAGTATTATACTCCCTATAATGAGGCTGCTGGAGAATTTTCGAAATGTGTGAAGTTTGAGAACGGGCTGCGTCCCGAGATCAAACAGGCTATTGGGTATCAGCGGATCAGAGTGTTTTCTGACTTGGTTGACTGTTGCGGGATTTTTGAACAGGATTCCAAAGCCAGAGCAGAGAGCTATCAACAGAGAGTTGATAGGAAAGGCAAGAATCAGAATGATCGTGGAAAACCGTATGCAGCTGGCAAAGGTTTCCAGAAGCAGAGTGGGATGAAGAGGCCTAGTGAGGGAGACTCTAGTGCCCCTGCTAAGTGTTATAGATGTGGTCGGGCCGGACATCGTGTCCATGAGTGTACCAGTGCTGAGATGAAGTGTTTCAAATGTGGAAAAGGTGGTCATTTGGCTGCAGAGTGTCGGTTGAAGACTGTAACTTGTTTCAACTGTGGAGAGTTGGGTCATATCAGTCCACAGTGTCCTAAGCCGAAGAAAGAGAATCAGTCAGGAGGCAAGGTCTTTGCTTTATCGGGTTCTGAGACTTCTGCAGATGATCGTTTGATCCGAGGTACGTGTTATATTAATGGCTTTCCTCTTGTAGCTATTATTGACACCGGTGCTACTCATTCCTTTATATCTTTGGATTGTGCTGTGAAACTTAAGTTAGAGATATCTGAGATATATGGTAGTATGGTGATTGATACTCCTGCAAAGGGTTCAGTGACTACTACTTCAGTTTGCTTGGGCTGTCCTTTGAGCATTTTTGGTAGAGATTTTGGGATAGACCTTGTGTGTCTTCCACTAGTGCAGATTGATGTTATCCTGGGCATGAACTGGTTGGTGTTTAACCGGGTTTCTATCAACTGTTTTGACAAGACTGTAATATTTCCTGAGGTTGAGGTAGGAGAGAGTGTGGTCCTATCAGCGAGGCAGGTGAATGAGGCAGTAGCGGATGGGGCAGAGTTGTTTATGCTATTAGCGACTTTAGAGGCTAAAGATAAACTGGCAATTTGTGATCTAGCCGTGGTGTGTGATTTTCCTGATGTGTTTCCAGGAGAAGTGAATGAATTACCGCCGGAGCGTGAAGTTGAGTTCTCGATTGATTTGGTACCTGGTACTAGACCGATATCGATGGCTCCATACCGTATGTCTGCTGTTGAGTTAGCTGAATTGAAGAGTCAGCTGGAAGATCTGTTGGATAAGAAATTTATTCGTCCGAGTGTGTCACCGTGGGGTGCACCAGTGTTATTGGTTAAGAAGAAAGAAGGTACTATGAGGTTGTGTGTGGACTACAGGCAACTGAATAAGGTGACGATCAAGAATCGGTATCCGTTACCGAGGATTGATGATTTGATGGATCAATTGGTTGGTGCGAGTGTGTTCAGCAAGATAGATTTGAGATCTGGGTATCATCAGATACGTGTGAAAACTGAGGATATTCAGAAGACTGCTTTCAGAACGAGGTATGGACATTATGAGTATTCTGTGATGCCTTTTGGTGTGACTAATGCACCTGGAGTATTCATGGAGTATATGAATAGGATTTTCCATCCGTACCTAGACCAGTTTGTTGTGGTGTTTATTGATGACATTTTGGTGTATTCGAAATCTGAAGAAGAGCATGCTGAGCATTTGAGAGTGGTTTTAGAAGTTCTACGAGAAAAGAAGTTATTTGCTAAACTATCCAAGTGTGAATTTTGGTTAGAGGAGGTTAGTTTTCTTGGTCATGTGATTTCAAGAGGTGGTGTTGCTGTTGATCCTTCTAAGATAGAAGCGGTGTCTAAGTGGGAAGCTCCGAAGTCTGTTGCTGAGATTCGAAGTTTTCTTGGTTTGGCTGGTTATTATAGGAAGTTCATTGAGGGATTTTCTAAGTTGGCGTTACCGTTGACGATGTTGACTAGAAAGGGGCAAGCGTTTGTTTGGGATTCAAAATGTGAAGAAGGTTTCCAAGAGTTAAAGAGAAGGTTGACTACTGCTCATATTCTGATATTACCGAGTCCGTCGGAATCATTTGAAGTTTACTGTGATGCTTCATTGTTGGGTTTGGGTGGTGTGTTGATGCAGAATAAGCAGGTTATAGCTTATGCTTCGAGACAACTGAGAGTTCATGAGAGGAACTATCCGACACACGATTTAGAGTTAGCAGCTGTAGTGTTTGTTCTGAAGTTATGGAGGCATTATTTGTACGGGTCAAGATTTGAGGTTTTCAGTGACCATAAAAGTTTGAAGTATTTGTTTGATCAGAAAGAACTGAATATGAGACAGAGGAGATGGTTAGAATTTCTGAAGGATTATGACTTTGGTTTGAATTACCATCCGGGTAAAGCAAATGTAGTGGCTGATGCGCTGAGCCGGAAATCATTACATATGTCTATGTTAATGGTTAAAGAATTGGATTTGATTGAGCAGTTTAGAGACTTGAGTTTGGTGTGTGAGAGTACTCACAATAGTGTTAAATTGGGAATGTTGAAGTTAACAAATGGTATTCTGGATGAGATCAGAGAGGGTCAGAAATCCGATGTGTTTTTGGTTGATAAGTTGACTTTAGTGAATCAAGGCCAAGGTGGTGAATTCAGAGTTGATGAGAATGGTGTTTTGAAATTTGGTAATCGGGTGTGTATTCCGGACGTTACCGAACTTAAGAAGAGTATTCTGGAGGAAGGACATCGTAGTGGCTTGAGTATCCATCCTGGAGCTACGAAGATGTATCATGATTTGAAAAAGTTATTTTGGTGGCCGGGAATGAAAAGAGAAATTGCGAGTTTTGTTTATTCCTGTTTGACTTGTCAGAAGTCGAAGATTGAGCATCAGAGGCCGTCTGGGCTAATGCAACCGTTGGCTATTCCCGAGTGGAAGTGGGATAGTATCAGTATGGATTTTGTTTCTGGGTTGCCGAGGACAAATAAGAATTTTGAAGCCATTTGGGTGATTGTTGACAGGTTGACAAAATCGGCTCATTTCATTCCGATCAGAATGGATTATCCGCTAGAGAGATTAGCTGAGTTGTATATTGAGAAGGTTGTAAGTTTGCATGGTATTCCGTCGAGTATTGTTTCGGACAGAGATCCTAGATTTACATCGAAGTTCTGGGAAGGTTTGCAGAGGGCTTTGGGAACTAAGCTGAGATTGAGTTCTGCCTATCATCCGCAGACTGATGGTCAGACTGAGAGGACGATTCAGTCATTAGAGGATCTTTTGAGGGCTTGTGTTTTGGAAAAAGGAGGTGCTTGGGATTGTTATTTGCCTTTGATTGAGTTTACCTACAACAATAGTTTTCATTCGAGCATTGGTATGGCACCGTTTGAAGCTTTGTATGGTAGGAGATGTTGGACACCGTTATGTTGGTATGAGTCCGGTGAGAGTGCTGTGGTTGGACCGGAGATTGTTCAACAGACTACAGAAAAGATTAAGATGATTCAGGAGAAGATGAGAATTGCTCAGAGTCGTCAGAAGAGTTATCATGATAAGAGGAGGAAGTCACTTGAGTTCCAAGAGGGAGATCATGTGTTTCTTCGTGTTACTCCGATAACTGGTGTTGGTCGAGCTTTGAAGTCGAAGAAGTTGACACCTCGATTTATTGGTCCTTATCAGATTTTGGAGAGGATAGGGGAGGTAGCCTATCGTGTCGCTTTACCGCCGTCGCTTGCGAATTTGCATGCGGTTTTTCATGTGTCTCAGTTGAGGAGGTACATTCATGATCCGTCGCATGTAGTCCAAGTAGATGATGTACAGGTGAGAGATAACCTGACTGTTGAAACATCACCTATGAGGATCGAGGATCGAGAGTTGAAGCAGTTGCGGGGTAAAGAGATTGCCTTGGTGAAGGTAGCTTGGGGAGGACCAGCAGGTGGCAATGTGACTTGGGAACTTGAGAGTAAGATGAAGGAGTCTTACCCAGAGTTGTTCGCTTGAGGTATGTTTTCGAGGACGAAAACTCTTTTAGTGGGGGAGAGTTGTAACACCCCGATGAAATAAGGCTAATTATTTAATTTAAATTAATATAATATTTATTAATTTAATTAATTAATTGGAAATATTATTGGATTATTATTATTGGAAAATATATATATGTTGGAAATAAGGAAAAGAGCCCATTTGGAGTAAAAAGGTTTTTACGTGAAAAACAGAGAAACGATCGTGAAGGAGGAAAAGGGCAAAGAGACAGAGCAAGGGCTGAAGGTTGAAGAGAGAAAAGCTTGGAGCTCAAAGATTTGACGGATTAATCAGGTAAGGGGGGTTTATCGTCGATTAATGGGTATTATGGGATAATATGTGATGGGTAGTGATAAGCCGTTAATTTGACCCTAATTGGGATTGTTGATGCTGAAGAGTTATGTTGGATAAATTGTATTTAGACTGTAATTGAATCTGTGTTTGGGTTAGTTGTGAAATTCCGAACGTATAGCTTTTTACGGAATCGGAATCGGAGGTCCGGAAGTCCTCCAACGGCGGAAAATGCGGAGAATTCTGCATTCTGCCTTGTGTTAGCGCAGGAACTGCTGTTTTGTCTGCGTTAACCGGTTAACCCAGGGTGTTAACCGGTTAACACTGTTATAATTTGTGAAAATGTGCTGTTTTGCCTGCGTTAACCGGTTAACCCAGGGCGTTAACCGGTTAACACTGTTACGTTTTGCCAGAAAATGTGTTTTTGCCTGCGTTAACCGGTTAACCCAGGGCGTTAACCGGTTAACACTGTTGCAGAGTGGAAAAATTGGCTTTTTAATGTTGTGTACATAATTGAGAGTTGGCCTATGTTGGCGTATGATGTAATAGGGATTATTTCCCGCTGTTTTGAGCAGTATAGGTATTAGTAGAGTGTGCTAATACTGTGTTTAATTGATTGACATGATAATGATGTGTTGATACGTGTGTTGAGGATGTATGATGATATGCATAATGCTATGAATGTATATATTATGCATGAAATTGTGAATGGACTGTTGTATGGCTAGAGTGTGAGCATGTGTCTATTGTGAATTGTTGTTGATGTTGCATTGCTCGATGATTAGCGTGCATAGCATAGCCTTTGGGGCTGTAGCTAATTCCCATGGTGAGGAATTAGTGAGTGAACCATTGTGGGTTTGTTGTTGATGTTTGCATGCTAGATGATTAGTGTGCATAGTCTAGCCTTCGGGGCTGTAGCTAATTCCCATGGTGAGGAATTAGTGAGTGAGTCACTAGGTCTCAAATGAGTGGGACTAGTGAGCTTAGTAGCCGTATCTGGATTGATCGGTGAGCTTGAACTATATGTTCAAGAATAGTCGGTACCGCATGTGTGGAGTCTCATCGCATAATGTATGTATGGCGTACAATATGAATGGATGTATTCCAATATTGTACGTGTGTTTGTGTTGTTATGTAGTATGATTTGAGATTATACTTGTGTTTTATGTTGGTGTTGAGTATGATGTTGAGCTGATGTGCTGTTACTGATTGTATGTTGTGATTAGGGTGATTAATGTGTCAAATTACTTAACATGACATGAGATTTTATAATGCTTATTATATCGATTGAGGAACTCACCCTTACAACTATTTTTCAGGTAACGAGAAATGAGTTGAGTAGAAGCGAATGCTTGGAGTCTAGTGTAATCTCCTTAGTGGGTCATGCTCTGATAGATGTAACATCGGGAGGGAACCTTTTAATCGCGTTGTTAATGATTGTTGAACCAGTTACATGTAGTATGTTACATGTTTTGATTGATTTGATTTATATCCGCTGCGATTTATGCAAATGTTTAATTGATTAAATAAAGAGCATGACAGTTATTTTGGAACATGGTGTGAATGATTGTGTGACACCCTTAACTGCATAATTACTCTGATATATGTTTATTATTTTAATTAAATAATTGGGGGTATTTTAGAAGGGTGTTACAAAATCCAGATCTTCTTGTTCATCATGTATTCTTCAGATAGTTGCTCAAAATTGATTTTCTTTAGAAGTTCTTGATATGTCTTCTATAGAACCTTCTTCAGATGTATAAATCAGCAGAGTAACTATTTGAAAATCTTCAGAGTTAGAGTATCTGAGTTTTCAACCTTCAGGCATTGTGAGCATTGTGTCTTCAGAGTCAGAGAGACTGCTTTATTTGACTCTAAGTCATCTATTCTGGACTTGCGCGATGTCAAGTGTTGTCTATCTAATCCATTTTCTGTTAGAGTCCCGCACACTTAGATAAAATTTTTAGGGTACCAATTTGTTTCATCATTTGTTATCATCAAAACTTTATAGATGAATTGTAGACACAAAATCTTGTTCTAACAATATCCTCCTTTTTGATGATGACAAAAACTTCAGACTGATGATGAAACAATGATACTCCATAATAACTTAAAGGAGTTATCTCAGAGTTAGATGTATGATGATTCCCCCTGAGATAAGCAATCTCCCCCTAAATTAGATGCTTAAGAAGTTTTAGATGTTCTTACCAGATCAACTTACGTTGTATAGCTTGTTTCTCAGATGTTTTCACTCAGATACTTCCTACAGAGCTTAAGACTTCATAATAATGGTTTTTAAATATGCGTAATGCAATATGAGGCTTAGATGATATTTCATCAAAGGCTGTTTAATTTATTCTCCCCCTTTTTTTCAGACTAAAAAAGGCTTAGCAAAGTAAGTGAGGCAAAACATATATCATTGATGAGAGAAAGATACAGATAAGAGAAAAAAAATAGAAGAGAACAAAGGAAAGAAAAACACTTAGAAGACAAACATAGAAGATAAGTACTTAGAGAATTAGCAAAAAAAATCCTAAGTGTGACTAAGGGTTCGGAGGTGGCGGCATCCTTTGAAGCAACTGAGTCAACAGGTACTGAATGTTAGAGTTGACAGAGTCCTGTTGATCCAGTCTTCCTCTCACAATCTGTTTCTCTTTTTGTAGTTCTTCTATAGTCTTCAACACAAGTGGAGCAAAGTCAGAGTGAAATGACTCCCCTTGAGTCAGAGCATCATCCTTAGCCTTGGCAGCCTCTTTCGCAGCAATGCGTGCCACTTCTTTAGCGTTAGCCTTGGCTTCAGCAGCAGCCTCCGCGGCGTTTCTGCAGCTTCTCTTGCTTTCTCTTTTTCTTCCAAGTGAGCATTTTCCTCATCTTCTCTGCGAGCTCTCTCCTCTGCATCTTTAGCCAAACGGGCCTGTAACCTCTCTCCGGCTTCTCTGATGAAGTTGTTTCTGACTTGTTTAGAGAGTCCTTTCATCTTGAAAGCCTCAGATGTCATCCATCTAATTACTCTATTCCAGCGAATCCTCACCGCAGAAGGATCATCACTGACTCTAGAGTTTTTAGATAGTGATCTGATCTTTTCCACTGAAGACTTAGCAAATAAGACGATCGCCTCTTCCAGAGTGGGGAAGGTGGGTTCAGGTTCAGAGGTGGGAGGTATAGGTGCTGGTGATGTGGGGGTGGTTTCAGTGGGAGGTTCAGATTATTGGGTAATAGGGTTTTCAGAGGGAGTTTCTGTGTGAGGTTTAGAGGGTGGTGTTGGTGGGTGTTCAGAAGGGGAATGGATGGTGGTTTCTGGCTCAGATGGGTTTTGAGTGGAGAGGGCGCGGGCCTGGAGTTGTGCAAGAGTAGGGGATTGAAGGTCAGATGGTTCAGATTTGTCAGAGTCAAATGAAATGTTGTAGTAGGGTGGGGATGAGAGAGTGGAGGAGGGTGGCGAGATGGGTTCATTGAATAGTTAGGCTTCAGATATTGGTAGTGTTGTGGTTGTTAGATTGAATTTTTGAAAGGGAGGTGAGGGTGGGTTAGAGGTATGGGTTTCAGAAGGATTTTGGTGTAGGTTGTGGGTTCAAATTATGTGTATATTGGGGATGGTTGAGGTAAGAAAGAAGACAGTTGCCTTAAATGTAAAGTAGGAGAGTCAGAGGGTTGAGACTTACTTGGAGAGGAGGAGGAGACCAGAGGCATAGGTGGTCTGGACACAGAAGGTTCTCCCAACTTTGATTTCTTAGCTTTCTTCGTCTTCTTAGAGGGCTCTTTTTGCCTCTTCATGAAGTTGGATGGATGTTTAGGTAGCAATCCACCGAAAAGTCTGAGATGTCTACCCATTGATTAGCCAGATCCTACAGATAGTGGGTGATAACCTCTGGGGGATCTATCTTAGAGAACAGATAGAGATCGTTGGGTATCTTCCTCTGATCCTTCAGAGCTCCCCAGGAGGTATCCAGATATGGCTTAACGACAACTCTCTCGATGATGCCCATGCTCTTCAGATTCCTTGAGTTCATAGGCCTACCGGTGTCTACCGTCACATCCTCCATCAGATTGTAGGATATCAGATAATCCACCAACCCGTTTTCTATCAGAATGTTGGAGATCAGCCTTCCCAGGGGAATGTAAGTTCCAAGCTTTATGTTGTTTCTGGTTTCCCTGACGGAGTCCCTCAGATATTTGAACAAAAGAGTAGGCATATTCAGCCTGAGTCCTTTGTGGAGGCAGTAGAGGATGCATTTCTGGTCAGTATTGATGTAATCTGACGAATTGGATGATGGGCGATGATGAATAGTCCCTAGAATAATCTTTAGCCAGACCCTCAGATTCTGGTGAAGTTCTTTGTTCTTGGAGGATTTTCCTTCTGCGTTCTGCTTGAAGATTGTTGGGATAATCTCCTGGGACATATATTTTGCCCTAGGGTTGACGTTGTAGATTCTTCTTCCCCCGGTCTTCTCCATATTCAGAAGTTTAGCGATGGATTTCTCAGTGATAACCATCTTCACCCCCAGAACGTATGAGACAATGCAGTGATAATCTAAATCTGCAAATCTCCAGAATTCCTT
This sequence comes from Lathyrus oleraceus, assembly GCF_024323335.1. Taxonomy (NCBI): domain Eukaryota; kingdom Viridiplantae; phylum Streptophyta; class Magnoliopsida; order Fabales; family Fabaceae; genus Lathyrus; species Lathyrus oleraceus. The sequence continues at coordinate 87,983,023 of NC_066581.1, forward strand.
GACCAGATAGGTGTAGATGGGACCATAGAGTCTCTGAAAGTAGTTTTCCCACCCTTGCTTTCTCAATTCCTCCGTTAGGTCAATGCCATTTCTCTTCATGTTGTAAAAGTCTACCAAAGATTCACAAAGAACTTCCAGTTTGTCAAAGGGAGTTACAAGATGAATGTGGGGTGGACGATCCAAAATGTGAGGTTCCTTGTAGATTGGGGTTGACATAGCAGCAGTTACAGTGGAGGTTTGCTGGGAAGCAGTTGAATGTTGTTCGGTTGATTCCATCTGTTGACAAAAGTTGTATACTTGTTGTTGTTGAGAATCCATGTAGAAGATGAAGAACACTTGACGAACACGTGAAGAACTGAGAAAGAGTTTGAAAATAGAGGGTTTGTGTTGGATGTGAGTGAAAAATGTGAAAGTGGGAGTTGTGACAGTATATATACGCAAAGTAAGCATGCAAAACGACATCATTTAATGGGAATATAGAATAACAATTAAATAATAGCACAGAAATTGAGTTGACATGCGAGAGGGAAAATTAATTATAACTAATGATGGATGTCTAATCCCAGAAATTTGCACACTGGTCGAGGAGATCTCAAAAGTCTGGCTCTTGAGTTCTGTGCTAGACAGTTGTCTAGAAGATCCAAGGTCATACACAAGAGAGGCCACGTGTTGATATATCCAATCTTCAAGAATACCAAGAGATTGGTTCCTGAGGATTTTTGATTCAGATAACTTCTAACTGGTAGAAATATCATAGTCATATCCAGATGCCAGAAGTTTAAAGTTAGAGCCTATTTTGCCAATTCAGAGAAGCACATATTTTTGACTCATTCTGGGCAATTTGCCATGCTTAGATGTTTCAGAATGAATGATAATCTATCTTCAGCTAGGGGTTTTGTGAAGATATCAGCCCATTGGTGGTCTGTATCTATAAATTTTAGTGTAATTACCCCTTTCTGAACACAGTCTCTGATAAAATGATATTTAATTTCTATGTGCTTTGCTCTGGAGTGCAAAATAGGGTTCTTACTTAAACATATGGTAGCAGTATTGTCACAAAAGAAAGGAACGTTACTCTTATATATCTGAAGATCTTCAAGTTGATTCTTCATCCAGAGCATCTGAGTAGTGCATAATGAAGCTGAAATATATTCTGCTTCTGCAGTAGAGAGTGCTATGGTTGACTGTCTTTTGCTGGCCTAAGAGATAAGGTTTCCTCCTAGAAATTGACAGTTTCCAAATGTACTTTTACGTTCCAATCTGTCTCCAGCGTAATCTGCATCATAATATCCAGAAAGTCTATACTTTGATGTTTTCTCATACATCAGGCCAAGGTTAGGTGTTCCTTTCAGATACCTTAGGATTCTCTTAATAGCTGTTAGATGAGATTCCCTTGGATCTGATTAGAATCTAGCACAAATACAAATGTTGAAGAGAATATCTGGTCGTGTAGCAGTCAGATAGATAAGAGAGCCTATCATGCCACGATAGAGTTTTTGACAAACCTTTTCACATACCTCTTCTTTCTCCAGAATGCAGGTAGGATGCATGAGAGTCTTTGCTGGTTTGCTTTCTGACATTTAAAATTTCTTCAAAATGTCTTTTATGTATTTGCTTTGATATACATATGTAGCGTATGAAGCTTGGTTGATTTGAATTCCCAGAAAGAATTTTAGTTCTTGCATCAAACTCATTTCAAATTCTGCCCGCATTAACTCAGAGAATTCTTGACAAACAGAGGGGTTAGCAAAACCAAAAATTATGTCATCAACATATATCTGACAGATCATGAGGTCATTTATGATGTTTTTACAAAAGAGTGTAGAGTCAACTTTACCTCTGATAAAATCATGTTCCAGAAGAAAAGTGATGAGTCTTTCATACCAACCTCTAGGAGCTTGTTTTAGACCATACAAAGATTTTTTCAGTTTAAAAATATGTTCTGGACATTTTTAGTTTTCAAAACCCGGAGGTTGATGAACATACACTTCTTCATAAATATATCCATTCAGAAATGCACTCTTGACATCCATCTGATATAATTTGATGGAATGATTTACAGCAAATGATACAAGTAAACGAATAGATTCTAACTTGGCGACTGGAGCAAAGGTTTCATTATAGTCAATGACTTCTTGTTGACTATAACCTTGTGCTACCAGTCGTGTTTTGTTTCTGACCACTTCTCCCTTTTCATTTAGTTTGTTTCTATACACCCATTTTGTTCCAATAACGTGGGTACCTTTTGGCTTTGGTACAAGATCCCAGACGTCGTTCTTTGCAAATTGATCAAGTTCTTCTTCCATTGTCATAATCCATTCTTTGTCTTGAAGTGCCTCATCACAAGATGTTGGCTCTATTAGAGACACTAATCCCAGAGGGGTTTCCTCGGATACTTTGAATGTAGACCTTGTTCTGACAGGTTCATCCTTGTTTCCCAGAATCAATTCTTCAGAGATGTTTAGTCTATTTCTTGATTTTTTTTCTGTGTAATTGAGATTTCCGTTGTTTCTGGGGTTTTCCTTTCAGCTTCCTCAGATTCTTTAGTCTTTTCGTCAGAACCTGCAAGTGTTATCTCCAGATCTACAAGTTTTTCAACTAGCTTTGACTTTTCAGAGTCAAGCTTATCATCATATCTGACATGTATTGATTCTTCCGTAATTTTAGTTTCTGAATTGTATACTTTATAGCCCTTAGAGCGTTCTGAGTATCCCTACATAATACCATTTAATGCTTTTGAATCAAACTGGTTCAAATTATCTTTAGTGTTTAGGATAAAACAGGAGCATCCAAAAGGATGAAAATAAGAAATGTTAGGTTTTCTTCCCTTACACAATTCATAAGGAGTCTTCTCCAGAATAGGTCTTATAGAGATTCTATTCTAAATATAACAAGTTGTATTTACTGCTTCAGCCCTGTAAGACCCCAATTTTGACCCTAAGATTCCTCATGCAAATTTCATCATATGCATTAGCATTGGGACCACACCTTGGCATTCTCCTTACCCCTCTTTCATTGGGTTTGTTTTGGGAGAGATTACAAAGAACTATGTGATTGTATCATACTTGTATATTATTATTTTACTAACCAAAATACCAAAAATATGTCTTTGCATTTGCCTAACTCTTTTGTAGGTAGGGCATGATCATCATTGATCTATCAAGTTCATATCTAGGGTTTAAGACCCCCATGGCTAAAAGTAAAATCAAGAATTGATCCACAATGTCTCAAGCATCATATATGAGCCCCAATGATCTCTACATGTCATATTGATCAAGTATTCTTCAAGAGTTTGGAGGTGATTTTCCTTGGAAACCCTAGTTTGACTAGGTATCTTAAGTAACTTCTCCAACAAGTTATCTCACCAATTGATCAAATTACTTAAGGTACATTTCAAAATTCATCATCTTATGCATATATTATCTACCATGAGCCGATAAAGTCAAGAGAATTGAAGGTTAGCAAGTAGGTTGATGGTGGTTGGCCAGATGAATTAATCTGATCAAAACTGGGTCTCCCTAGACCCTATCTCCTACAATTTTCACCATATGAAAATGATTCCAAGAGTAAAGTTACTCTAAATGACATTCCAAACAACTTTTATGTTGAAGTCTAGGGTCTAATTTTTCTTGTAAAATCATTTTCTATATTGAAACATTATAGGTCATTTTGTCTAAACCCTAATTTGAAAGTCAACTTCCCAAGGCCATAACTTGCTCAATTTTTATGAGATGAGAGATTTCCAAGTTGCACAATCAAATTAAATATGTCCACTTAAACTTTTATGTTTGGAGGGAGAGATATATCAACTATTATGAGCATGTGATATGAGGATACATTATAGGTCATTTTTTACCTATACCATTGAACAAGTGATTTTCCTCAACTTCAAAAATTCATAACTCTATCATTCTAAATCCAAATGACATGAAATTGGTGACCATTGTGAATGTATTTTAAATAGCTACAACTTTGATGAAGACACCTTTCTCATTTGGAGCTCACATAAAAAGTTAAGCAAGGTGGAATATTGAGATATATGACTTAACACTTAGAAATTTTTTCAACATGTTGAAATTTCCAAACTTCCACCTCAAAATTCACCATGATCCAAGTTCCAATTGGAAAAGTGTCCAACATCAAAGTTGTTCCCATTGATCTAAGCTTTCCAAAGAACCACATCTCATGCATTTTGGATGAGGTTTGCTAGGGTTGCACATGGTCTTAACAGGTCTGCGTCATTGGAGAAAATCAAGTGTCCAAAACTCCATTTCACTTTGCCTTGCTACTCAAGCATGATTTGAAGTTCAGTACAGATGCAATTGGATCATAATGGATTGCTTCATGGGCCTGTACACGCCCATGCAAGCTTGTACATCACCTGCCATTTTTAGCAATTTTTCAAGTGTGCAATTTATAAGACCCCAATTTTGACCCTAAGATCCCTCATGCAACTTCATCATAAGCATTAGCATTGGGATCATACCTTGGCATCCTCCTTACCCCTCTTTCATTGGGTTTGCTTTGGGAGAGATCACCAAGCATTTTGTGATTATATCATACTCGTATATTATCATTTCACTAACCAAAATATCAAAAATATGTCTTTGTATCTATATAACTCTTTTGTAGGTAGGGGCATGATCTCCTTGATTCATTGATCACATCTAGGGTTTGAGACCCTCATGAACAAAGAGCACAACCAAGAATTGATTCAATAATGGTTATGAGCATCATATATGAGTCCCAATGTTCTCTACATGTTATATTGATCAAGTTTGCTTCAAGAGTTTGAGGGTGATTTGCCTTGGAAACCCTAGTTTGACTAGGTATCTTGAGTAACTTCTCCAACAAGCTATCTCACCAATTGATCAAATTTCTCAAGGGACATTTCAAATTTTATCATCTTATGCATATATGATCTACCATGAGCGAAGAAAGTCAAGAGAATTGGAAATTAGCAAGTTGGTTGATGGTGGTTGGCCAGATGGATTCATCTGATCAAAATTGGGTCTCCCTAGACCCTATCTCCTATAATTTTCACCATATGAAAATGATTCCAAGAGAAAACTTACTCTAAATGACATTACAAATAACTTTAATGTTGAGACCTAGAGCTAGTTGTTCTTGGGAAATCATTTTCTATGTTGAAACATTATAGGTCATTTTGTCTAAACCCTAATTTGAAAGTCAACTTCCCAAGGCCATAACTTGCTCAATTTTTATGAGATGAAAGATTGTCAAGTTTCACAATAAAATTCAATGTGTCTACTTAAACTTTTATGTTTGGAGTGGGAGTAAATTCAACTTCTTTGAACATGTGATATGAGGCTACATTATAGGTCACTTTTGACCTATACCATTGATCAAGTGATTTTTCCAAACTTCAAAAATGCATAACTCTATCATTTCAAATCCAAATGACATGAAATTTGTTGCCATTTTGAATGTATTTGAGAGAGATACAACTTTGATAAAGACACTTTTCTCATTTGAAGCTCCCATAAAAAGTTAAGCAATGTGGAATATTGAGACATATGGCTTGACACTTAGAAAATTTTTGATATGTCAAATTTTTCCAAACTTCCACCTCAAATATCTCCAAGTTCCAAGCTCCAAATGAAAAAGTGTTCAACATCAAATTTGTCCCTCTTGATCTCACCTTTCCAAAGAGCTAAAATTCATGCATTTTGGATGAGAAATGCATAGGTTGCGCATGGCTTAAACAGGATGATATCATTTGGCATGGATCAATCTTCAAGTGACAATGCACATGTACCTTGCAATCTAATCCATCTCCAAAGCATCTGATCATTCATTTGGACTTTCAAACCATCATTCCATGGGCCTATGCGCGCCCGTGCAGCATGGCATCATCATTTTACCAAATTTGGAAAGTGGAAAGAGTGTGCAAATATCATTTGATTTCCCTATAAATTGAGGCCCTTATGCTCAGAATTCACACAGACATTGCGCCAGCTTTGAATCTCCATTGAAAACCCTTCACTCTAAGAGGATAACCCTGATAAATTCATTTGAATTTGAGCTTGAATCTCCACTGTTTTGGAATTTAATTCTCCAGGAATCCATTGATTCTAAGCCCTTCCATTCCTCTTCTGCAAGCAATTGAAGTGAAGCCAAGCACGATTCAGATCAAGATCTAGCAAGCTCAGACCTCCATTGAAGGTAATTTGCAGAAATTTTAAACTCTTCTATTCTTCTTGATTCTTGCTCAATTCCATTGATTCTTGAGTTATCTGAAGTCCTACCAATGTAGGCAAGAAGATTGAGTTTCTTTGAGGCCAAATCGAAGCAACTCAGATCATGAACCTTATTTTTCAATTCCACATATCTCTCAATATAATTGAAATTGGATGAATTGGAGGTGATATTCGTGCTCAATGATGTTTTCTCTTTAAAATCATGTCCCTGTTTTGAATTTTGGTGATGGTTCATGTTGACCAGTCTGGTGAAGCTCACCGGAGAAGACAACCGAAGTTCTGGCTCCGGTGATGATGTGTCTTGAGTCTGAACCGTGTGATCCATGTTCCACGTTTTAATCTTAGCCGTGCCTTGTGATTACTCATGTTACAACGTTGTTGACTAGGACATTGGTGGAACACGCATTGTGGATCATCAGATCTGCCACCTCAATTAATAAGGGAGATCTGAATGTCCACGTATTTTTGGACTTTCTGAATTTCCATTTAATTCCATTTTCTTCAATAATTCATAATAAATTTAATATTGATCCAAAAAATATGGGACTTTCACCAAAAAAAATCTCTTTCATATTCTGAATTAAAATTATTTTTTGGATCATTATTAATATTTTTCATGAATTAATTGATTTTTCATTTGTTTTTAATTGATTAAAAATATTTTTAAGTGTCCAAAAAATATGAAATTTTTTCTCCAAGGTCCTTTGACCTTGTTTGACCTATGATAAATCTCATGGCCATTTATTGGGTGTTTTGATGAGATTTTAGGATTTGGACAAAACATATTTGAATTTAATGCATTATTTTAAAATTTTTAATTGAATAAATGCCATTTTAATTGTGTTGACCATTTGGATTGACTTAATTGAGTTTCTTATTTGTTGTTGGGCCTTGGTCAAGGTTGATTTGACTTTGTCAAGTTAATATTATTGGATTTAGGGGATTGATGGAATATACATTCCATCTCCCAAAATGAATGAATAATATTAATTTGATAAAGTCCTCCTTTGACCAATTTGTGATCTCATTCATCCCCTTCCCTCTTCATCTAATTCCCCTTCTTCATTCATTCATTTTTAATTGGCCAATGACATTTCAAAGTCCTAATGCTAGTTGATTGAAAGATTAACACGAGTATGGATGAGATTAGGCCACACCTTTTGCATATTTTTTGTGTGTGGTATGTTTAATGAGCATAGTTAATAATACTATGTCTCCAACATGCATTAACACCAAAAGTCTATTGCACAGCCTCAAATAGTTGTGGCTTCTATATAAGTCCAATTACGATTGCTTAACATAGTGCTAAATTTGTGACATGAAAGGCATAAGCATTCTAGTTAGTGAGATTGTAAGTCTCCCCTCTTCCATGGTATTGTGTGGAAACTTAGCCTTCTTTCCTTCCTTTGGAAGATATTTTGGTTCAAGGATCCATGCTTGTGGCAAGTGGATTGAGTGTTCTCCAAAGAATGTCTTGAAAACAAAAAGCAAAACAAAACTAACTACTAACTTACTAACCATTAACTTTTAATTTCAAGTCTTTACTTTTATGCAATTTACTTTTAGCACTTTATTATCATTTGCCATTATACATATCATTCTAATTGTTTATGTTAATGTAATCTTCACTTTGTCCATTTGGACCATATTGTGTGATATACTTTGTTGCTTTGCTTGTTTGTGTGGTCTTTGACCATTAATGCACATAATAATAATAAAAAACCCTAAAAGACTTTTGAGTGGACTGTTGTTTTGATCTTGCCCAATTGGACTTAGAACTTAGGCAACATTCCTTTGCTAATAGACTTGGCCAATGTCAATTTATTGAAGAACCAAGTGCTTGCAAGTTGAAATTGATCTGATACATCATTCAAGATCTCTCTAGTTCATCTGCAACATTGATCATTGGTAAGCTGTTATGTTGAACCTGTGACTTGTGGATTTCATCTGCTACATAGGCTATTTTGAAGAAGATCATGCAGTGGATAGGCTTGGATGAGGCCATCTTTATTTGATGCCTTTGCTCTTCAAGATTGATATAATTGTGCATTTGTGTATTGCTTGATTCTAAAAGTCCAAGGGAATTCTAGGTTTCTATTGACATACTTGTCTATTGGATTGCTCCCATTTGGTCAGATCTTTTCAACTTTAAACTTTTAATTTTTGTGAATAGGGTAGTCTCTTCATCTTCTCCCCATTTCTTTAATTTCAAAATCCCTCCCTCCATTTTCAAAACCTTCTTTGTGTGAACTACTTTTGTTCTAAACTTAGACCACTTTTGCAAAAAGATAGAAACTTTGGCCTTATGCCATTGCATTTTTCAAACTTACTTTCTTAAATCAAACTTGTGAATAAACTTAACTATACTTGACTTAAACTTTCAAAAAAGCCAAAAAGAATTAACTCATTCAAACCATTTTCAGGCTTTAGTGCCTTTCAAACTTAAATTTTGCTAAAACCAACACACTCATTTTGAAATTTATAGCACGAACTACGAGGTTTTGATCCCTCATTTATATGTTGGTACGTAGGCACAAGCCCGAAGGACTTGTCAAACACAAAAATATAATTAATGAATTCTTTTCTCATCCCCCCATTCTATTTGTTTGTAAACATCACTTTGTACAAAATACATATGCACACAAAAAGGGCTCCCTAGGAGTACCTAAGACACTTTGGGTGCTAACGCCTTCCCTCTGTGTAACCAACCCCCTTACCTGTGATCTCTGATTTTTATTAGTTTTTATTTGAAAACTTCTTATTATTTGGGTTTTGTTCGTACTTTTTCCCTATTCCCTTGGAAACAATAAAAGCGCGGTGGCGACTCCTGTTAATTGATCTCTAGCTTGTCAATAGCTTGATGATCATGAATTTCCCGCTACACAATTATCAATCCCAAATTCTATAAGTATAAGGCCTCTGAGCTCATTTCAAACACACCTTGCACGCCAACTTTGCCCCCCAATTGAAACCCTCGCCATTCAAAGGAAAACCTGAGAATTTTCAACTTGAAAATTGAGTTTGAATCTCACTGTTTGGAGATTCAAAAACTCCAGGATCCAAAGCTTTGTACCATTGCCAAACCACTTCTACAAGCTCGTCGAGTTTAATCAAGTCAAGTTTGAAGCAAGCAAGATCCATTTCTGCACAGCATTGAAGGTAATTTTCAAAAATCTCCTTCTCTTCGATTCTCACTCAATTCTCATCAATTCTCTCGGATCTTTGGTTGTCTGAAGTCCTACCAATGCAGGTAAGAAGATTGAGTTGTTTTGAGGTTAAATCGAAGAAACTCAGTTGACACACCTCAAAATTCAACTCCTCATATCTTTCTATATATTTGGACTTAGTTGAAATTGAGGTCAATTCGTGCTCTACGCCATTTTTTTCTTTCAGATCACGTCCTCTTTTTTCATTTTGGTGATGATGACGAGTGAACCAATCCGGTGAACCTCGCCTGAGAAGGTGACCGGAGGTCCAACGCCGGTGGTGTGTTGGACAGGTTCTGAGCCATTGATCTTGTTTAAATTATTTTAATCTTGAGCGTTGCTTTTGAATACCATTGGTGTGGTGCGCTGACTCGTGTGTTTGGTGGAACGCGCGTTTTAGACCACTTGATATGCCACCTCAATTAATGAGGGAGATCAAGTGGTCCACGTTTTTTTGATTTTTTGATTTTCATTTTATTTCATTTGATTTTCATTAATTCATATTAATTTTAATATTGATCCAAGAAATATGAGAGTTTCACCAAATTTTTTAAAATAAATTCATCTTTCATATTTTGAATTAGAATTATTTTTTGGATCATTATTAATATTTTTCATGATTTAATTAATTTTGTGAGTATTTTTAATTGTTTAAAAATACTTTTTAGTCTCCAAAAATTCTAAAAAAAATTCTCCAAGGTCCTTTGACCTTGTTTGACCTATGATAAATCTCATGGCCATTTATTTGGTGTTTTGATGAGATTTTAGGAATTTGACAAACCATATTTAATTTAATGCATTATTTTAGTATTTTTTAATTGAATAAATGCAAAATAATTGTGTTGAGTTATCTTGATGATTTGTATAAGTTTGACTTGTGTTGTTGGGCCTTGGTTAAGGTTGATTTGACTTTGCTAGGTTAAAATCATTGGATTTAGAGGATTGATGGAATGTACATTCCATCTCCCAAAATGAATAAATGATCTTAATTTGGTAAATGTCCTCCTTTGACCAATTTGAGTTTTGATCTATTCCCATCCCTCTTCATCTAATTCCCCTTCTTTATGCATCCATTTCATTTGGCCTATGATATCTCAAAGTTCTAAGGCTAGTTGATTGAAAAATCAACATAAGTATGGATGAAATTAGGCCACCTCTTTTGCATATTCTTTTGTGTGTGTATGTTTAATGAGCATAGTCAATTATACTATGTCTCCGACATGCATTAACACCAAAATTCTATTGCCCGACCTCAAATAGTTGTGACTTCTACATAAGTCCAATTATGATTGCTTAACATAGCGCTAAATTTTTGACACAAAAAGGCATAGCATTCTAGTTAGTGAGATTGTAAGTCTCCCCTCTTTCATGGTGTTGTGTTGAAACTTGGCCTTTTTTCCTTCCTTTGGAAGATGTCTTGGTTCAAGGATCCATGCTTGTGATAAGTGAGTTGAGTGTTCTCCAAAGAATGACTTAAAATGAAAAGCAAAAACAAAAAACAATACTAACTTCTAATTCATTAACCACTAATATTTAATTTCAAGCCATTTACTTTTAATGTACTTTAATTTTTAAGCTCTATTCATTTGCCATTATTCATACCATTTTAATTATTTATATTAATGCCTTTTCACTTTGTCCACTTGGACCATATTGTGTGATATATCTTGTTTGTGTATATTTTGTTTGTTTGTGTGGTCTTGGACCATTAATGTACATAATAAGAAACAAAAACCCTAAAAAAACTATTGTGTGGACTGTTGGTTTGATCTTGGGCAGTTGGCCTTAGAATCTAGGCAACATCCCTATGCAAAACGACTTGGCCAATGCCAACTTTCATGTAACCAAGTGCTTGCAATTTGAAACTTCATCTGATACATCATTGAAGATACATCTGAGTTCATCTGCAACATGCTCATCGTGAAGCTGTTATTTTGAACCTGTGACATGTGGAATTCATCTATTACATGGAAAATTTGAAGAAAATTATGGAGTGGCTAAAGCTTGGATGTGTCTATGTTTATTTGATGCCTTGCTCTTCAAGTTAATAATATATGCATGGTTTGTTGCTTGATTCTTATATCCAAGGGAATTTGGGGTTTCTATATGGCATTCTTGCCTATTGGATTGCAGCCCATTGGTCAGATATTTTCAACTCTTAACTTTTAAATTTATGCTTAGGATTAGTCTCTTCATCTCCTCCCTATCTCTTTAATTTCAAAATGGGAGACCTCTGCACGGTTGTCTCCCATTCAATATGGTGTTCCCCGCAGGTTCGATAACGTTTCCTTCCTCAGCAGATTTCCTCCTTCCCTAGCTAGGGTTGAGCCTTTGGGATGTTGATCTCTTTGCTCTGGCAATTGTTCCCCTCTTTTGTGGATTGATCGAGGATTGTATCGATGATTCAAATTTTTGCGACACCTTTGTTTTGTCAGCATAATCATCATATATACATATACATATACATATACATATACATATACATATACATATACATATACATATACATATACATATACATATACACTCATATAATTTCATAATCGCATGATTGTATCATCATATTGGTTGATTCATTATTTGAGACTCGTATTCTCTGTTATGGCGGTACTTTATCCCCATACAAATCCGGCGTCTGTCCTCCTTCAATTGTAGAGTGTCACCCCCTTAAGCAGAGAGACTTTAACCTTTCTCCTTTCCCCACTGAGTTATTTCCTCGTGGAAGATTTTTGTTTTAGTTTCCTCCCTAGTGGATTATCTGGATGGAATCACTCCCCTTGAGTTATATCCTCATTGGGTTGAGTCTTGATTGACCGTTTCTTTCTAGTTCTTACCTAGATAGATGCTTTGGGTCCCCTAAGGGTTTATTACCCAGTAACTGATAATATTCTTCTTAGTTTGCAGTTTGTTACTTCTTGCCTAATACCCGACAAAGGTATCCTTGCTTTCCCCATCAGTAGAGTCCCTAGTGGATTCATTCTTTTCCCGGAAGAATATCCTTGATATGTTCATCCTAACCGATGACGGATATTTTCTTCCCCTGTTTGAGTTTATCCTTGATATGTTCATCCTAACCGATGACGGATATTCTCATCTTTGGTATTCTATCCAGTAAAAAGGTAGTTGTAATCCCTATTTTGTTCCCTAGAGAGCTAATCCTTGATATGTTCATCCTAACCGATGACGGGTTTCCTTCTCTTTGCGGTCTTCTACCCAGTAACTGGTAGTTGTAAATCTTGCCTTTCTTTCCCCTTTGCAGAGTCTATCCTTGATATGTTCATCCTAACCGATGATAGATTTTCTCTTTGTGGTATTCTATCCAGTAACTGATGGATGTAATTCCTATTTGTTCTCCTCAACAGAGTCTATCCTTGATATGTTCATCCTAACCGGTGACGGATTTTCTCTTTGATGGTATTTTATCCAACATTCGATAGATGTAATTCCTACTTTTTGCTCAGTTGGCTTATCCTTGATATGTTCATCTTAACCGATGACGGGTATCCTCCTTGACATCCCAGGAAAGTCTATCCTTGATATGTTCATCTTAACTGATGACAGATTTTCTTCCCTTCTGAGTCTATCCTTGATATGTTCACCCTAACCGGTGACGGTTATTCTCATCTTTGGTTTTTTGCCCAGTCACTGGTAGTTGTAAATCCTATTTTCTACAGTCTTCCCTGGCAAGGCTATTCTTACTCAGTAACCGGTAATGAATACTCCCTCCTGGTGGTTCTCAGCGAGTCATCCTTGATATGTTCATCCTAACCGATAATAGATGTCCTCTCTGTCAGACCTTTATTATCTCCTTACCCAGTAACAGGTAGTGGATAATAGATTTCTGCTCCTCCTGTGTTGAAGTTTATTTCTTCCCCAGTTGAGTTGAGTGCGCATTTCCTTGGTGAAATCGTTTTTCCTGCATGATTCAAGTATGTCAGTTTTATCCTGATCTACCCGTATCCCCTGCAGATGTTTTGTTTCCCTGGCCGAGTCTTTCCATTTTCATGGAATTCCTCCGAGTCCCCCAGTAATTTTAAGTCGTAGCCTGGCCTACGCATAATCCTTTTTCCCCTCAGAGTCTCTGTCTCTCCAATGAGTTTTTCATTATGGAAAGCATTATGCACTTACGGATATTCAGTCTCTCTGATTTCTTTTCCTTTGTGGCAACAATTCCCCCACAAAGAATTCGCTTCTACATTCATATCATATGCATCATGAGGTCTCTTAGGGACCAAAATTTGTTTCTATGTTGTTATTTAAGCCCATTCTACTGAGTCGATACAACGATTTTAACCTTCACCTCCTCAGTTAGAATATCCTTAAATAGGGGCAGCTGTAAGACCCCAATTTTTACCCTAAGATCCCTCATGCAAATTTCATCATATGCATTAGCATTGGGATCACACCTTGACATTCTCCTTACCCCTCTTTCATTGGGTTTGTTTTGGGAGAGATTACCAAGCACTATGTGATTGTATCATACTTGTATATTATTATTTTACTAAACAAAATACAAAAAATATGTCTTTGCATTTGCCTAACTCTTTTGTAGGTAGGGCATGATCATCATTGATTTATCAAGTTCATATCTAGGGTTTAAGACCCCCATGGCTAAAAGTACAATCAAGAATTGATCCACAATGTCTCAAAGCATCATATATGAGTCCCAATGATCTCTACATGTCATATTGATTAAGTATTCTTTAAGAGTTTGGAGGTGATTCGCCTTGGAAACCCTAGTTTGACTGGGTATCTTAAGTAACTTCTCCAACAAGTTATCTCACCAATTGATCAAATTACTTAAGGTACATTTCAAAATTCATCATCTTATGCATATACGATCTACCATGATCCTAGAAAGTCAAGAGAATTGAAGGTTAGCAAGTTGGTTGATGGTGGTTGGCCATATGAATTCATCTGATCAAAACTGGGTCTCCCTAGACCATATCTCCTACAATTTTCACCACACGAAAATGATTCCAAGAGAAAAGTTACTATAAATGACATCCCAAACAACTTTCATGTTGAAGTCTAGGTCATTTTATATATTGAAACATTATAGGTCATTTTGTCTAAACCCTAATTTGAAAGTCAACTTCCCAAGGCCATAAGTTGCTCAATTTTTATGAGATGAAAGATATCCAAGTTTCACAATCAAATTCAATGTGTCCACTTCAACTTTTATGTTTGAAGGGAGATCTAAATCAACTATTATGAGCATGTGATATGAGGATACATTATAGGTCATTTTTGATCTATACCATTGAACAAGTGATTTTCCTCAACTTCAAAAATGCATAACTCTATCATTCTAAATCCAAATGACATGAAATTGGTGACCATTATGAATTTATTATAAATAGCTACAACTTTGATGAAGACACCTTTCTCATTTGGAGCTCACATAAAACGTTAAGCAAGGTGGAATATTGAGATATATGACTTAACACTTAGAAAAAATTTCAACATGTTGAAATTTCCAAACTTCCACCTTAAAATTCACCATGCTCCAAGTTCCAATTGGAAAAGTGTCCAACAACAAAGTTGTTCCCCTTGATCTAAGCTTTCCAAAGAACCCTATTTCATGCATTTTGGATGAGGTTTTATAGGGCTGTGCATGGTCTTAACAGGTCTGCATCATTGGAGAAAATCAAATGTCCAAAACTCCATTTCATTTGGCTTGCCATTCAAGCATGATTTGAACTTCAGTACAGTTGCAATTGGATCATAATGGATTGCTTCATGGGTTTGTGCATGCCCATGCAAGCTTGTACATCACCCTTGCGATTTTTAGCAATTTTTCAAGTGTGCAATTATCAATCCCAAATGCTATAAATACAAGGCCTCTGAGCTCATTCAAACACACCTTCCGCGCTAGCTTTGCCCCCCCAATTGAAACCCTCACCATTCAAAGGAAAACCTGAGAATTTTCAACTTGAAAATTGAGTTTGAATCTCACTGTTTGGAGATTCAAAAACTTCAGGATCCAAAGCTTTGTACCATTGCCAAACCACTTCTGCAAGCTCCTCAAGTATGATCAAGTCAAGTTTGAAGCAAGCAAGATCCATTTCTGCACAACATTGAAGGTAATTTTCAAAAATCTTCTTCTCTTCGATTCTAACAAATTGTCTGAAGTCCTACCAATATAGGCAAGAAGATTGAGTTGCTTTGAGGTCAAATCAAAGCAACTCAGTTGACACACCTCAAAATTCAACTCCTCATATCTTTCTATATATTTGGAGTTAGTTGAAATTGAGGTCAGATTCGTGCTCTACGCTATTTTTTCTTTCAGATCATGTTCTCTTTTTTCATTTTGGTGATGAAGATGAGTGAACCAGTCCAGTGGACCTCGCCTGAGAAGGTGACCGGAGGTCTAGCACCGGTGGTGTGCTGGACAGGTTCTGAGCCATTGATCTTGTTTAAATTGTTTTAATCTTGAGCGTTGCTTTTGAATACCATTGGTGTGGCGCGCTGACTCGTGTGTTTGGTGGAACGCGCGTTTTAGACCACTTGATCTGCCACCTCAATTAATGAGGGAGATCAAGTGGTTCACGTTTTTTTGATTTTTTAATTTCAGTTTTATTTCATTTGATTTTCATTAATTCATATTAATTTTAATATTGATCCAAAAAATATGAGAGTTTCACCAAAAAATTTTAAATAAATTCGTCTTTCATATTTCGAATTAAAATTATTTTTTGGATCATTATTAATATTTTCCATGATTTAATTGATTTTGTGAATATTTTTAATTGTTTAAAAATACTTTTTAGTCTCCAAATATTCTAAAAAATGTTCTCCAAGGTCCTTTGACCTTGTTTGACCTATGATAAATCTCATGGCCATTTCTTTGGTATTTTGATGAGATTTTAGGAATTTGACAAACCATATATAATTTAATGCATTATTTTTAAATATTTTTTAATTGAATAAATGCAAAATAATTGTGTTGAGCTATCTTGATGATTTGTATAAGCTTGACTTGTGTTGTTGGGCCTTGGTCAATGTTGATTTGACTTTGCTAGGTTAAGATCATTAGATTTAGGGGATTGATGGAATGTAAGTTCCATCTTCCAAAATGAGTGAATGATCTTAATTTGGTAAAAGTCCTCATTTGACCAATTTGAGTTTTGATCTATTCTCATCCCTATTCATCTAATTCCCCTTCTTTATGCATCCATTTCATTTGGCCTATGATATCTCAATGTCCTAAGGCTAGTTGATTGAAAAATCAACATAAGTATGGATGAGATTAAGCCACCTCTTTTGCATATTCTTTTTGTGTGTGGTATGTTTCATGAGCATAGTCCATTATACTATGTCTCTAACATGCATTAACACCAAAACTCTATTGCACGACCTCAAATAGTTGTGACTTCTACATAAGTTCAATTACGATTGCTTAACATAGCACTAAATTTTTGACACAAAAAAGCATAGCATTCTAATTAGTGAGATTGTAAGTCTCCCCTTTTCATGGTATTGTGTGGAAACTTGACCTTTTTTCCTTCCTTTGTAAGATGTCTTGGTTCAAGGATCCATGCTTGTGATAAGTGGGTTGAGTGTTCTCCAAAGAATGTCTTAAAATGAAAAGCAAAAACAAAAAACAATACTAACTTCTAATTCATTAACCACTAACATTTAATTTCAAGCCATTTACTTTTAATGCACTTTAATATTTAAGCTCTATTCATTTGCCATTATTCATACCATTCTAATTGTTTATATTAATGCCTTTTCACTTTGTCCACTTGGACCATATTGTGTGATATATCTTGTTTGTGTATATTTTGTTTGTTTGTGTGGTCTTGGACCATTAATGTACATAATAAGAAACAAAACCCTAAAAACCTATTGTGTGGACTGTTGGTTTGATCTTGGGCAGTTGGCCTTAGAATCTAGGGAACATCCCTATGCAAAAGGACTTGGCCAATGCCAACTTTCATGTAACCAAGTGCTTGCAATTTGAAACTTCATCTGATACATCATTGAAGATACATCTGAGTTCATCTGCAACATGATCACCGTGAAGCTGTTATTTTGAACTTGTGACTTGTGGAATTCATCTATTACATGGGAAAATTTGAAGAAAATTATGGAGTGGCTAAAGCTTGGATGTGGCTATCTTTATTTGATGCCTTGCTATTCAAGTTAATAATGTATGCATTGTTTGTTGCTTGATTCTAACATCCAAGGGAATTTAGGGTTTCTATATGGCATTCTTGCCTATTGGATTGCAGCCCATTGGTTAGATCTTTTCCACTCTTAACTTTTAAATTTATGCTTAGGATTAGTCTCTTCATATCCTCCCCATCTCTTTAATTTCAAAATCTCTCCCTCCTTTTAAAAAATTTCTTTGCTTGTACTTGTCTTTTTTAACTTTGACCACTTTGCAAAGTAGAAACCTTGGCCTTATGCCATTCCATTTTAAAATTTTTTGTTAATCAAACTTGTAACTAAACTTAATTATACTTGACTTAAAAATTTCAAAAGCCAAAAAGAACTAACCCATTCAAACCATTTTTTAGGCCCTTGTGCCTTTCAAACTTAATTTTTGATTAAAAGTAATGTATCCACTTTGAAATTTGTATCACGAACTACGAGGTTTTGATCCCTCATTTTTATGTTGGTACGTAGGCTCAAGTCTGAAGGTCTTGTTAAACACAAAAATATAATTAATGAATTCCTTTCTCATTCCCCCATTCTATTTGCTTGCTAACATCACTTTGTACAAAATACATATGCACACAAGAAATGGCTCCCTAGGAGTACCTAGGACACTTTGGGTGCTAACACCTTCCCTCTGTGTAACCAACCCCTTACCTGTAATCTCTGGCATTTTATTAGTTTTGATTTGAAAACTTCTTACTTTTGGGTTTTATTCGTACTTTTCCCTTTTCCCTTGGAAACAATAAAAGCGCGGTGGCGACTCTTGTTATTTGATGTCTAGCTTATCCATAACTTGATGATCATGAATTTACCGCTACAAGCCCAAAAGTGCTTAGCCACATTAGTTTCATTGATCATGATTCTGTTCATTTCTTAGAGAGTCCTATTCTTCCTCTCTACAATCCCATTTTGCTGTGGAGTTCTAGGACAGGAGAAATCATGGGATATTTCATTTGAATCAAAAAGTTCTTCAAAAAGTTTGTTTTTAAATTCGCCACCATGATCACTTCTGACTCTGATGATCTTAGAGTCAAATTTGTTTTGCACTTTTGAACAGAAACTAGTGAATACAGAGTGTGACTCATTCTTGTGTCTTAGAAATTTTACCCATGTCCAACGACTATAATCATCAACGATGACCAGTCCATACTTCTTACCATTGACTGAAGTTGTTTTAATAGGTCCAAAGAAGTCAATGTGAAGAAGTTCCAGAGGCTTAGAGGTAGAAACAACACTTTTATTTTTGAAGGATGTTTTAGAAAATTTCCTTTTTGGCATGCCTCAAAAGAGCATCTGAAGAAAACTTCAGTTTAGGTAGACCTCTGACTAACTCGAGTTTATTTAGCTGAGAAATCCTCCTCATACTAATGTGACCCAAGTGTCTATGCCATGCCCATTGCTCTTCATTTACAGACATTAAACATCTTACATTCTGATCTTTTAGATCTGAAAGATTAATTTTGTAAATGTTGTTTTTCCTCTTGCCAGTGAAAAGAACTGTTCCATTGTTCTGATTAATTGCTTTGCATGTTTTTTGATCGAAGATTATATCATAACCGTTATCACTTAATTGACTTATGGATAACAGGTTATGCATTAATCCTTCTACGTAAAGAAGATCAGAGATAAAGGGAAGAGATCTATTACCAATTGTTCCGGAGCCTCTGATTCTTCCTTTCTGATTTCCTCCGAAGCCTACGAAGCCAGCATCTTTAAGTTCCAGCCTTTGGAACATATGATTTCTTCCCGTCATGTGTCGCGAGCATCCAGAGTCCAGGTAGCTTGATTAGTGTCTTAACTCTGCTGCATAGGATATCTGCAACATAGACTATTTTATCCTTTGGCATCCATAATCTTTTGGGTCCTTTATGATTAGTTCTCCCAGAGTTTCTGGAAACTTTGGGTTTTCTGGCATTAGTAAAATTTTGTGTTTATGCGTGTGTGTAATGATAAAAAAAGGAGACTTAGGTTTATCATCTGCAAAAGGTATTTTATCATCTCCATCAGAGTCATATCTTATTCCTCTTTTCTTATTCTGACTATGATTGTGTTAGAAGTTTATGGAGCTTGAGATAGAGCTTCTTCAAGTTTTAAAAACTTTTTAGTTGAGAATTCTTTTTCTTTTTCCAACACAAAAATGTTGCCTTTTAATTCAGAAACCTCTACCTCAAGCTTATCACATTCTTCAACAGTTTCTTCAAGGACTTTCTTTAAAGCCTTGAATTTTTGTCGAAGCTTCTGATAGGAGCTTAGAGATTCAGATAAGCAAGATTCAAGGTCAGAGCGAGAAAGATCAGAAAATACTTCTTCAGGATCAGATTCTCTTTTGGATGTGCTTCCATATGTGGTAGCCATGAATGCCACATTTTCCTGTTCCTCTTCAGAGTCTGATTCCGAGGCATCAAATTCAGAGTCATCCCAGGTGGCCATGAGTCCCTTTTTAGTTTTAGAGGAATTTTTCTTGAATCCTTCTTTTCTGGAACTGTCTTTCTTGAGCTTTGGACATTCATTTCTATAGTGTCATGGTTCTTTACATTCATAGCATGTTACCTCTTTGTTTGGTTTGCTTCTGGAGGTTGATTCTGAGAGATCTCCCTTATGTCTTGGTCTTCTGAAGTTATTATTCCTTTTTCTCCAAAGTTGTTTGACTCTTTTGGTTAGAAGGGATATCTCTTCTTCATCATCAAAATCATCCTTTTCAGAGTCATCATTGTCTTCTTCTTCAACTTGGAGAGCTTTATTACTTTATGGCTTACGTCTTTCAGATCTAGACTTTAGAGTCACGAATTTGCTTTTATTTTAGGGCTCGTCTTCCTCTAGTTCTATCTCATGACTCCTGAGGGAGATGACGAGTTCTTCCAGGCTTATATTGTTCAGATCTTTTGATATCTTTAATGCAGTGACCATAGGTCTCCACTTCTTTGGCAAACTTCTGACAATCTTTTTGACATGATGTGCAGTTGTATAGCCCTTGTCCAGACCTAGAGTCCTGCAATTAAAGTTTGAAATCTAGAAAACATTACCTCTACAGCTTCATCATCCTCCATCTTGAATGCTTCATATTTTTGAATTAGAGTCAGAGCCTTTGTCTCCTTGACTTGAGAGTTGCCTTCGTGGGTCATCTTTAAGGAGTCAAGTATTTCTTTAGCAGTTTCCCTATTGGTGATCTTTTCATATTCATTGTAGGATATGACATTCATCAGTATTGTTCTTGCTTTGTGGTGATTTTTGAAATCACACTTCTGATCATCAGCCATTTTATTTTTGGCAATAGCAATACCAACATCAGATACAGGTGGTACATAACCAATTCTGACTATGTCCCATAGGTCAACGTCATAACCCAGGAAGAAATTTTCGATTTTGTCTTTCCAATAATCAAGCTTTTCTCCATCAAACATTGGAGGTTTGGCATTGTGGCTGTCTCTTTCATTGGTGTTAGCCGTTATATTTTTCTCACGCTGGATCTTCTCTACACTGTTAAGCGTTTGATTTGAAAATCAATAACAGAGCCGAAGCTCTGATACCAATTGAAGGTAGAGAAAAACAAGAAAGGGGGGTTTGAATTGTTTTCACAGGTAATTAAAAACTTTTGCAAACAAAACACACACGAAAGATAAAGCAATCAACACAGAAGTTTATCCTGGTTCGCTTGAAATTCAAAGCTACTCCAGTCCACCCGGACAAGGTGATTTCGCCTTCCACAAGGACTTAATCCAATAATCTAGAAAGTTTACAACAAAAGCGTCTAAGAGAACAAAGATCTCTTAGCCCTCTCAAGTTTACAGACTTCACAAGTCACTTGAGGAAGTTTTCAACAACTATTTAAGAAATAGAAAGAGTGTTAAGTGCTTCTAGATAAGCAGTTTTAATCACAATAAGAACAATAAGAATTCACACTTAGAGCAACAACTCGTGTGAACAAATTTGAACAAAAAAGAAAAATTAAAGACTAGAGTTTGGAGTATTCTTGTGTGATAGCTTCGTACTTGGTATGATGATGATTATGCCTTTATAATGTTTTGAATATGAGACCGTTGGCTGAGGCATTAATGTAGAATCTTGGCAATGATGGAACTTTATTGTCATTAAGTTCGTTGTTCTTTCCATAGCAATTTTGGAGAGTGTTTATTCTTTTCCAAATAAAGATTCATACAAAAAATGGAGTACTTCGTTACTAAGTCTTGTGGTTGATCTGCTTGACTTGAATCAGAGTGCGCGAAATCCGGATCTTCTTGTTCAGCATGTATTCTTCAGATAGTTGCTCAGAATTGATTTTCTTCAGAAGTTATTGATATGTCTTATATAGAACCTTCTTCAGATGTATAAATCAGAAGAGTAACTATGTGGAAGTCTTTAGAGTCAGAGTATATGAGTTTTCAACCTTCAAGCGATGTGAGCATTGTGTCTTCAGAGTCAGAGCGCCTGCTTTATTTGAGTATAAGTCAACTATTCTAGACTTGTGTGATGTCAGATGTTGTCTATCTGATCTATTTTCTGTTAGAGTCATGCACACTTAGATAAATTCATTAGGGTACCAATTTGTTTCATCCTTTGTGATCATCAAAACTTTAGAGATGAATTGTAGACACAAAATCTTGTTCTAACAGAAGCTCCATAGGGAAATGCGTGAGAGTTGCCAGAGCATGAGGCTCCACAGGACAGTGCATGAGAGTTTCCAGAGTATGAAGTTCCACAAGGCAATGTATGAGAGTTGCCAAAGCATGAGACTCTATAGGAGAAAATAAAAGAAAAGGGTTCGCCAGAGCATGAGGTTCCACAGGGCAATGCATGAAGGTTTTCCAGAGCATGAGGCTCCACACGATAATGCATGAGAGTTTCCAGAGCATGAGGCTCCACATGGAAATGCATGAGGTGTTTGATTTAGAGGTGGGTGCTTGACCATGATGTGCTTAAACCAAATAATATATGGATGTAAAAGAGAGTGTATATGGTCCAGAGAGAAAAGTGTAATAGATGTTGATTATTTAAGTGTTTTCTATGGGGAAGAAGACTAGAAAATTATTCGACTTGAATTACACTAAAGTCTATGATGGACAAAGGTAAATACTTTGAACAACTGGTTAGGCGTCCCATATCCAAAGATATTCAGAATGAGGATATGAATACTCCCTATCATCCCTTCTCTACTACTTAAGACTTGGGGCACACAATCCTCATCATAACTATCGAGTGTTGAAGATGAGTATTTTTGTTATACTTGATGTCCATAATCTCCAGCCTTGAGGTCTTGTGTGATGTCTTGAACTTGTGGTATGATTTGGAATCCAGTGTGATGTAAGTACATAAGTCTAATCATATCAAGTGATAAAGGGAATTATGATCACTTAACTGGATAGGAGAATCAAATAAAGTGTGAAGTGATTAATTGATCAAAGATGACTTTGATCAATCACTCAGGGGCATGACCAAGGTATGAAAGCTCGTGGATTTTATTTAAAGAATTAAAATCATGAAGGAATTAACATGTTAACATGCATATTAATTTCTAAAGAAAAAACTAGCTAATTAAATGCTATTCAAAATCTAATATTAACATGTATAATATTTCTAAAAACTAAGTATTAACATGCATATCCTAAACTAAAATTAACAATTTTTATTTTTTATTTTCAAGTATTTTTCATGTCAAAAATGAAATGTATTAAAAAAGTATTAAAAGAATTAATATGAAATAAAGTGTAATAAAAATGTATGAAAATGCATTAAAGTGTAAAAAAAATGTAGAAAAGAGAATTAAAATCTATTCAATGAAAATCACAATTGCGGAGGGGTGTACATGCCAGAAGGGAGTGTGGCCTGAAAACAGATGCATTAGGCCTAACAGATTAATGCCCAATGCAAAGTGTAGTTGTAATGTTCAACAATGAGGTGTGCAGAGCAAATAGTGGTGTAAACAGCAAAACAATGGGCTTATAGAATTAAGGCCCAACCAAATTTACAAGGGAAAGAGTGGAAATTAAGCAAAAATGTCTTCTTCACTTCCATGCTTGTCTTCTCCTTCCAACCTTCCATCACTTTGCTCCACCATCGAAGGCGGCGGAGTTGTCCGGAACAGTCAAGTTGCGACAACAAAAATGCTTCTCTCGATCTCCTCTTTCTATATCTCTTAATAATTCATTCTAACACTCCACTAATTCTCAGAATTGAAGCAAGAAAGTCATGAACCCTAACTATGAAAACTAAAATTAAATGAAAGAGGAGAAGAATCAAGCCACCAAACCTTGGGGTTTTGATTTTCCAATGCATGAGCTACATTATGGTATCAAGATTTAAGCAAACAGAGGAGGTAAGAAATTCACCGACCTACAAGATGGAGGTTTGTCTTGGAAATTATTGAAATCTGAAGATGATGAAGATGAAGAAAACCAGAGGTATGCTACTTTGAACCTTCAATCTTCTTCTTCTATAATGAACTTCTCCTTCTGAAGAATCAATTTTGTAAAATTATGAATTGGATGGTTGTTGTTGTTGCTGATTATGTAAACGTGAGTGTAATGTAGAATGTAGAAGGCTTAGCTCAAATGGTGACAAAGTTCAATGTGAAGCTTGCTCCAATGGTGGTAGAGCTATGGTGAGGTGAAAGAGATGAATTGAGAGAGTGAATTCTGAATTTGCAGTGGAATTTCAGAGAATGAATGATTATGGTGATTATTGTTATTGTTTATGAAGATTGAAGAGTGTGGTGAGTTTATATAGATGAATTTTCCAACTATTTCGGTCAACTTTTTCAGGCAACACTGTTAGAAGTTAGGGCAGTAGTTAATGTTAATGGATTTCAAGAGCAAGTTGGTTATGACGTTAATAGTGTTAGTGATCTATTAAATTGTTAGTTGGAACTGTTATTGGGACTATTATTACAGGTTGGTGATGTTAGGATTAAGGTGAGTTAGTGTAGTTCAAGTATTGGTGAATGTAAGTGATGTTGTATTGATGCTTGGTTCAAAGATATGGAGTTGCTAGTGTTGTTGCACTATGTTCATGTGTTGTTATGTGAAAATGTTATAGGAATCAGACTTGTTTTGGAGGGTTTAAAATCGGATTGTGATGCTGGAATTGAGATGAAAATTGCAAAAATAGTAGGTGTGACCGATTACCAGGTTTTGTGTAACCGGTTACCAGAACAAAAAAAGGTGTTATGGGCTACTGAATGAGTTGATGAAACACATGCGTAATCGATTACTAGGTTTTGTGTAACCGGTTACCAACATGATAACAGGCCTCTGGATGTTGTCGAACGCAGGAGTAACCAGTTACCGGAATGAAAAAAGGCCTTTCTTGGTGAGCTGAAGCAGGTGTAGCCGGTTACCCAAAACATGGTAACCGGTTACCAACTCGAAAATTGGTTTTTTCTCAATGTTTTGATGCATGGGCTTATGTATGAAGCATAAGGTATTGGATTTTTCTTATTGTGTGTGTGATTTTGCAGGGTTGGTGTACCTATGACCTTGGCTTGGCATGGTATTGATCAAAGTTGGAAAGGTATGAAGATGTGGATCATGAAGAGGTTTTAGCAAGTCATAAAAGCACTTGGGGGCACAAAGATAGAATGTTTATGGAGTGATGATCAAAGTAGACTCTAGGAATCAGTTTGACTTTGGTCAACTATATGACCAGAAAGTCAACAATTGAAGAAAAGTTAACTCTAAGTCAAATGTAGTTTTTTTGTATAGAATTTGCTTTGACTCTTTTGTAATGAAACTGATGATTTTGTAATAAAATGGATCCTTGAATGAATTGAATGGTAACTAGGATTTTAAGAAAAATGGTTTCCCTCCAAATTTTAAAGTTAAATTTGAACATTTGAATTTCTTGAATTTGGATCTCTTGATCTTTTGAATGAAATTCCATGCCATAAATCAAAGCCCAAGATAATCACTAAGTAACTTCAATATCCAATGCCATGATGTGATCAACATAACCACAAGTATATGCTGAAGATTAGAGTTCCACAAATTTCCCAATATCACATTTGTATCATAATTATCAAAACCCTTAAATCAATGATGCTTTTAAAAAAATGCAATTGTAAATGAATGCAAATGCCATTAGTATGCAGATGAACTTAGGATCAAAAGTCAGATGAAAAAAATGAAAGAAGGTAGGGAAAATTTTGGGGTATGACAGTTGTCCCTATTTAATCATCTTGGACTGTAATGTACGAATGGTGATGACCGTTTGGACACTTAAGGTAGAAGAGGATTAAATATAAGAATATCCAAAAATTTATCCGTTGAGAACATAATGAATATGGTGTGAGGAAGGTAAGTGTATTATAGTCACTTGTTTATTAGGGACATGAAATAACTGGTAAACTTTTGTAAGGTTATCAGCTGGGGATTGACTGAATTGTTTTGTTGGGTAAATAGATCAGTCGCAAGGGAAAATGTTTGATATGCATGATATATGTAATGCATGATTGGTTTTTGTTAATGATGTATGAAGTTATGTATGCTATGCAGCAACATGGGTTATTTTTTGTGTGTGATAGAAATGAATGGTATCTACAAGGGTGAAACACTTTTGGTATAGTGGTAGACTCCGACTATCTAACTTTTGATATCTGAACCAGAAAATTTGTACTCCGAAGAGAAAAGGTAGGTATCAATGTTTATGATGATTTTCCCCCTCTACTAATGAGCTTTTGCAAGTATTGGTAGTTGAGATATTCCTGCGGGGTTCCACAAAGGTAAAGATTAATTATGTACTTGCAAAAGGCAAGCATAAAGAGTGTAGAGAAAGTTTGTAAAAGGTCTTGAAAATGATTTTCCAGACGGGAACTGGAATTTCAAATGATTGGCCAGACGAGAACTGGCTACCAGACGGGGATTGGATTTTGAAATGATTGGCCAGACAGGAACTAGATACCAGACGTAACTGGATTTTGAAATGATTGGCTGTAGCGGTGTATTCGTTACCATTGGAGATATTGACTAAATCCAAGGTAAATCATACAAAGTCGAGTCGCCACCGCACTTCTATTTATCCAAAGGAATGGTTAGAAAGCGAACAAAAACCTAAAAGTTTTACAAACAAAACTAGTAAAAGAAACAGAGATCTGGGTAAGGGGGTTGGTTATGCAATGAGAAGGTGTTAGGCACCCAAAAAATCCTAGGTACTCCTAGGGAGCCCTTTTCACACTTGTTGCAAAGGTTGTTGTTTTGTGAAAATTTTATTTGTGCAAACATGATTGAAGAGATGAGAAAAGAATATACAAGTTATTTACATTTTGTGTTTGGATGGATGAACCCATTGCCTACGTACCCTCTTATAAAAAGATTAGGATCAAAACCTCGTAGTTCGGGTAACAAATCTCAAAACAAATTGGTGGATTGATTGGTCCAAAAGCCTTAAGGTCTTTTGTTATCAAAGGGAGAAAACTCAACCTAAAACCACAAGTCCACCATGTGAGGATAGCTTCAACATGCTAGTGAGGGGTTAACCCTATAATAAGCATGGAAGACTCATTGTCCATCACTAAGGACAAAGGTGAGTATTATATCTACCACAAAGATAACTCAAACCTAATAGCTAAAGGTTATGGAAAATATTTTGATTAAGAAGTGGACATTGGAACCACAAAAGAAATTTGAATGGGTTATATTTACCAATTAGAAGTATATACAAAATGGTCAAAGTTGACTTAAAAATTCAATTCAAAATGAGTGTTATGAAAAGAAAGTTTGAAAATCAAAAGCATAAGACTTAGGTTTCTAATGTTGAAAACAATAGTCAAATGTTTGCACAAAAAGGTTTTGGTTTGGGTTAGGGTGGAGAGTCCTAAGGAAAACAAAAAGGTGAGGGATAAGAAATGAAACCACACTAGGAGTTCCTCTCTTGAGATCATATAGATGATCCAAGTATATCCCATCCTTTGGAATAAGAAAGCACAAGGCAAAAGCATTCACACAAGTCTCATAAGAGATCCTCAATGTATCTGGTATCTTCCACTTAGATGAACATGGTAATGATCTGTCAATTAAGCTCAAATGGAAACTACTAGTTTAAGACCACCCACATAAAAAATTCACAAGTAAACAAACATCTCACACTATATCCATACAAGAGGCTCAAACAACGGGTGGGCTTTAGTCAAGAGGGGAACATGTCAACCTCGACAAACAAGCCAAACTGCAATGGGTAATCTGTAGCTCTTAACCACTAACATTGAACGTTAGGGTGAAGCTGATCAAAATGGTAATGAGGATGAGACCTCATGCTCTTAACCCTGGCCTGGGTGAGCTCATGACAAAGAAAGCGTGGGGATCCAGAAAGAGGGATCCTATTCCACTTGACAGACACTGGACAAAGATCTTGGGTACATGTTCAGAAGCGTCAGCACGTAGTGCGAGCATAAAGAACGACACACTGAATAACGGGGGATTGGCTACTAATCCCTTTTATCCGTCAATCGCCTCAACTCTTGGAGGTCTTATCAAGTATCACATGCCTCATCTTGGAGGTCTTTGGCACAATTTTAAACAAACACAAACAGAGCCTCTGAAGGAGGACTTGCCAGCAAAATGCCTGCCAAAAAGGTGACAGGACTTCAGACTACATGAAGTAAGAGGCTAACTACCTGAGTGGTGTATCAACCACAATCTAAAGCTCAAGCAAGAGCTAAAATAAGCAAGCAACTAAGGTACCTGTACAAAGGCTAAACAGTTAATACTTCAGTCACACAACCAACAGACAAACAGTGAAACCACCTAACAGTTACACAATTCAGTGCATAATGCCCAAGCACTCAAATAAGCTCATGAGCTCAAGCACATCACTTAAAATCCTACAAAATAAACACAAGTTAGAACTAAAATCATTTGCATCTCACAAAGTGAGAACAAATCAACCATCAATGCTAAATGTCCAAACCTGAAACACAAGACAAAGTTAGTTCATGTACAAAACACTAGTGCAAAGACTAGATTCAAAACCAAATCAAATGACCAAAAGAGAACCCAATATTTTACACAATGCACATTCAAACATGTCACAAAATGTCCTCAAAAGGACCAGCATCAAACCAATAAGGAAGTGTCTCAAATGGCCTATGTAATACAATGACCAAAAATGTGCACAAAATGAACTTCCAATTTAAAAAAATCCATATCAAATGAAAAATGCATGCAATGACTTTGATATTTTTTATACAAGTTCCTCATGTTATGATCAATCATCATGCAAAAAATCAAATCCAGAAAGGTTCAAATGATATATGAACAAAAATGCAACATTTCAATGTAAAAAATGTGACACAAATTGTCACATTTATCTCCATGTGTCAAAAGTGATGATAACATATGAGAAAAATTCCAAACCAGTGACCAAAAATTCATATCATGTATGAACATCAAGCATGCAAAAAATGGGATCAATTGGCTCAACATAGAGAATTTCACAATGCATTGAACACACTAGGTCAAAATGGCACCACATGGATTCAAAAATTCACAAATAAAAAACCAGATATCAACAATTCATGAAAATAATACCAAAAACAATAGACATTCATACAAAACTAGGAAAAAAAAATTAGAGTTCATTTGGATCATTTTTGAATTTTTAATGAATTAAACAAAATAGGCAAAATAAATGAAATATAAAAAGAAATATGGAGGGAAACAAATATATTCAAATCAATTCAGAAATAATCACAGCCGTCTGATCTAGCGCGCGCCAAATCCAACACTCCACATTTGAATGGACAAAATGCCGCGTTTCATTAAACGCGTCAGCATGCACAATCAGATTTCAAAACACGCGTGGCAAGGTCAACGAAATCGTAGCCACTCAAACTCACACGCAAGCAGCCACATGGAACACACATCAGCACAAAACCCTAGCACGCAGACGCCGGAGCTACAGTCTCCGGTCGTCTTCTCCGACGAGATTCCGGCGACTCCAACCAAAAAATTTCCTGAAATTAAAAAGACCGGTACCATTCGAACCGTCCTTCCACAAGAATATCAAATATGCTAATGGATCATCCTAACTCTCAACAGGTTTTCCAGATCGAAGAGAAACATAATCATGACCAAAACTTTCAGTTCATCATACAACCTCAATACTCAACCAAAATCAAATCTAAACACATGTATGAGCTCTAGACAACAGGATCTACACATTTATGACCTTAAAACAGCAAAAAGAGATGATGAATTTTGAATCACCTTGGAAAGGAAGTTGTTGTACACGTGTTCTCAAGCGCTCAAAAGCTCTAGATCAACTCCACTGAACTTCTGTTGAAGCTTTGTGCAAGAATTAACAGTTGAAACCTCTTGATTCTACTTCAATTTCCAAAATCCATCGCCATGCTCATGTACATGAACTGCTCGAATTCTGGCTCAATTGATCCAAACAGATGATGATTCTTGATCAGTGAAGGATGATGATCAAGAATATGCAAGAATTTTTGGTGTTTGTGTGGAGAAAATCAAGATTCGAAGAGAGAGAAATTTGAGAGAGTTCCTTGAATTTGGATCTGAAAATGCTTGTTATGGCAGTTAGGATTAGGGTTTGGGTATTTATATGCCATGCTAATCACAATGCTAATCACTTAAGCCAATGGTTAATCATGATTAAGGAGTTATGAAGCAAAATGCAAAAATGCAAATGAAGCTCACAAAGCCATAATCCACGTGATCTTTCTCATGTAATGGCTGGAATTCACTCAATAGCAACCAAGGATCATCATTGGAATGTCAATTTGCTTGTATCATAAGCCAAAAAGGAATGATGAATAATTTCTTCAATTTGAACACATGTGAAATAATGAGCATTTGTCCATGATTCCTTTGCATAATTGAGCCAAATGAGGTCATTTTGAGATGCCTTGAACATGAGAAGCATTTTGCAAAAAGAATGAACCAAATTGGAGCATTGCATCAAAAGTTATGCCATTTTGAATTTCCATGTACACCTTGTGATCAAATGACCATAACTTCTCAACCATTCATAATATGGACATGAATTAGGACTTTTTGGAAAGAGAAGACAAAGATCTACAACTTTCATGTTCACCAAAAATCCATTTGAAACTTCTTTGATGTTGAAAAGTCAAGTTGAATGTGGACCAAAAACTTGCCAAATTTGGAAACTTTGAATTACAGGTCATTTTCCATTTTTAGTAACTTTTGCCATGACCTTTGAATCTTCAAGATGGATGCTTAGAATGATGAATAGGCCCTATTTGAACATGATTGAGGTGTTTCAACTCATTTCCCCACCTCATAGCCCTCAGTTGACTGCACAGTTGACTTTTGGTCCTCAGATGACCTTGAAATGCCTTGATTAGCTTGAGCCTCTACCACTGGGTGAAAATGCTTCAAAATGAAACCCTAGCTCATGTAAGCTCCTTATAATAATCATGTGATCCTCATCCCAAGAAAATACCTCATCTCTTTCACAAAGGATCTTCTTGAAGCTCTTGACCTGGTGATTGCTTAAGCTACAAACAACAGATGTAAATGACATATTTTTGTGCTTTTGGTTAGTGAATAAAACGAGAAAAACAATGATATACAATTCAAGCATGCTTGGTGATCTCAAACCACTCACAATAGATCCCTACCCAAAGGGAAAGGGAGCCAAGATGCTCAATGATCCTTGAGGCTATGCAATGCAATGCTATGATGCCATTAGGGATCTTAGGGACAAAATTGGGGTCTTACAGATGCCCCTATTTAAGGTCATTCTAGCCGGAGAAGTGAAGGTTAAAATCTTCGTCTCGACGAGGTAGAATGGCCTTAAATAATAACAAAGAGACAATTTTGGTCCCTAAGAGACCTCATGATGCAAATGTATGTGTGCAAATCAAACAAACTCTGTGGGGATATGTGTCCACAAAAAAGAAAAGACATCCGGAGAAATTGACAATCCATAAGAGTAATATACTCACTAGGGAACAGAGACTCTAACGGGGACTCTCATGGGGATAAGAAAGAAATGCGTGAGCAGGGCACGACTCAAAACTTGGGGAGTAAAGGACTGAAACCGCGTGAGCAGGTCACGACTCAAAACTGGGGAAAAGAGTCTCCAAAGGGAATAAATTCGTGGGAAAGACTCGAGCTGACTCAAAGATGCATGTGTTGGGGAATATGCCAACACTGCAAAACTATCCGCAATAGATACTTCGGATAAAAATCCGGACTCGGGCTGGGGAAAGATTTGAACAA
Source organism: Lathyrus oleraceus (assembly GCF_024323335.1). Taxonomy (NCBI): domain Eukaryota; kingdom Viridiplantae; phylum Streptophyta; class Magnoliopsida; order Fabales; family Fabaceae; genus Lathyrus; species Lathyrus oleraceus. The sequence goes on from NC_066581.1 coordinate 88,014,814, forward strand.
AATATCCCTGCCGGGGAAAATGCATGTATTGGGGAATATGCCAATACAGCAAAACTATCCGCAATGGATACTTCGGATAAAAAATCCGGACAAAAACGATCCACTAAGGGACTTCGCTGGGGATGTCTTAAAAAAGACTCTCCTGGAGAAGCAGCGGGATGAGGTGTTACCGGTTACTGGGTAACAAGCTCAATGAGACATGTGATCTGATCACCGGTATAAGGGTGAGAGAACAACAAGCTCGGGGAGAATGAATAGCTAAGACCGATATAAGGGTGAGAGATATCAATCAACCAAATCATCTGAGGAAGACCTAAAAGGTATATTTCAACTCAGGGAAATCTGACTCCATAGGGGACCAAAGTCATAATAGGGAGCAGAAAGAAGGAACACCAGGGATACCGGTTACTGGGCATATAATAGGTGACCAACCAAAGCATGAATTGGGGAATATTCCCAAAACACTCATCATCCAAAAAGAGGGCAAAACGCAATCTCGATTATGGATGGACATTCGATTCCACAACAGGGATACGAATCTTACTCGATTGGGGAAGAACCAAAAGGCTTCGACCAAAGAGTGCATGAGATATATTATCTATTACCGTCGGAACGTAGATAATATACTCGCATGGAAGATTATCCACAACCGGTTACTAGGTTAATAAAGGATAAATTGACCGAACAGGGAAAGGCATCGGGATACCAAAACTAGGTATATAATGATGACAAATCAAAGGGAGAAACAATCATTATCAACAAAGGATAAATGAGAGATGACTCACCGGGGATACATTGACAAAGGCAGCGATCCAGGAGACATATCACCGGTTACTGGGAGATATGCTCAAAAAAGGGGAGTAACAAACATCACCGGCAAACGGTAAATGAAAGAGGACCCGGTGGGGATAAAATTGCTTAATCAAAGCAATTATCCAAAAGAAGGAGGGAATATCAATACCGAATATGGGATAATGATAACCGTCAAAGAGGGGATTACATCTACCGGATACTGGGTAGAAAACCACGGAAGAGTAACCGTCATCAACTAGGATGAACACCAAAGGTTAACTCTGCAGAGGGGGAAAAAATCTTACTCAACTGAGGAAGAACAAAAGGCTTCGACCGAAGAGTGCATGAGATATACTATCTATTACCGTCGGAACGTAGATAATATACTCGCATGGAAGATTATCCACAACCGGTTACTGGGTTAATAAAGGATAAATCGACCGAAAAGGGAAAGGCATCGGGATACCGAAACGAGGTATATAATGATGACCAATTCAGGAGAGAAACAATCGTTACCAACAACAACAGGGTAGACGAAAGATGACTCGCTGGGGATAAATTGCGAGCGCAAGGCAATTATCCAGGAAAAAGAGGGAATATCAACATCAAATACTGGATGAAGATAACCATCAAGGAGGGGATTACATCTACTGGATACTGGGTAGAAAACCACAAACTCCGTTGGGGAGGGAAAAATAGGATTTACAACTACCGGTATAAGGGTAGAAAACCACAAACTCCGCTAGGGATAAAGTGAATAATTATTGATTACTGAACAATTATTCATTTACCACAGGGAAACACCAAAGACAGTCACAGGAAGCCAATTTATGATCAAACCAAAAAGGCAAACTGAATCAAGACTCATCCTAATGAGGATATAACTCAATAGGGTAACCCATCCCAATATATGTGTTGGGAGGAAGCGGAAACAACCGTCGTCCACGAGGATATAACTCAGTGGGGAATACGGAAGGAAAGATAAACACTTTCTGCTTATGGGCTGACTCTATATGGGAGATCAGACATCGACATCTGCTTGGGGAGATACATATCACCAAAAAGCAGGAGATAACAAACAATAGATATATGGCAAAGAATGCAACATGAATATCTGAATGTTATAATTATACATGTATGCGTGATTTATGTATGATGAATGCTGACAAACAGACATATCTAACACACACAGATCCAGGAATTAACCACCCGGTACTACATCTCGAGGGAGGAGCCAGGATCACCGGAGAATATCCAATCTGCCGGGGATCAGAGATACCAGAAACAACAATATCTCTGCAGGGGATAACATCATCACAGATAAAATCCATCACATTAACAACTCTACTGGGGATCTATTTGAGGAAATGACGGAATTCTGGGGATCAACCACCAAATACCGAACCTTACAGAGAGGACACTTCTGCTGAAGAGGAAAGAGCACTACTCTGCTAAAAGGAGGGGAGGTGAATAACCTCAACAAGCATACCACTCGGGGATGAACCATAAGTCAATCCGGCTGGAAAAAAGTTCATTGCACAGGCAGAAACTGCCACAAAAGCAACTCTTCTGGGGAATCCATCTAAGGGATACAAGAGGAAACTGGTGATCAACCACCAAGTACCAAACTCACCAAGGAAATCACACATGCTGAGGAGAAAAGATCGCTCTTCCGCTGCAGGGGAGAGTGGTGAACATCTCAACAAGCATACCACTCGGGGATGAACCACAAGTCTCAGCTGGGGAGAAGAGCTTAATGCACAAGTAGAATCTGCCACCCAAGCCACCCTACTGGGGATGTATCCGAGAAAATGAAGGAATATTGGGGATCAACCACCAAATACCGAACCTTTCAAAGAGGACACATTTGCTGAGTGTAAGACCCCAATTTTGGCCCTAAGGATCCCTCATGGCCCATATCATATCATATCATGGCCTCAAGGATCATTGCATGCCCTAGCTTCCCTCCTAGTGGGTGGGTTGCCTTGTGAGTGTGGTTCTTGATCACTAAGCATCTATTGCATTTGTATATCATTGCTTTTCATTTGTTTACTAATCAAAAAGTACAAAAATATTGTCATCTAACCATGTTACTTGCAGCTGAAGCAATCAACAATCAATCAGTCTAATCAGTCATTGGGCAGTGGATGGTGGCCATTCTTGAAGAATTTGGGCACCATGATCATTCATCAAGGGTTCATATGAGTTGTGCCATCATTTGGAATCAAGATCTCAAAGGATTAGGGTTTGGAATTCATCAGAACATGGTTCAGTCAAGCAAAACCCTAGAAAAGTCAACTGTTGGTCAACTGTGCATTTAATCAGTGATTTGATGGTGGGAATTGGTTTGAGAGGTCTCATTCATGTCCATATAAGCCTCATATAACATGTCAAGCATCCACATGGAAGAATTTGAAGTCAAACAAGAAATTTCCAAAAATAGAAAGTTGACCTGTAATTGGAATTTGCCAAAAATGGAAAGTCTTGATCCTCAAAATTACATCATGATACAAGCTTCAAATGAATTTTTGCCCAACATGAAAGTTGAAGATCTTGTTCTCCCATTTCCAAAAAGTCCAAGAACACTCAATTCCCATGTATGGTTGGCAAGTTATGATCAAATCATTCTCAAAAATTTTTGAACTTCAAAAGGCCATATCTTCCAAACCATTTGGCCAAATTGGGTGGGGTTTTTTGCTACAAGTCACATTTGATGCCCTCTTTCCAAATATGTCATCATAATTTACCAAAAACTCACCAATCAAAATGGCACTTTTTGAAGTGACTTGAATTATTTCAAGTGAGGTGAAAAAGTGATTTTGCAATTTAAGCCTTTCCAATATATTTTGCCAATTGAAATTGCTAAGAAATCATGTTTGGAGTGTGTACAAGGCTCATTTTCGCAACTGTAACCACAGACCTTGCCATTTGAGTGAAAATTGACAAATTAACCAAAACACCTCCAATTACAAAAATCCAATTACCACATAACTTAATCAAGCTTAGCACCTTAAACAACAAATATATACTTCATTTTCACTCTGAAAAGCCCTAGCCACAACCTTCACAAACAGACCAAAACTCACTTTTCTCTCAAATATTCAATTCTGCATTTTGGATCTTTCTTGCTAAAAACTCCAAAGAAGCTCGTGCCCTGTTGTATGTTCCATCATTCACCAACATTTATCAAGCTTTTGCAAGCACAAGAACACGACTGTAAGGGCATTTTCCAACATTGTTCTAGTAAGCTTCATTCATGGCAGATCTTGGTTGCAGCTAGAAGCAAGGTTATTGAGCCAAATTCCCTCCTCCATTCACCTTCTGGAAGCTTGTAGAACATCTGTTTTGAGCTTACACGACCAAATCATCACTGCATTCTCACTGTGCTCAAAAGTTGGTAAGATTTCGAACATGACCATTTGCAAAATCATTACATGCTTTAGAGAGATCTTTTTATGCTGAGTTCATTGGTGGTTGTGGTTTGGAAAACGGTTGCATATTAAGAAAGTTACATGGATCTAAAGTTTGATAGTTAAATATGTTTTTGTTTGATTCATGATGACTAGCTCGAATTATTGAAAACCAAGCCTGGATTTGGATTGTGTGATGTTTGATGGTTCTAATGGTGTATTTGATTTCATTTTCTGCAAAAAAAAAATTCACGATTTGTTGATGAGGATGAACATACAGTAAACCCTAATTGTTAAACCCAGAATTCATTTTGCATCGTGTTTGGTCCGCTGGAAATGTTGCCCTGCATGTTGCCACTATTCCATTGCCATGAAGCCACTTGCTGCACGACACCTCACTAAGTGAAACGCAGCGTTTCACTTAGTGAGTCCCTTATTTACAAATTTGCCACCGGTCCCTTATTATATCACTAAATCATTTTATTTTTTTCAATTTTTATTTCATTTGCCATGGTCATCTTACAAAAATCATAGAGCATTCATTTTTGATCCAAAATTCATGGGATTTTTTGCATAATGTTCTGTATGATCTCTAGTTATTTGTCATGATTTTTCCAGAATTTTGGCATGGATGGATTTTTAATTGTGCTAGGGTTTTGTACATGTGCTCATTTTTTGTACACTTTGCCAAATCAATTGTGAAATGATGATACCTTATCCAATGCCTTTGAAATTTTTTGAGCTTAAACTAGACACATTCATGGTGATTTTGGTGTAGAGTTTGTGAATTTATCATTGCTGGTTTGTGAGTTATGATTTTTTGAATTAGGGTGTGACAATTTGTGTCACACCATTGATGTCCAACTTCATGATTTTCATTACCATGCTTCTTGAACTCAAATTGGCTTGAATTTTTGCATGAATGTGCTTAGGGATGTCTAGTTTACATGTGATGTTTTGTGGAATTATTGATGGCATTTCCTAATTGTTTGGGATTTTTCTCCCCTGTTTGGTCATATGTTGACTTTTTGTGACACATCATCTCAAATTGTTTGTGAAATTCTCATACATTATTGGATAGACATGAAATTTGACATGTGATTAGTAGACATCTTAAGATTTGTCATGGTTTTGATCCCATTCATTTCTCATATGTTGCCACTGATTTATGATTTATTGAAGTTGGTACATGTTTGGTTGACTTCTTTGAGCATGCTTGAACTTGCCTTGCCTTTCTGATTTTCATTGACCAACTTCCCTTGATCCAAATGAGCTGAAATTTGGTATGCTTATCATGCTATGGATTATGTTTGATCATGAATTATTTGATGATTTATTGAATTGTTTATGATTGGTTTTGAGTTAAGTCTTGCTGTTGACTTCTATGAGCTTCCATATGCCATGCCTTGACCTAATTTTCTTGTGAAATCATGATGATGAATGATATGAACATGAAAACAATTGAGTTTGCTTCTTGATTGTTTGAATATGATTTTGATTGGATTTCACTTGCTGTTTTGACTTTCTCATCCCTTTTTGACCCTAGGCTTGTCCTAGTGGTCTTGTTGCTCATGTTTGAGTTCATTTTTTCAGGTTAAGCAACAAATACCCAAAGAGATCATTACAAATTGATTGAGCTTGATTGTTTATCATGACTAACTTGTTTGTTTTGTAGGTTGCTTGGCTCATATGCTTTGAGTCTTGTGCATTGCACACTTAACTGATTGTGTTGACTTTTGATTCCTATCTCATTTTGCTTTAACTTTGAATTGTGTACTGATTCTGTTTGACTGGTTTCAGGTATCATTAGTTGCTTAGTTCTTTAAGAACTTGCTTTGCTTTGCTTAAATAGCAATTTGCATTGAGGTATAACTCCTTATCTTCATGTAGTCTGGAAGACCTGGCCTGTTACTTGGCCAGGCAACTGTCTGAAGTCCTCCTTAAGAGGCAATGCTTGTGTGTGTTTACATTTGTCCCCAAGCAGGAAAAGTCCTTTTAATAAGGCAATTGGTAGAACCCAAGAGATAAGCAACCTATCTCCTACTATTCTGTGAGTCTTCTCCTTGCTCCCATTACATGGTTGTAGCATTGAGATTCAAACCCAAGATCTATAGAGTCTAACTTGTGGAGAGAGTTCCATCTTTCTGAACTCCCACACCTTCTGATATTCAAATGCTCTCCCTGACCAGGGATAAGAGCGATGAGGCACACCCCTCATATCCTTTCATTTGCTTCACCTTAGCCCCTCAATGGCAAGGTTAAGAGCACCATTAACCCTATTCCAGTTGGCTTCAATGCCTAACCCTTTGTGTGAGCCTGATTGTTTGGTTATAGTGTGTGCTGAATGACTTCATTGATTGATTGCTTATCTTATATACACATGTTTGCTTGTATGCTTTATGCATTTATCATCATTAATTGCTCATTAGTGCATGATCATTTCATTTGTCTCTGTGACATATCTTTGTTGTTTGCCCATTGAGGACAATTGTAAGACCATCCATTGGCCATTGCTCCTATGATATGGAAGTGAGTATAAGACCATCTCATTGGCCACTCATCTTTTCTTTGCTTGATGCATTTGTTTGTTGTATGTGAGGATGCAACTGTAAGTCCCTGCAAGTTGGCATTTGCTTTCCTATGATCATATGTTGGATATTGGTATAAGTCCAGACAGATTGGCATCCGGTATCCAAGTTTCATTTTGTTTTAGGAGATTAGTGTAAGTCCATCGAGTGGCCTCTGATATCCATTTCTGTTTAGGAGATTGGTGTAAATCCATCTATTGGTATCCGGTATCCGCTTTTTGTTTGTGAGATTGGAGTAAGACCATTGAGTGGCATCCGGTATCATTTGTTTGCTTATTTTATTATTGCTCATTGCCCATTCCAAAGGACACACTTGAATCATCTTCTATATGATTTCAAGAGGTGAACCCTCTAAGAAGTTTTACACTCCATCCTCATCCATGCATCCCCATTATGTCCTAAACCTTTTCACACATTGGTTTCAAACTTGAGATAGATATTGTGCAAACATCTTCATGTTTTTCAAATCAAAAACCTGGACCCCAAGTCCTTGACTTTTTCAAATTCCATTTCATAATACTTCTTTTGAATCAATCTTAATCATACTTTGACTCTACTTTCACAATCACGATCAATTAACTTCACCCATTCAATTGTTTTGGCTTTGTCCATTGTTAATCTTTTCACACATTAGCCATAGGTTTCAATTATCATTGTGGTTGATGTAAACCTCACCCTATCCTTAGTGAGTCGACAGTAAGACTTCTGTACTGAAAACAGGGTTAACCCCTCTAGTACGTCGAAGCTATCCTCGCATGGTGGATGTTGGTCTTGGTCGAGTTTTCTCCCATTGATAATGAAAAGCCTCAGTGCTATTGTTTAAAATTGAACTCACAAACTTTTGGAAATCTTTTAGCCGAACTACGGCGTTTTGATCCTTACCTTTGATGGAAGGTACGTAGGCAACGGGTTCATCCGTTCGAACACAAAAATAACTAACTTGTATATTCTTTTCTCATCATCCCAATCATGTTTGCACAATACTTATGTCAAAACAAATAACAATTTAGTACAACAAGTGTGAAAAGGGCTCCCTAGGAGTACCTAGGACGTAGTGGGTGCCTAACACCTTCCCATTGCGTAACTTACCCCTTACCCAGACTCTCTGATCTTTTTATTAGTTTTCTACGTGTAAAACTTCTTAGGCTTTTGTTCGCTTTTTAGCCAGTCCTTTGGATAAATAAAAGTGCGGTGGCGACTCGAAAATCATTGTATGCTTTGCTTATGGTTTAATCAATAAATCATATAGCGACGAATACACCGCTACAGAAAAGTGGCGACTCTGCTGGGGACACTAATATCCTTGGTGGTATTGCCTACTTTTCACCCTTGTTGTGCTATATTGTTATCTGTTATATGACATATTTTTGTACAATTTGGGATGACTGTATTGATTGTAATGTTTGAATTGCTTGATATACAATTGTTGTTTGCTTTGGTGATCTGTGAGATGAGTTCTATACCCGAACTCGAGTTCACTCTAGGATAGGAGAATGGCGTAGTCTTGTTGACTGGTGTGGAGTATTCCTTAGCCAGTTGACTTGCAAGCCCATTCACTTGGTGGAGGTCATGTTGGACTAATAATGTCACACAAGTTATTTGTGGTTAGGCATTATTCTTTCAATCATGTTCCGCAGAAGCCAAGGACCGTAGTTTACCAAACCCATCTTGGCCTATTATTAGGAACGTAGTGCGGAGGTCGTTCAGATGTCAGTTCTGATGCGATTGTCACGCGATACTACACTCATAAGAGTTTCTCTTGAGAATATTCTTGGAATACGAGTATTCGTTCCTCCGATAATATCCGAGAGATGGAACGATGATTATGGGAACCTCTGATAGAACATGTCTGGCAGGTTTAAACCCTAGTACACTCCCTTTGGGTGGTTCTTAACCGAGACTCCATGCTCGTGACTCTCAACAAACCCGTGATTCATGGTTGAGTCGTTCAGACACCGTTAATATCAATGGAACCCGGATCAGGTGTAAAACCTAAAATCCACCAAAGCGGCTGGTTGATATTAAGGATGTGCGAGCCGGTTCATGTACCGTTAATATCAATGGAACTTGGGTGTCGATAAGGTGAAAACCTAAATCCACCAAAATGGATGATTGATATTAGGGATACATAGAGCTTTCCCATGACCTTTGTTTGGTGTGCTTTGCTTGATCCTTGAGTGTGTTTGTTGCATTCATGCATTCATGCATTCATCTGCACTTCATGTCATCAGAAAAAGAAAATTTTCAAGGAACTTAAAGGGTTTATTTGCAAAATTTTCAGACATGGAAAGACCGAAAAGGCATACAAAGAAGTACAGCTTTAGACAGCCCGATGTAAAAGAGTTAAGGAATCTGACATCGTATGTATTAGATCCCTTGGGTTTCAAAGCTCGCTATGGGAAGCTTCTACCTCTGCTCACTACTCAGGTTGACGAAGGGTTGATGAGTACTCTGGCTCAGTTTTATGATCCGCTGTATCACTGCTTCTTATTTCCGGACTTCCAGCTGTTGCCAACCTTGGAGGAGTATTCTCACCTTATTGGGATTCCGATTCTGGATCAAGTGCCGTTCAGTGGCCTAGAGAGTATTCCATCTGCTTGAGAGATTTCCAACTTGTTGCACATAGATGAAGAGTTGATTAGAGCTAATCTGACTACCAAAGGCGGAATTCAGGGTTTTCCTTCCGAGTTCCTCATTGATCAAGCTACCTTTTATGGGAAAGCCATGAGTGAGGACGCCTTTGAGGCTCTGTTTGTGCTGCTCATCTATGGATTGGTGTTGTTTCCCAACTTCGACAAGTTCGTGGACATGAACGCCATTAGGATCTTCTCGGTTCTTAATCCAGTTCCGACTTTGTTGGGCGATGCTTATGTATCCTTGCACTCCAGGAACGCAAAGGGAGGTGGAGTTATTGTCTGCTGTCTACCCCTGCTGTACAAGTGGTTTATTTCGCACTTGCCGCAGACAGTTGCTTTCAAGGAGAACAAGGGATGTCTACGGTGGTCTCAGAGACTCATGTCTCTCACCAATGATGATATCACCTGGTATGATCGCGTGTATGATACCATCCAGATCATCGACTATTGTGGTGAATTCCCTAATGTGCCTCTTCTTGGCACATGTGGTGGGATCATCTACAATCCTATTCTCGCACGACGTCAGCTTGGGTTCCCCCTAAAGGATAAACCCCATAACATTTTGTTAGAAGGCGTATTCTTTCTGGAGGGTAAAGATCCCCAAGGCCTGAAAGCTAGATTTGTCCGTGCTTGGCGCAGTATTCGCAAGAAGAGTAGGAACGAGTTGGGTCCAAAGAACTGCATTGCTTTGGAGCCTTACACCTCTTGGGTTAGACAGAGAGCCGCCACCTACTTGATGCCGTACGATCATCCGAGACCTACACCGTTGGATGTGGCTGGGCCTTCAACCCTCCCTACCCAACGTGTAAAGGAGTTGAGAGAAGAAGACCTTTCACGTGCTTGGATCCGTGAAAGAGAAGAATTGTTGCAGCAGCTCAAGGAGAAGGACGCTATGATTGAGTTCCTCGAGCACCGAGTGATCGACGATCCGAACGACACTTGGACTTCTCTGCTTCCTCAGTCTTCCAAGTTCTGGAAGAGGAAGTATGATCGACTTGCAAAGGAGAAAGCTGACATGGAAGCGGCCTATGAGAGAGAGATCAAGAAGTTGTGCACTTCCCGTCTTCCAGCATCCCGAGCTTCTAGGGATCCATAGGATGTCATTTGCCTTTTCTCTTTGTAATAATTAAAAATGTTGTACTTCTTTGTCTCAATACTTTGAATGAAATATTTTCCATGAGAAATTAAAATGCTTTAACAATTCAAAATATTGCAAATAATACCCTAAGGGTTCCTTGAAAACAAAGCATTTGCACAAGCATTTCATGAATCATTTTTGCATAAGCAGGTACTCTTTGTTTCTGGTCTTCTTGTCCTAACCTCTGTTCTTCATTTATTTTGAAGACAAGCTGACTCACCGGTATTATACGCGAGTCAACTCTGCGAGAGTCATGGAGCAACTAGAACAAGAGAACAGAGAATTGAAGGAAGAGGTCGCTAGACTTGGCGCTTTGATGGAGCAACTCCTCGCTGCTCAGAATCAACCTACTCCACCTCCCGCAACTCCTGCTCAAAGGACAGTCATCTCAGAAGTCTCCACTTCTACTGTGCCAGTCAGCGCTCATGCGCCCAATGCTATGCCGCCCGGGTTCCCTTGGGGGATGCCTCCAGGCTTTATGCCAGATCTGCCAGCTCCAACCTTTGCTCACATGCCGACATCTAGCCCGGTCGCTGTTCCCGCTCCTCCTGTCGTGCATACCATGCCAAGGGTAGACGACACTATCTATCACTCTGAGCCATCTGAGGGCTCAGACGTTCATGAAAAGATGGATGCCATGAACGACCAATTCCTCGAGCTGAGAAAGGAATTGAGGACTCTCCGTGGTAAAGATTTATTCGGCAAGTCTGCAGCCGAACTCTGCTTAGTTCCCGGTGTGAAGATACCGATCAAATTCAAGGTCCCTGACTTTGAAAAGTACAAGGGGAACACCTGTCCACTTGCTCACCTGGTCATGTACGCCAGGAAGATGTCGACTCAGACAGATAATGATCAACTCCTGATTCATTATTTTCAAGACAGCTTGTCCGGTGCAGCGCTCAGATGGTACATGAGTTTGGACAGCGCCAATATCAGATCCTTCAATGACCTTGGCGAAGCTTTCGTCAAGCAATATAAGTACAACGTCGATATGGCGCCTGACCGAGATCAACTCAGGTCCATGTCACAGAAGGACAAGGAATCTTTCAAGGAGTACGCCCAGAGGTGGCGAGAGCTGGCAGCTCAAATCACTCCACCGCTAGAAGAGAAGGAAATGACCAAGATCTTTCTGAAGACTCTTGGCTCATTTTATTATGAGCGGATGGTAGCGAGCGCTCCCTCTGATTTCACCGAGATGGTGAACATGGGGATGCGTCTCGAAGAAGGTGTCCGCGAAGGACGGTTGGCGAAGGATGATAGCTCTTCTTCTAAACGGTATGGGGCGTTTAAGAGGAAAGAAGGCGAAGCACATGCTGTGCAATCTCAGTCCAAGCATAGAAGACCCTCTGTTCAGAGGAAGCCTGCACATCGTGCCGGACATCAGCACCAGGTGGCTCATATAGCACCTGTCTTCAAAGACAATGCTCAGCAATACCAACATCAACAATATCAACATCAGCAACAATATCAACAGCCGCAGTACCAACAACAACAGTCTCGTCCACAGCAACAGGCTTACCAGCCTCGTGGTAGTGCAAGTAATCAAGCAAACATGAGTTATGATAGGAAGAAGATCAGTTTTGATCCGATTCCCATGTCTTACGCAGAATTGTATCCCTCTCTAATAGAGCGGAAGCTGATTACTCCAAGAGATCCTCCGGCTATACCGGCCAACCCTCAGTGGTGGTATAAGCCTGACCTGCACTGTGTCTATCATTCTGGCGCTCCGGGCCACGATATAGAGAATTGTTTTCAGCTGAAGACCAAGGTTCAGGACCTTGTGAGATGTGGTATTCTGAGTTTTGAGGACTCAAGCCCGAACGTCACCAAGAACCCATTGCCTTCGTATGGGAAGTCTGTCAACATGATTCAAGAATGCCTTGGGAAGTACAAGGTCAGATACGTAAGCCACATCAGGCAGTCGTTGGTTGAATTACACCGTCTGTTGTGTCAGTACAGCTACTTGGAGCATAACCACGACAAGTGCCGCGTCTGTTCGGTTAATCGCTTGGGTTGCGACCAAGTACGTCGAGAACTTCAGAAGCTGTTGAATGAGGGTACCTTTGAGATTCTGCAGAATCGCAATGTTGATGAAGTCGAGCCTGAAGTGAACGTCATTTCACCAGTATTCAAGCTGCCTGAGCCCGTTGTTATTCGTTACAATAGCAACAAGCCGAAGGCTTCCCCTTCCTTGGTCATTAAACCCGCAGGCCCTGTGCCCTACTCCTCTGACCGAGCTGTGCCATTCCGATACAACCCTGTTGCTGTCCAAGATGGGGTAGAAGTGCCTTTACCTTCCACTTCCGTAACCACTGTCGCTGATGTAAGTGGGTTGACCCGAAGTGGTCGTGTATTTTCTGCGCCTGCTAAAGCCCCTGTTGCTTCTGATACTGTTGAGCGTCCTGTGGGGACCGCTGTGAATGTTCAGAATCCGGCACTTGATGTCGCCAAACCATCCTCCTCCGTACAAAAGACTCCTGTTTCTTCAGTTGGCCCAAGTGGCATTGTTGATGAAGAATCTGATGAGATGCTGAGGCTCATCAGAAAGAGCGAGTACAACATTGTAGACCAGCTTCTACAAACACCATCCAAGATTTCTATTCTTTCTCTGTTGCTGAATTCAGAACCCCATAGGGAGGCTCTGCAGAAAGTCTTGGATCTGGCGTATGTTGATCACGACGTCACCCTTGAGCAGTTTGATAGTATTGTTGCAAACATTACCGCTTGCAACACTTTGAGCTTTTGTGACGCTGATCTCCCTGAGGAGGGAAGAGACCACAACATGGCTTTACATATCTCCATGAATTGCAAGTCTGATGCAATGTCCAATGTGCTGGTGGACACTGGATCTTCTTTAAATGTATTGCCAAAGACCACACTCTCCAGATTGTCATATCAAGGTCCTCCTATGAGGCAGAGTGGGGTTGTTGTGAAAGCATTTGATGGGTCGCGCAAGACCGTGATTGGAGAAGTTGATCTCCCAATCAAGATAGGACCATGAGATTTCCAAGTTACCTTCCAGGTAATGGATATCCACCCATCTTATAGCTGTCTCTTAGGCAGACCATGGATTCACGAGGCTGGCGCCGTGACATCCACCCTACACCAGAAGCTGAAATTTGTCAAGAACAAGAAACTGGTCGTAGTAGGGGGAGAAAAGGCTCTCCTGGTTAGCCATCTGTCTTCTTTCTCGTACATTGACGCTGAGGATGAAGTTGGAACGCCGTTCCAAGCTTTATCTATTGATGAACCAATCGAGAAGAAGTCTCCTTCATTCACTTCCTACCGTGATGCGAAGCTGGCCATTGAGTGTGGTGCAGTTGCTGGATTAGGGAAGGTGCTTGAACTTGAAGATAACAGATCCCGGGCTGGCATTGGCTACTGTTCTGGGGCATGCAATGAGCAAGGTTTGTTCACGAGTGGAGGATTCATCCATGCTGATCAACCTGAAGAGGAAACTGCTGCTATCTTGGAAGAGGATGCAGAGGATGTGAACAATTTTGTTATTCCTGGTGGTGTCTGCCACAATTGGGTTGTTGTGGATGTTCCTACAGTTATCCATAGATCAGAGTAAATTGTTCACTTTGTTTAAAACCCTTCTCCCATGCCAAAAGGAGAAGTGATGACATTGTTGGCAAAGCATATATACAATGATGTTTTCATTCAATTAATGCATTGTTTAACATTTGTTTTTCCTTTGTTTTCACTTTTTGCTTTTGCATGAAATTAGTGATCACAAAAAAAACCCATAAAAACAAAAATAAAAGCAATCTTTTTCATCTGCATAATGGTTTGCTTGTTTAAATTCTAAAGTTTTTCCTTAACCCAAATCATTATGCAGGTTGATCCTAAAACCCATTGAACATAATGATCCAACGCCATCTCCCAACTTTGAATTCCCTGTATTTGAGGCAGAGGAAGATGATGTTGAAGGGATTCCTGATGAGATTACCCGTCTCCTTGAGCACGAAGAGAAGATCATCCAGCCGCATCTCGAAGACTTGGAAACAGTCAACTTGGGGTCTGAGGATTGTGTTCGCCTGGTGAAGATTGGGGCACTTCTTGTAGGGTCTGTCAAGGAAGATTTGATCAGCTTGCTACGAGAATATTCAGATATCTTTGCTTGGTCCTATGAAGACATGCCGGGTTTAGATACAGACATTGTGCAACATTTCCTGCCTTTGAAGCCTGAGTGCGTGCCTGTGAAGCAGAAGCTCAGAAGAACTCATCCAGATATGGCAGTGAAGATCAAAGAGGAAGTTCAGAAGCAAATTGATGCGGGGTTTCTGGTGACTTCTACATATCCTCAATGGGTGGCCAATATTGTGCCTGTTCCTAAGAAGGACGGAAAAGTCCGTATGTGCGTTGACTACAGAGATTTGAACAAAGCTAGTCCAAAAGACGATTTTCCTCTACCACACATCGACATGTTGGTAGACAATACAGCTAAATTCAAAGTCTTTTCCTTTATGGACGGATTTTCCGGATATAATCAAATCAAGATGGCACCAGAGGATATGGAGAAGACAACATTCATCACACCTTGGGGAACATTCTGTTATCGAGTGATGCCCTTCGGTTTGAAGAACGCCGGAGCCACGTATCAACGAGCTATGACTACCTTGTTTCATGACATGATGCACAAGGAGATAGAGGTCTACGTTGATGATATGATTGCTAAGTCCCGAACGGAAGTTGAGCATATTGAGCATTTGTTGAAGCTTTTTCAGCGTTTGAGGAAGTTTAAACTTCGCCTGAATCCGAACAAATGTACATTTGGAGTCCGTTCCGGCAAGTTGTTGGGTTTTGTGGTAAGCGAAAGAGGTATTGAGGTTGATCCTGCAAAGGTCAAAGCAATACAAGAGATGCCTGCACCCAAAACTGAGAAGCAAGTCCGAGGTTTTCTTGGCCGCTTGAACTACATTTCCAGATTTATATCCCACATGACTGCCACATGTGCGCCAATATTCAAGCTCCTCCGGAAAGATCAGTCTCATGATTGGACCGAGGATTGCCAGAAAGCTTTCGACAGTATCAAAGATTATCTGTCTGAACCTCCGATATTGTCTCCGCCTGTGGAAGGAAGACCTCTGATTATGTATTTGACAGTTCTTGAAGACTCGATGGGTTGTGTACTCGGTCAACAAGATGAATCAGGGAAGAAGGAATTTGCTATTTACTACCTCAGTAAGAAGTTTACTGATTGTGAGTCTCGGTACCCTATGCTTGAGAAGACGTGCTGTGCTTTGGCTTGGGCTGCCAAGCGTTTGCGCCAGTACATGATAAATCATACAACTTGGTTGATATCCAGAATGGATCCAATTAAGTATATCTTCGAGAAGCCTGCTTTAACTGGGAGGATTGCCCGTTGGCAGATGCTGTTGTCTGAGTATGATATCGAGTATCGAGCTCAGAAAGCTATTAAAGGTAGTATCTTGGCTGACCATTTAGCGCACCAGCCGATTGAAGATCACCAGTCTGTTCAGTATGACTTCCCTGACGAGGAAATTCTGTATTTGAAGATGAAAGATTGCGATGAGCCTACACTTGATGAAGGTCCGGAACCTGGTTCTAGATGGACGATGGTGTTTGATGGCGCTGTTAATCAATATGGGAATGGAATTGGGGCAGTGATCATTACTCCTCAAGGTTCGCACATCCCGTTTACAGCAAGGCTAACTTTCAAATGCACGAATAATATGGCGGAGTACGAAGCCTGTATTATGGGACTTGAAGAATGCATTGACTTGAGAATCAAGTATCTTGATGTCTATGGTGATTCGGCCTTGGTTGTCAATCAGATCAAGGGTGAATGGGAGACGAATCAGCCTGGTCTCATTCCGTACAGAGATTATGCAAGGAGAATTTCAACCTTCTTCACAGAAGTTGAATTTTATCACATTCCTCGAGAGGATAATCGGATGGCAGACGCCCTTGCTACGCTTGCTTCCATGATTGTGGTCAGATGGTGGAATGATGTTCCCAATATTACTGTGATGCGCTTGGACAGACCAGCTCACATATTTGCAATCGAAGAAGTAAAAGATGACAAGCCTTGGTACTTTGACATCAAGAATTTCCTCCAGAACCAGGTCTACCCGCCTGGGGCATCTGTGAAAGATAGGAAAACTTTGAGAAGGTTGACAGGCAGTTTCTACCTCAGTGGTGAAGTGCTGTACAAGAGAAATTTCGATATGGTTTTGCTCAGATGCGTGGATAGACACGAAGCAAACCTGTTGATGACTGAGGTCCATGAGAGTTCATTTGGTACTCATTCCAATGGACATGCCATGGCTAAGAAGATGTTGAGAGCAGGCTACTATTGGCTGACAATGGAGTCTGACTATTGCAAGTATGTGAAGAAATGTCACAAGTGTCAAATTTATGCGGATAAGATTCATATCCCTCCGACACTTCTGAATGTGATTTCATCACCACGGCCTTTCTCCATGTGGGGAATCGACATGATTGGCATGATTGAACCGAAAGTGTCCAACGGACACAAGTTTATTCTCGTAGCAATTGATTACTTCACCAAATGGGTTGAAGCCGCTTCGTACGCGAATGTAACCAGGAAGGTGGTTGTGAAGTTTATCAAGAATCAGCTGATTTGCCGTTATGGTGTGCCAGAGAGGATCATTACTGATAATGGATCCAATCTGAATAACAAGATGATGGATGAGTTGTGCGCTGAATTCAAGATTGCACACCATAATTCCTCTCCCTACAGACCTAAGATGAATGGGGCTGTTGAAGCTGCTAATAAGAATATCAAGAGGATTATCCAGAAGATGACTGTCACGCACAAAGATTGGCATGAGATGCTGCCATTCGCTTTGCATGGATATCGTACGTCTATACGCACTTCAACAGGGGCAACCCCTTTCTCTCTTGTTTATGGCATGGAAGCTGTTCTCCCAGTAGAGGTGGAGATCCCATCAATGCGAGTCTTGATGGAAGCCAAGTTGACTGATGCTGAATGGATTCAGAGTCGTTATGACCAACTGAATTTGATTGAAGAGAAGAGATTGACTGCCATGTGTCATGGCCAGTTATATCAGCAGAGAATGAAGAAAGCATTCGACAAGAAGGTCAAGCCTCGTGTGTTCCGAGAAGGTGACCTTGTGCTCAAGAAAGTTTTGTCTTTCGCGCCCGATTCCAGGGGCAAGTGGACTACAAACTACGAGGGTCCATATGTTGTTAAGAGAGCCTTTTCAGGCGGTGCTTTGATGCTTACAACAATGGATGGGGAGGATTTCACTCGTCCTGTGAATTCAGATGCAGTCAAGAAATACTTTGCCTAAAAAAAAGTATATGCAAATGAAAAAACAGAATAGCTCGCTAAGTTGAAAACCCGAAAGGGCGGCTTAGGCAAAAATGAGCGTCTCGGTGGAGAACCCGCAAGGGTAATCCAGGCAAATATTAGAGACTTGAAAAAAAGAGAGAATATTTGCATCCCGCTAGATTGAGTACCTCACCCTGGGGCAATCTAGGCAAAAATTAGGGATTTGGCAAGTAACTGCATCCTGACAAGACTTTCTGATCACCAGTCGTCATTTCGTCAGAAGATTCTCGATTCGTCGTCAACTGAAGCTTCGGATACATCGAGATTCAAATTGGTAGAGAAAGGATCATTATGTTCAATGTAGCCCTCTTCCAATATATATCACTGATTTCAAATTTGTACAGATCTATGGAGTCTTGCCATTTGCAGGCTACCATTCCATCAAATCAATTTGAGCTTTTTATCCAATTACTTGCACTCTTATTTGTTTCAATTCAACAAATGTTTCGCATGTTTTAAATTGATAAAATGTCATTGTTTTAAACAAAACAAATCTTTTCAAAATCATTTTTCAAACAAAGTGAACATTCACGAGGTTGAAAAGATACTCAAGAATATCTCAGTGCTCTCCCGAGGGTGGCATGATCTCCAACAGGTAAGACATTTGTTCATATTCCTGGTTTGGTTGTATCTTCTTTCTTCAGATCTTTGTTGGGGTTGTTCCCCAAACAGAGTTGTTGTTGGGGTTGTTCCCCAAGCAGAGCGTTGTTGAAGACTTCGTTTTCTCCAGCAGCAATCTTCCCTAGCATGGATGTCTCCTTATGGAAGTTTCGGCGGTTGATGGTTTGTCATCTTGGTGCCCCGTCACTTTCTCCAGTGGGTCGACATTCCCAGACCTTATTTGTCTCCTCAGCACAGTCACGAGTAGAGCTGTTGTGGATATCCCCATCGAAGTCGCGAGCAGAGTTGTTGTCACTCTTCCCAGTGCAGTTGCCAGCGGAGTTGCCCGTTTCCTCAGCACGATCGCTTTCTTTTTTGAAGATTTGGTAAGTCAGCGGTTTGATACCCGGTACTTTACCTTTTCCCCGGCGAAGTCGTCTGTAGAGTTGTTGCTATCTCTCCATCAGAGTTTTTCTCTTCAGCAGAGCAGGATTTATTTTCCTACTCAGTGGTTGATTGGGTTGACATCCCAGTATTGCATCCATCTTTTCCTCAGCTTAGTTTGCAGAGCGTTTGTTGAGGCAGTTTTGCCTGTTGAATGCTCCTTCAATCCCCAGTATGGTCGGATGACGGCTCTAGCATCCAGAGAACGGATTGATTTCCTGACTGTTTGCGATCCCCAGTAGAATGGCTTATATTGCAGAATCTACTTGTTGCGGTCAGTTTGCCTTGTGTATTCTCCCCAAGTAGAGTGGCTCCTATTGCAGAATCTACTTGTGTGATCTGTCTTCCCTCAGTGGGTTGTTCCCCAAGAGAGTAGCCGACAGTTTTCCCCAGTAGAGTTGCTCCTGCAGTTAGATTCCATTTGGATGATATCATTCTCCCTCAGTGGGTTGTTCCCCAGCGGAGTTATGTGGAGTTGCTTCTACAGCAGTTCGTGTTTATGCAATGCACCTTTTGTTTCTCAGTTGACACTGGGATCCCCTGCAGATATCTTGGGTTGTTTCCTGTTATCTCTGACCCTCTGCTTCTTCAGCAGTACTCGCAGATCTTTGCTTCTCAGCATATAGATCTCCGCAGATTGGCTCTCCAATTGGTTTTCCTCTGGAAGTATAATACCGGGCGTTCGATTCCTGGACTTGGTTGTGTTAGAATTGTCTGTTTTGTCAGCATTCATCAAACATAAATCACGCATATTCATGCATATTCATAAACATTCAGATACTCATGTTGCATTTCTTGCCATATATCCTTTGTTTGTTGTTCCCTGCAACGGGTGATACAAATCTTCTCTATAGATCTTCCCAAAGCAGATGTCGGGTGTTTAAAATCTCTCCATATAGAGTCAGCCCAATAAGCAGAAAATGTATGTTCTCTCCTTCTGCAGTTCCCCACTGAGATATATCCTCGTGGATGACGGTTTCTTCCGTTTCCTCCCAACACATATATTGGGATGGATTTTCCTATTTGAGTTATATTCTCATTAGGACGTATCTTGATTCAAGTCTGTCTTTTCGGATTACTCCCGAATGGGCTATTTGTCAAATGTCTTGTGCTTCCCAGTGGGTTGTTCCCCAGCGGAGTGTTTTGGTCTCTACCCTCATGCCGGTAGTTGTAAATCCTATTTTCCTGCTCTCCAGCAGTTTGTGGTTTGTTATAAGCCCTATTTTGGTTTCCCGTGCGGATTTGCAATTTGTTCTATCCCCATGCGGAGTTGTTGGTCTTCTACCCCGTATTCGGTAGATGTAAACCCTAATTTTGTGGTTATCCCCACCAGAGTTTGGCCTTCTGCCTACAAACCAGCAGTCGTAAGTCCTATCTTTGCGGTTTTTCTACTTACAAACCGGTAGTTATAAACCCCGTTTTCTCCACTAGCAGAGTTAACTTTGTTGTTCATCCCAACCGATGACAATTCCCTCTTTGTGGTTATCTCCATCTAGTTCTGGATGTTGATTTTCCTTTGCTTGGATAAGTTGCTCAGATCAGCACTTATATCCCCGGCAAGTCTTTTGTGGATAATTGCCGTATGCTAGCAATTTTATCCCCAGCGGGTCCTTTCACCTTTTGTCAGTGATTGTGTTCCCCGGATCATTGATTTTCATCAATGCATTCCCAGTGAGTCTTCTTTCATTTACCCTCTTGTTGGTAATGTCTGTTGCTCCCTCTGTTTGTTCATCATTATATACCTAGTTTGGTATCCAGATGCCTTTCTTTTCGGATTTTTATCCTATAAACAACCTACAACCCGGTTAAGGATAATCTTCCATGCGAGGTTATTATTCACGTTTTGACGGCTATGAATAATATATCTCATGCACTCCTCAGTTGAAGCCTTTCGTGTTTCCCTGGTTGAGTAAGATTCGTTATTTCCCTCCGCGGAATCGAATATTTCCTTGTTGTCGGATAATTGCCGGATGCTTGCAATTTATCCTTTGAGTTGTCTTTCGTTTACCCGTATGCTTGGTATCGATTGTCTCTCTTTTTGGTTAGTCACCTATTATATACTTCAGGTATCTCTGGTGTCTCTTCCTTTCGAGTATATTATTCACGTTTTGACGGCTATGAACAATATATCTCTTGCGCTCTTTGGTTGGAGTCCTTTGTTGACCTCCCCCAGTCGAGTAAGATTCGTATTCCTTGCGGAATCGAATATCCGTCCTATAAACAAGTCTGCTGTTCTAGCTTTCTTCAGGATGATGAGTGTTTTGGATCACAAACCAATTCACGTTTTCGGATTTTATCCTATAAACAACCTACAACCCGGTTCAGGATAATCTTCCATGTGAGTATTCTATCCACGTTCTGACGGCAATGGATATTATATCTCGTTCACTCTTGGGTCAATCTCTTGATTGTTTTCTCCGCAGAGTAAGGTTCGTATTCCTTGTGGAATCGAATATCCATCCTATAAACAAGTCTGCTGTTCTAGCTTTCTTCAGGATGATGAGTGTTTTGGAACACAAACCAATTCACGATTTCGGATCTTATCCTATAAACAACCTACAACCCGGTTCAGGATAACTTTCCATGCGAGTACATTATCTACGTTTTGACGGCTATGGATAATATATCTCATGCACTCTCTTGTCGAACACTTTGTTTGTTTCCCCAACTGAGTAAGATTTGCATTCTTTACAGAATCAAATATCCATCCTATAAACAAGTTTGCTTTCGCTCTCTTCAGGATGATGAGTGTTTTGGAACACACACCAACTCACGCTTTGGTCGGTCACCTTTTACATACCTACAACCCGGTATCTTTGGTGTTCCTTCCTTTCTGCTCCCTATTATGACCTCGGTCCCTTGTGGAGTCAGATTTTCCTGAGTTTGTTACCCTTATACCGGTAGCACCTCATTCTTTGGTGCTTCCTCAGTGGAATTTCCTTTTGCTTCTCCCCAGGAGTCAGCTTGTGTCTTTCCAATGGATTTATTTTCCTTTGGAGTTCTTTTCCCTAGTATGAGTCTCTCACTCCCTAGTGAGGTCTCCAGTCTGTTTTTCTGATTCCCTAATCAGAGTTGTGTCTTGTTCACGCCGTGTCAGTTTTATTTATCCCCAACAAAAATCTTGTAAGAGTCTCTGTTCCTGGTGAGTGTATCACTCCGATGGATCGTCTTTTCTTCTGTGCGAACTATATTCCCCACAGAATTTGTGTCTTTTACATACATACATTTGCATCATGAGGTCTCTTAGGGACCAAAATTTGTCTCATTACTGTTATTTAAGCCCATTCTACCGCGTCAAGATGAAGATTTCTAAACTTCACTTCTCCGGCTAGAATGACCTTAAATAGGGGCATCTGTAAGACCCCAATTTTGGCCCTAAGGATCCCTCATGGCCCATATCATATCATATCATGGCCTCAAGGATCATTGCATGCCCTAGCTTCCCTCCTAGTGGGTGGGTTGCCTTGTGAGTGTGGTTCTTGATCACCAAGCATCTATTGCATTTGTATATCATTGCTTTTCATTTGTTTACTAATCAAAAAGTACAAAAATATTGTCATCTAACCATGTTACTTGCAGCTGAAGCAATCAACAGTCAATCAGTCTAATCAGTCATTGGGCAGTGGATGGTGGCCATTCTTGAAGAATTTGGGCACCATGATCATTCATCAAGGGTTCATATGAGTTGTGCCATCATTTGGAATCAAGATCTCAAGGGATTAGGGTTTGGAATTCATCAGAACATGGTTCAGTCAAGCAAAACCCTAGAAAAGTCAACTGTTGGTCAACTGTGCATTTAATCAGTGATTTGATGGTGGGAATTGGTTTGAGAGGTCTCATTCATGTCCATATAAGCCTCATATAACATGTCAAGCATCCACATGGAAGAATTTGAAGTCAAACAAGAAATTTCCAAAAATAGAAAGTTGACCTGTAATTGGAATTTGCCAAAAATGGAAAGTCTTGATCCTCAAAATTACATCATGATACAAGCTTCAAATGAATTTTTTCCCAACATGAAAGTTGAAGATCTTGTTCTCCCATTTCCAAAAAGTCCAAGAACACTCAATTCCCATGTATGGTTGGCAAGTTATGATCAAATCATTCTCAAAAAATTTTGAACTTCAAAAGGCCATATCTTCCAAACCATTTGGCCAAATTGGGTGGGGTTTTTTGCTACAAGTCACATTTGATGCCCTCTTTCCAAATATGTCATCATAATTTACCA
Source organism: Lathyrus oleraceus (assembly GCF_024323335.1). Lineage (NCBI taxonomy): Eukaryota > Viridiplantae > Streptophyta > Magnoliopsida > Fabales > Fabaceae > Lathyrus > Lathyrus oleraceus. Next base: position 88,037,995 of record NC_066581.1, read on the forward strand.
AAAACTCACCAATCAAAATGGCACTTTTTGAAGTGACTTGAATTATTTCAAGTGAGGTGAAAAAGTGATTTTGCAATTTAAGCCTTTCCAATATATTTTGCCAATTGAAATTGCTAAGAAATCATGTTTGGAGTGTGTACAAGGCCTATTTTCGCAGCTGTAACCACAGACCTTGCCATTTGAGTGAAAATTGACAAATTAACCAAAACACCTCCAATTACAAAAATCCAATTACCACATAACTTAATCAAGCTTAGCACCTTAAACATCAAATATATACTTCATTTTCACTCTGAAAAGCCCTAGCCACAACCTTCACAAACAGACCAAAACTCACTTTTCTCTCAAATATTCAATTCTGCATTTTGGAACTTTCTTGCTAAAAACTCCAAAGAAGCTCGTGCCCTGTTGTATGTTCCATCATTCACCAACATTTATCAAGCTTTTGCAAGCACAAGAACACGACTGTAAGGGCATTTTCCAACACTGTTCTAGTAAGCTTCATTCATGGCAGATCTTGGTTGCAGCTAGAAGCAAGGTTATTGAGCCAAATTCCCTCCTCCATTCACCTTCTGGAAGCTTGTAGAACATCTGTTTTGAGCTTACATGACCAAATCATCACTGCATTCTCACTGTGCTCAAAAGTTGGTAAGATTTCGAACATGACCATTTGCAAAATCATTACATGCTTTAGAGAGATCTTTTTATGCTGAGTTCATTGGTGGTTGTGGTTTGGAAAACGGTTGCATATTAAGAAAGTTACATGGATCTAAAGTTTGATAGTTAAATATGTTTTTGTTTGATTCATGATGACTAGCTCGAATTATTGAAAACCAAGCCTGGATTTGGATTGTGTGATGTTTGATGGTTCTAATGGTGTATTTGATTTCATTTTCTGCAAAAAAAAAAATTCACGATTTGTTGATGAGGATGAACATACAGTAAACCCTAATTGTTAAACCCAGAATTCATTTTGCATCGTGTTTGGTCCGCTGGAAATGTTGCCCTGCATGTTGCCACTATTCCATTGCCATGAAGCCACTTGCTGCACGACACCTCACTAAGTGAAACGCAGCGTTTCACTTAGTGAGTCCCTTATTTACAAATTTGCCACCGGTCCCTTATTATATCACTAAATCATTTTATTTTTTTCAATTTTTATTTCATTTGCCATGGTCATCTTACAAAACTCATAGAGCATTCATTTTTGATCCAAAATTCATGGGATTTTTTGCATAATGTTCTGTATGATCTCTAGTTATTTGTCATGATTTTTCCAGAATTTTGGCATGGATGGATTTTTAATTGTGCTAGGGTTTTGTACATGTGCTCATTTTTTGTACACTTTGCCAAATCAATTGTGAAATGATGATACCTTATCTAATGCCTTTGAAATTTTTTGAGCTTAAACTAGACACATTCATGGTGATTTTGGTGTAGAGTTTGTGAATTTATCATTGCTGGTTTGTGAGTTATGATTTTTTGAATTAGGGTGTGACAATTTGTGTCACACCATTGATGTCCAACTTCATGATTTTCATTACCATGCTTCTTGAACTCAAATTGGCTTGAATTTTTGCATGAATATGCTTAGGGATGTCTAGTTTACATGTGATGTTTTGTGGAATTATTGATGGCATTTCCTAATTGTTTGGGATTTTTCTCCCCTGTTTGGTCATATGTTGACTTTTTGTGACACATCATCTCAAATTGTTTGTGAAATTCTCATACATTATTGGATAGACATGAAATTTGACATGTGATTAGTAGACATCTTAAGATTTGTCATGGTTTTGATCCCATTCATTTCTCATATGTTGCCACTGATTTATGATTTATTGAAGTTGGTACATGTTTGGTTGACTTCTTTGAGCATGCTTGAACTTGCCTTGCCTTTCTGATTTTCATTGACCAACTTCCCTTGATCCAAATGAGCTGAAATTTGGTATGCTTATCATGCTATGGATTATGTTTGATCATGAATTATTTGATGATTTATTGAATTGTTTATGATTGGTTTTGAGTTAAGTCTTGCTGTTGACTTCTATGAGCTTCCATATGCCATGCCTTGACCTAATTTGCTTGTGAAATCATGATGATGAATGATATGAACATGAAACCAATTGAGTTTGCTTCTTGATTGTTTGAATATGATTTTGATTGGATTTCACTTGCTGTTTTGACTTTCTCATCCCTTTTTGACCCTAGGCTTGTCCTAGTGGTCTTGTTGCTCATGTTTGAGTTCATTTTTTCAGGTTAAGCAACAAATACCCAAAGAGATCATTACAAATTGATTGAGCTTGATTGTTTATCATGACTAACTTGTTTGTTTTGTAGGTTGCTTGGCTCATATGCTTTGAGTCTTGTGCATTGCACACTTAACTGATTGTGTTGACTTTTGATTCCTATCTCATTTTGCTTTAACTTTGAATTGTGTACTGATTCTGTTTGACTGGTTTCAGGTATCATTAGTTGCTTAGTTCTTTAAGAACTTGCTTTGCTTTGCTTAAATAGCAATTTGCATTGAGGTATAATTCCTTATCTTCATGTAGTCTGGAAGACCTGGCCTGTTACTTGGCCAGGCAACTGTCTGAAGTCCTCCTTAAGAGGCAATGCTTGTGTGTGTTTACATTTGTCCCCAAGCAGGAAAAGTCCTTTTAATAAGGCAATTGGTAGAACCCAAGAGATAAGCAACCTATCTCCTACTATTCTGTGAGTCTTCTCCTTGCTCCCATTACATGGTTGTAGCATTGAGATTCAAACCCAAGATCTATAGAGTCTAACTTGTGGAGAGAGTTCCATCTTTCTGAACTCCCACACCTTCTGATATTCAAATGCTCTCCCTGACCAGGGATAAGAGCGATGAGGCACACCCCTCATATCCTTTCATCTGCTTCACCTTAGCCTCTCAATGGCAAGGTTAAGAGCACCATTAACCCTATTCCAGTTGGCTTCAATGCCTAACCCTTTGTGTGAGCCTGATTGTTTGGTTATAGTGTGTGCTGAATGACTTCATTGATTGATTGCTTATCTCATATACACATGTTTGCTTGTATGCTTTATGCATTTATCATCATTAATTGCTCATTAGTGCATGATCATTTCATTTGTCTCTGTGACATATCTTTGTTGTTTGCCCATTGAGGACAATTGTAAGACCATCCATTGGCCATTGCTCCTATGATATGGAAGTGAGTATAAGACCATCTCATTGGCCACTCATCTTTTCTTTGCTTGATGCATTTGTTTGTTGTATGTGAGGATGCAACTGTAAGTCCCTGCAAGTTGGCATTTGCTTTCCTATGATCATATGTTGGATATTGGTATAAGTCCAGACAGATTGGCATCCGGTATCCAAGTTTCATTTTGTTTTAGGAGATTAGTGTAAGTCCATCGAGTGGCCTCTGATATCCATTTCTGTTTAGGAGATTGGTGTAAATCCATCTATTGGTATCCGGTATCCGCTTTTTGTTTGTGAGATTGGAGTAAGACCATTGAGTGGCATCCGGTATCATTTGTTTGCTTATTTTATTATTGCTCATTGCCCATTCCAAAGGACACACTTGAATCATCTTCTATATGATTTCAAGAGGTGAACCCTCTAAGAAGTTTTACACTCCATCCTCATCCATGCATCCCCATTATGTCCTAAACCTTTTCACACATTGGTTTCAAACTTGAGATAGATATTGTGCAAACATCTTCATGTTTTTCAAATCAAAAACCTGGACCCCAAGTCCTTGACTTTTTCAAATTCCATTTCATAATACTTCTTTTGAATCAATCTTAATCATACTTTGACTCTACTTTCACAATCACGATCAATTAACTTCACCCATTCAATTGTTTTGGCTTTGTCCATTGTTAATCTTTTCACACATTAGCCATAGGTTTCAATTATCATTGTGGTTGATGTAAACCTCACCCTATCCTTAGTGAGTCGACAGTAAGACTTCCGTACTGAAAACAGGGTTAACCCCTCTAGTACGTCGAAGCTATCCTCGCATGGTGGATGTTGGTCTTGGTCGAGTTTTCTCCCATTGATAATGAAAAGCCTCAGTGCTATTGTTTAAAATTGAACTCACAAACTTTTGGAAATCTTTTAGCCGAACTACGGCGTTTTGATCCTTACCTTTGATGGAAGGTACGTAGGCAACAGGTTCATCCGTTCGAACACAAAAATAACTAACTTGTATATTCTTTTCTCATCATCCCAATCATGTTTGCACAATACTTATGTCAAAACAAATAACAATTTAGTACAACAAGTGTGAAAAGGGCTCCCTAGGAGTACCTAGGACGTAGTGGGTGCCTAACACCTTCCCATTGCGTAATTTACCCCTTACCCAGACTCTCTGATCTTTTTATTAGTTTTCTACGTGTAAAACTTCTTAGGCTTTTGTTCGCTTTTTAGCCAGTCCTTTGGATAAATAAAAGTGCGGTGGCGACTCGAAAATCATTGTATGCTTTGCTTATGGTTTAATCAATAAATCATATAGCGACGAATACACCGCTACACTGAGGAGGGAAGACCACTGCTCTGTTGAAGGGAAAAGAGGTAAGTAACCCCAACAAGCACTCTACTTGGGGATGACCCATAAAACATATTCTGGGAGAAGAAGATACAATCAATGCTAGGGATATGAACAAATGTCTTACCCTGTTGGAAATCATGCCACCCTTGGGAGAGCACTGAGGATCTCCTAAGTATCCTTTCATCATTGTGAATGTTCACTTTGTTAAAAAACAATTTGTGAAAAATTTGTTTATTCAAAACAATGATATTTTATCAATTAAAACATGCAAAACATTTGTTGAATAGAAACAAATAAGAGTGCAAATAATTGGATAGAAGCTCAAATTCATTTGATGGAATGGTAGCCTGCAAATGGCAAGACTCCATTGATCTTTTACAAGTTTGAAATTGGTGATATATATTGGAAAAGGGCTACATTGAACATAATGACCATTTCTCCACCAATTCTGAATTCGATGTATTCGAAGCTTTGGTTGACGACGAATGAACAGGAATCTCTGACGGATGACAGTTGTAGAACACAGTCTTGTCAGGATGCAGTTACTTGCCAAATCCCTAATTTTTGCCTAGATTGCCCCAGGATGAGGTACTCAATCTAGCGGGATGCATATATTCATTTTTTATGTCTCTAATTTTTGCCTGGATCGCCCTTTCGGGTTTTCAATCCACCGAGACGCTCATTTTTGCCTAAGCCGCCCTTTCGGGTTTTCAACTTAGCGAGCTATTCTATTTTTATGTTTAGGCGAAGTATTTCTTGACTGCATCTGAATTCATAGGATGAGTGAAATCCTCCCCATCCATAGTTGTAAGTATCAAAGCACCGCCTGAAAAGGCTCTCTTAACAACATATGGACCTTCATAGTTTGGAGTCCACTTGCCCCTGGAATCGGGCGCGAAAGACAAGACTTTCTTGAGCACGAGGTCACCTTCTCGGAACACACGAGGCTTGACCTTCTTATCAAAAGCTTTCTTCATTCTCTGCTGATATAACTGACCATGACACATGGCAGTCAATCTCTTTTCTTCAATCAAATTTAGTTGGTCATAGCGACTCTGAACCCATTCAGCATCATTCAACTTGGCCTCCATCAAGACTCTCATTGACGGGATCTCTACCTCTACTGGGAGTACGGCCTCCATGCCATAAACCAGAGAGAAAGGGGTTGCCCCTGTTGAAGTGCGGACAGATGTACGATATCCATGCAAAGCAAATGGCAACATCTCATGCCAATCTTTGTACGTAACAACCATCTTCTGGATAATTTTCTTGATATTCTTATTAGCAGTTTCAACAACCCCATTCATCTTGGGTCTGTAAGGAGAAGAATTATGGTGTGCAATCTTGAACTCGCTACACAACTCTTTCATCATCTTGTTATTCAGGTTAGATCCATTATCAGTAATGATCTTATCTGGCACACCATAGCGGCATATAAGCTGATTCTTGATAAACTTCACAACCACCTGCCTGGTCACATTTTCATATGACGCTGCTTCAACCCACTTTATGAAGTAATCAATTGTTACGAGAATAAACCTGTGTCCATTGGACGCTTTTGGCTCAATCATGCCAATCATGTCAATTCCCCACATAGAGAAAGGCCATGGTGATGAAATCACATTCAGAAGTGTCGGGGGAATATGAATCTTATCCGCATAAATCTGACACTTATGGCATTTCTTCACATATTTGCAGCAGTCAGACTCCATTGTCAGCCAATAGTAGCCTGCTCTCAACATCTTTCTAGCCATGGCATGTCCATTGGAATGAGTACCAAATGAACCTTCATGGACCTCAGTCATCATCAGGTCTGCTTCGTGTCTATCCACGCATCTGAGCAGAACCATGTCAAAATTTCTCTTATAAAGCACTTCGCCATTGAGGTAGAAACTACCTGACAATCTCCTCAAAGTCTTCCTATCTTTCGCAGATGCCCCAGGCGGGTAAGCCTGGTTCTGGAGGAAACACTTGATGTCATAATACCATGGCTTATCATCTTTCACTTCTTCAACTGCAAACACATGAGCTGGTCTATCCAAGCGCATCACGGTGATATTGGGAACTTCATTCCAATATTTAACCACAATCATTGAAGCAAGTGTAGCAAGAGCATCTGCCATCCGATTCTCATCTCGGGGAATATGATGGAAGTCAACCTCAGTAAAGAACGTTGAAATCCTCCTCGCATAATCTCTATAGGGAACAAGACCAGGCTGATTCGTCTCCCACTCACCCTTGATCTGATTGACAACGAGGGTCGAATCACCATAAACATCGAGATGCTTGATCCTCATATCAATGCATTCTTCCAATCCCATAATACAAGCTTCATACTCAGCCATATTATTCGTGCATTTGAAAGTTAGCCTTGCTGTAAAAGGAATATGTGTTCCCTGAGGAGTAATAATCACTGCCCCAATACCATTTCCATACTGATTTACAGCGCCATAAAACACCATACTCCATCTGGAACCAGGCTCTGGCCCTTCATCGAGTGTAGGCTCATCACAATCTTTCATCTTCAAATACAGAATCTCCTCATCTGGGAAGTCATACTGAACTGACTAACGATCCTCAATAGGCTGATGTGCCAAGTGGTCAGCCAAGATACTACCTTTAATAGCCTTTTGAGCTCGATACTCAATATCATACTCAGATAACAACATCTGCCAACGGGCAATCCTCCCAGTTAAAGCAGGCTTCTCAAAGATATACTTGATTGGATCCATTATGGATATCAACCAAGTTATATGATTTATCATATACTGGCGTAAATGCTTAGCGGCCCAAGTCAAAGCACAGCATGTCTTCTCAAGCATTGAGTATCGAGACTCACAATCAGTGAACTTCTTACTCAGGTAGTAAATAGCATACTCTTTCTTTCCTGATCCGTCTTGCTGACCAAGGACACAACCCATTGAATCTTCAAGAACAGTCAAATACATGATCAATGGTCTTCCTTCCACAGGCGGAGACAGGATTGGAGGTTCGGACAGATACTCTTTGATACTATCGAAAGCTTTCTAGCAATTCTTGGTCCAATCATGACACTGATCTTTCCGGAGGAGCTTGAATATCGGCGCACATGTGGCGGTCATGTGGGATATGAATCTGGAAATATAATTCAAGCGACCAAGAAACCCTCGTACTTGCTTCTCAGTTTTGGGCGCAGGCATCTCTTGTATTGCTTTGACCTTTGCAGGATCAACCTCAATACCTCTTTCGCTGACAATAAAGCCCAATAACTTGCCAGAACGGACTCCAAATGTACACTTGTTAGGATTCAGACGAAGCTTGTACTTCCTCAAACGCTGAAAAAGCTTCAACAAATGCTCTACATGTTCAACTTCCGTTCTCGACTTAGCAATCATATCATCAACATATACCTCAATCTCCTTGTGCATCATATCATGAAACAAGGTGGTCATAGCTCGTCGATACGTGGCTCCGGCGTTCTTCAAACCGAAGGGCATCACTCGATAACAGAATGTTCCCCAAGGTGTGATGAATGTTGTCTTCTCCATATCCTCGGGTGCCATCTTAATCTGATTATATCCGGAAAATCCGTCCATAAATGAGAAGATATTGAATTTAGTTGTATTGTCTACCAACATATCAATATGTGGTAGAGGAAAATCATCTTTCGGACTAGCTTTATTAAAGTCTCTATAGTCCATACACATTCGGACTTTTCCATCTTTTTTAGGCACGGGCACGATATTGGCCACCCATTGAGGATATGTAGAAGTCACCAGAAACCCCGCATCAATTTGCTTCTGAACTTCCTCTTTGATCTTCACTGCCATATCAGGATGAGTTCTTCTGAGCTTCTGCTTCACAGGCACGTACTCAGGCTTCAAGGGTAGGAAATGTTGCACAATATCAGTATCCAGACCTGGCATGTCTTCATACGACCAAGCAAAGATATCAACATATTCTCATAGCAATTCAATCAACCCCTTCTTAACAGATTCTTCCAGGAGTGCCCCAATCTTCACCTCTCGCACACAATCTTCAGACCCCAAGTTGACTGTTTCCAGATTCTCAAGATGCGGCTGAATGATCTTCTCTTCATGCTCAAGTAGACGGGTAATCTCGTCAGGAATCTCTTTAACATCATCTTCCTCTGCCTCGAATACAAGGAACTCAAAATTGGGAGATGGCGTTGGATCATTATGTTCAATGGGTTTGACCAACCTGCATAATGATTTTGGATATGAAAAGCTTTTAGAAATCAAACAAGGCAAATCATTATGCAGATGAAAAGATTGATTTTATTCTTTTTTAGGGTTTTATGTGATCACCAATTTCATGCAAAAAGCAAAAAGGGAAAATAAATTGGGAAAACAAACATTTAACATGAATTTATTGAATGAAAATATCATTGCATTTATGCTGCCAACAATGTCATCACTTCTCCCTTTGGCATGGGACAAGGGTTTTTTTAAACAAAGTGATCATTACATGGACTTGTGGATAACTGTAGGAATATCCACAGCGACCCAATTGTTGCAGACCCCACCAGGGATGATGAAATTGTCAGAATCCTCTGCATCTTCTTCCAAGACAGCAATAGCTTCCTCCTCTTGACTAATATGGATAAAACCTCCACTCTTGAATAATCCTTTCTCGTTGAAAACCCCAGAAGAAAAGCCAATGCCAGCCCGGGACTTATTGTCTTCCAGCTCAATCATTTTTCCTAAGCCGACAATTGCACCACACTCAATGGCCAATTTCGCATTGCCAGGGCAGCCCTGGACCATGTTGACAGATTTCCCATGCTCGGGCAATGGGTTCTTCTTCACATTAGGACCTACATCCTCAAAGCACAGAATGCCACACCTCACAAGGTCTTGAACCTTGGTATTCAAAGGAAAGCAATTCTCCACGTCGTGGCCGGGAGCACCAGAGTGGTAGACACAATGCATTTCAGGATTATACCACCACTGAGGGTTAACAGGTATAGCTGGTGGGTCTCTCGGAGTAATCAACTTCCTCTCTATCAAGGAGGGATATAGTTCTGCGTATGTCATCGGAATCAGATCAAAAGTGATCTTCTTCCTCTCATAACTCGTGCTGGTTTGATTACTGTTGCGAGGCTGATAGGCCTGCTGTTGCGGACGATGCTGTTGTTGATATTGCTGAGGTGATTGTTGATTATTGCTATGTTGCTGATACTGTTGGTTGTCTCTGAAAACAGGTGCTATGTGAGCCACCTGGTACTGGTTACTGGCAGGACGCACAGTCTTCCTCCTCACAGAGGGTCTTCTAGGTTTCACATGGGAGGTCACAGCATGTGCCTCTCCATCTTTCTTCTTTGCAAACGCCGCATAACGTTTGGCAGAAGAGCCTTCTTCTCGGGTTAGACGTCCTTCTCTGACCCCTTCTTCTAACAGCATCCCCATATTCACCATCTCGATGAAGTCAGAAGGAGCGCTAGCAATCATCCGCTCGTAATAGAATGAACTCAAGGTTTTCAGAAAGATCTTGGTCATTTCCTTCTCTTCCAGCGGAGGCACGATCTGTGCTGCCAACTCTCGCCACCTCTGAGCGTACTCTTTGAACGTTTCCTTGTCCTTCTGGGACATGGCCCTTAGCTGATCCCTATCGGGAGCCATATCCACGTTATATTTGTACTGCTTGACGAAGGCCTCGCCAAGGTCATTGAAGGATCGGATGTTCGCACTGTCCAGCCCCATATACCAGCGCAGAGCAGCACCGGACAGACTGTCCTGAAAGTAGTGAATGAGCAACTGGTCATTATCAGTCTGAGTTGACATCTTCCTGGCATACATGACCAGGTGGCTAAGAGGGAAAGTGTTGCCCTTGTACTTTTCAAAGTCAGGGCCCTCAGACTTGCCAAAGACATCCTTTCCTCTAAGAGTCTTTAATTCCTTGCGAAGCTCAAGAAATTGATCATTCATAGCGTCCATCTTCTCATGAACATCTGGGCCCTCAGACGACTCAGAATGATAGATGATGTCGTCTACCCTAGGCACGGTATGCACGACAGGAGGAGGAACAGCAAGGACCGGGCTAGATATCGGCATAGAAGCAAAAGTCGGAGCAGGACCCTCAGGCATAAAGTTAGGAGGCATCCCCCACGGAAACCCGGTTGGCATGGCTGTTGCAAAATGTGCACTGGCTGCAGGCACAATTGAGGAAATAATCTCATAGATGACTATCCTCTGGGGAGGAGTTGAAGACGTTGGAGAAGACTGGCTCTGGGCATCCAGGAAGGATTCCATCAAAGCACTCAGTCTGGTGACTTCCTCCTTGAGCTCACGGTTCTCTTGCTCTAGATGATCCATCAATCTGGCAGAGTTGGCTCTAGTGTAGTACCGGTGAGTCAGTTTGTCTTCAAAATAAATGAAGAACACAGAGTTAGACCACAAGACCAGAAGCCGGGAACAAAACCTGCTTATGCACATGATGCATGCAATGCTTGTGCATATGATTTGTTTTTATTTCAAAGGAACTCTAGGGTTTTATTTGCAAATTTTGGAAATATTAAGCATTTTATCACATATGGAAATATCTCATCAAATAATATCAGGAAAAGAAGTACAGCATTGTCAATCATGTACAAGAGAAAAGGAAAATAATAGAAACAATCATCTAATGCTCAGGACACAGGAAGATAAGTTGCACGAAGCCTCTTCACCTCCCTCTCGTAAGCTGCTTCCATATCTGTCTTCTCTTTGGCGAGTCGGTCATACCTCCTTTTCCAAAACTTGGAAGACTGAGGAAGTAGAGAAGTCCATGCATCATCAGGATCATCAATGACCTGATGCTTGAGGAATTCTATCATAGCATCTTTCTTCTTAATCTGCTGAAGCAACTCTTCCCTTTCACGGATCCAGGCACGTGATAGGTCTTCGTCTCTCAACTCTTTTACTCCTTGGTTAGGGAGGGTCGAAGGCCCAGCCACAACCAAAGGTGTAGGTCTCGGATATTCGTAAGGCATGAGATACTCAGATGCTCTCTTCCTTACCCAAGCAGTGTAAGGCTCCAAAGCGATGTAATTCTTAGGACCCAACTCTTTCCTTCCTCTCCTATGGACCTTGCGTCAAGCGCGAACCATTCTCCCATTTAAGCCTTGGGGATCTTTACCCTCTTGAAAGAACACACCCTCTAACAGCATGTTATTAGGTTTATCCTTTAGGGGGAACCCAAGCTGACGACGTGCTAAAACAGGGTTGTAGTTAATCCCACCACATGTACCAAGAAGAGGTACATTGAATAATTCACCACAAGAGTCGATAATCTGCACACCATCATACACACGATTGTACCAAGAGATATCATCATTAGTGAGAGAAATAAGTCTCGTGGACCACCGTAGACATCCCTTATTCTCCTTGAAGGCAAGCGTCTGAGGTAAGTGAGAAATAAACCACTTATACAACAGAGGCAAACAGCACACAATGGCACCACCACCCTTTGCATTCCTCATATGCAAAGAGAAATGGGTATCACCCAACAGAGTCGGAACGGGATTAAGAGCGGAGAAGATCCTAATAGCGTTCACATCCACAAACTTGTCGATGTTGGGGAACAATACCAACCCATAGATGAGAAGTACAAATATGGCTTCAAAGGCATCCTCACTCATGGCCTTCCCATAAATAGTAGCTTGAGCAATGAGGAACTCAGAAGGGAGACCTTGAATTCCACCTTTGGTAGTCATATGAGCACCAATCAGAGATTCATCTATGTGCAACAGGTCAACTATCTCTTGAGAAGTAGGAATACTCTCCAAGCCACTGAACGGCAACTGATCCAGGATAGGTATACCCACAAGATAAGCATACTCCTCAAGGGTAGGCAACAGCTGGAAATCCGGAAACGAGAAGCAACAGTACAAGGGATCATAAAACTGCACCAACACACTCATCAACCCTTCATCCACCTGAGTAGTCAGAAGAGGAAGAAGCTTCCCAAAACGAGCTTTGAAACCCAAGGGATCTAGTACATAGGATGTCAGATTCCTTAACTCTTTTAGATTTGGCTGTCTGAAGCTGTACTTCTTTGTATTCCTTCTTTGTTTTTCCATGTCTGCAAATTTTGCAAATAAACCCCTTAAGTTCCTTGAAAATTTCTTTTATTATTAATGATATGGATGCAAATGGATGCATGAATGCATGAATGCAACAATCACACTCAAGGATCAAGCAAAACACACCAAACAAAGGTCATGGGATGGATCATATTATCCTTAATATCAATCATCCATTTTGGTGGATTATGGTTTACACCTTATCAACACCCAAGTTCCATTGATATTAAGGATACATGAACGGATCAACCATGAATCAAGGGTTTGTTGCAAGTCACGAGCATGGAGTCTCGGTTAAGAACCACCCAAAGGGAGTGTACTAGGGTTTAAACCTGCCAAACATGTTCTACAAGAGGTTCCCATAGTCATCATTCCATCTTTCGAATATTATCGGAGAAACGACTACTCGTATTCCAAAAATATTCTCAAGAGAGACTCTTATGGGTGTAGTATCGCGTAACAATCGTATCAAATATTACATTTGAACGACTTTCGCACTACATCCTAAAAATAGGCCAAGATGGGCTTGGTAAACTAAGGTCCTTGGCTTCTAAGGTCTATATTGGAAAGAGTAATGTCTAACCACAACTTACTTGTGTGACATTATTGATCCCAACATGACCTCCACCAAGTGAATGGACTCGCAAGTCAACTTGCTAAGGAATAACTCCACACAAGTCAACAAGACTATGCCATTCTCCTATCCTAAGTGCACTTGAGTTCGGGTATAGAACTCATCTCACAAAGATCACCAAGCATACAAGGAATTAATATCAAGCAATTCAATCATTACATACAATACAGTAATCCCAAATTGCACAAAAATATGTCACAAACAATATAATACAACAAGCATGAAAAGTTGGCAAAACCCACTAGGGATGAATGATAAATCCCCAGCAGAGTCGCCACTTTTCTGTAGCGGTGTATTCGTTACCATTGGAGATATTGACTAAATCCAAGGTAAATCATACAAAGTCGAGTCGCCACCGCACTTCTATTTATCCAAAGGAATGGTTAGAAAGCGAACAAAAACCTAAAAGTTTTACAAACAAAACTAGTAAAAGAAACAGAGATCTGGGTAAGGGGGTTGGTTATGCAATGGGAAGGTGTTAGGCACCCAAAACATCCTAGGTACTCCTAGGGAGCCCTTTTCACACTTGTTGCAAAGGTTGTTGTTTTGTGAAAATTTTATTTGTGCAAACATGATTGAAGAGATGAGAAAAGAATATACAAGTTATTTACATTTTGTGTTTGGATGGATGAACCCATTGCCTACGTACCCTCTTATAAAAAGATTAGGAACAAAACCTCGTAGTTCGGGTAAAAAATCTCAAAACAAATTGGTGGATTGATTGGTCCAAAAGCCTTAAGGTCTTTTGTTATCAAAGGGAGAAAACTCAACCTAAAACCACAAGTCCACCATGTGAGGATAACTTCAACATGCTAGTGAGGGGTTAACCCTATAATAAGCATGGAAGACTCATTGTCCATCACTAAGGACAAAGGTGAGTATTATATCTACCACAAAGATAACTCAAACCTAATAGCTAAAGGTTATGGAAAATATTTTGATTAAGAAGTGGACATTGGAACCACAAAAGAAATTTGAATGGGTTATATTTACCAATTAGAAGTATATACAAAATGGTCAAAGTTGACTTAAAAATTCAATTCAAAATGAGTGTTATGAAAAGAAAGTTTGAAAATCAAAATCATGAGGCTTAGGTTTCTAATGTTGAAAACAATAGTCAAATGTTTGCAAAAAGGTTTTGGTTTGGGTTAGGGTAGAGAGTCCTAAGGAAAACAAAAAGGTGAGGGATAAGAAATGAAACCACACTAGGAGTTCCTCTCTTGAGATCATATAGATGATCCAAGTATATCCCATCCTTTGGAATAAGCAAGCACAAGGCAAAAGCAATCACACAAGTCTCATAAGAGATCCTCAATGTATCTGGTATCTTCCACTTAGATGGACATGGTAATGATCTGTCAATTAAGCTCAAGTGGAAACTACTAGTTCAAGAGCACCCACATCAAAAATTCACAAGTAAACCAACATCTCACACTATATCCATACAAGAGGCTCAAACAATGGGTGGGCTTTAGTCAAGAGGGGTCATGTCAACCTCGACAAACAAGCCAAACTGCAATGGGTAATTTGTAGCTCTTAACCACTAACATTGAACGTTAGGGTGAAGCTGATCAAAATGGTAATGAGGATGAGACCTCGTGCTCTTAACCCTGGCCTGGGTGAGCTCATGACAAAGAAAGCGTGGGGATCCAGAAAGAGGGATCCTATTCCACTTGACAGACACTGGACAAAGATCTTGGGTACATGTTCAGAAGCGTCAGCACGTAGTGCGAGCATAAAGAACGACACACTGAATAACGGGGGATTGGCTACTAATCCCTTTTATCCGTCAATTGCCTCAACTCTTGGAGGTCTTATCAAGTATCACATGCCTCATCTTGGAGGTCTTTGGCACAATTTTAAACAAACACAAACAGAGCCTCTGAAGGAGGACTT